>NC_053157.1:248220934-248534361 GCF_016835505.1 Polypterus senegalus | reverse complement strand
CTGAGTTTTGGAATTTCCACTGCATCATCCACAGGGAGCAACTCGTGTCTAAATCATTGAATTTAGACAACGTCATGAAGCCTTTGATGGAAATCGTCAACTACATCTGCACACATGCGCTTAACCACAGGCATTTCAAGAATCTCATCGCTGAGCTGGACCAAGGGCTTCCAGGTGACCTGCCGCTGCACGGCACTGTGAGGTGGCTGTCAAAAGGCCAAGTACTCTCTCGCTTCTTTGAGCTTTTGGATGCTGTGAAACTGTTAATAGAAGAGAAGGACAAAGACTATCCCGAGCTCTCTGACCTCAAGTGGATTATGGATCTGGCCTTTTTGGTCGACATGCTGTGTCACTTGGACAGACTGAACTGACCCTGCAGAGTAAGTTAAAAATGCTGCCTGACCTGGTGCAAAGTGTGTTTGCGTTTGTCAACAAACTGAAGCTGTTCAAGGCTCATATTCAAAAGGGATATTTAACGCATTTTCCCACTCTTCTAAAAGCCATCGGGCAAGTCACCAGTGCCGCCTTGAATAAGCAAAGAGCCAGATATGCAACACTTGTTGAAAACCTGCATGAAAGCATTGTGACCAGGTTCTGTGATCTACAACTGAAAAGGCCACAGATTACGTTCCTCGTCGACCCATTTAATGCGGAGACTGACTGTTTGAAAGCCCGTTAGTCACAGATGAGGCTGCGGCTGAGTTGGAGATGATTGATCTTTGTGAGGAGGACCAACTGAAACCTGCTTTAAGGGAAGGGACCGTTGAGTTCTGGAAAAGTGTGCCAATGGAAAAATATTCCAATGTCAAACGGGCTACGCTTAAGATACTGTCAATGTTTGGGTCAACATACGTCTGCGAGTCTGTGTTTTCTACCCTGAAACATGTGAAATCAAAGCATCGATCTGTTCTGCCTGATACCCATGTGAAAGAATTGCTTCGAGTGGCAACAGCGGAATACAAGCCAGATTTGAAGAGGATTGTTCAAGGCAAGGAATGCCAGAAGTCCCACTAAGCAAAATGCATAGTAAAAGAAAAACCCTTTTGTAAATTATTATATTTTTGTTTGTGGACTTGGTTGAACTGAGAGCTTGTGTGTGTGAGGCAGTGCACACAATGTTCATTGTTGAAAATGACTGGCCTGTGGTTTTAGTACTATAGGAGTCAATTTCTGTCATTATCATGTTGGTGTGTGACATTTACAGTAAATCTGGCTGAGCAGTGGTGTGTGTGAGAAAGGGAAGGGTGGTGTTCATGTGTGCCCATGTGTATGATGTGGCTCTTTGCGTTAACACAGTAAAAATGTGGCTCTTGGTCTCTGACTGGTTGGCCACCCCTGGACTAGGATCTGTGTGTGTTAATCGTAGGGTGCAGGAGTAGACGAGCCTGTTCAAGAGACTTGATTAAGTCTCACAAATCCTGAGGTAAAACGACTTGAATAACCGAGAAAATCTAAAAACTGTGAAGGAGCCGAGAGCGGCGAGCCTGCTGTGAGTTACATGTCTGTCTGTCTGTCTGTCTCTCAGTCTGTCCATCTGGTGTCCCGTCTGTTACCTCAGTTTTATTTCTACAATCCTTGTGTTTATTAATGAATCCTATGATTCTGTTTCTTAGACTGAGTGGTCTTCAGTTACCTAAAGAGAGTCTAACAGGTGGGGTCTTTACTGAATAATCTGATAAATTACTGGCATGGACAAAGAAAAAAAAGTTCATTATTTGAGTGGATTAACATCAGACAGTCGATTCTTATCACCAACAACATTCACACAACTCTGATAAGCTGGACACGAGAACTTATTATGGGATGGACATTTTGACTAATAAAGAGGACTAACATGGACTCTGATGTGGACTTCAGTATGTAATATGTGATGATACGGCCCTCCAGACTCCCTCTTCCCACATAGGAGTCTGATGAACCAACGCCGTCGATAGTTATGATCGAGATGAGCGGACAAATCTCATTGAAGTTGGGGATGGTGGAAAGTGCTCGAGTGCTTTTATTGAAAAACAGTCAAAAGTAAAATCAAAATTGTCAACATGTGCAGTGTTCTGAAAAAAGTACACAAATATATCCTTAAAATCAGTGATGAGGGGGATAAAATCCATAATAAATCCAGGTTACAAATGCAAGGTCTCTTGTCATGTGATCTCAGCTCACCTCCTTCTGTCTCCGGCCTCACCCATCACTTGTGTTGCCAGCGGAGACTCCGCAGCATGAACTGCTTTCTGCCAACCCCTGTCATGGCCGCCTCCACACTGCACAGCCAGACTGTCCGAGGTCAGCACAAGTTCTGTCTTCCTTCGTGATCACATGGTCGCACCTCAGATCCATTAGGAGGTCTTCTGTCCTGCTCGCCTCACTCTAGATGATTATTTAGTGGGGTGAACCACAGCCCCTAGGGTGCCTCAGCCTGCGCCACCTCATGGAGCCCCAGCTCGTGCTGCCTTCTTCATGCAGGTGTGTTGATCGTCTGCCCTTGACTTCCTTTCACTTCTTTTAACCGCCATCTTCTGATCGTTATTTCATATCTTTCTCCCCTCTCCACTTGTGCTGGCCCATATGTATACGTCTCTGTGCGAAGCCAATGAAGCAAATGAGAACAATCACACCCACTTTCGTCCCAATTACCTCATTAACTCCCGTGGTCGTGCAATCGTGCACACGGATACTGACATGGCTTTCTGATTTTAAAAGCTGGCCAAGTTTTTTAGAAGCCGTGGACCCTCTGTAACACATAATAAATAAATAAGAAATACTGACGTGAATTACACTTTAGCAGACCCCTGTGACAGGTCATCTCTTCTGTCACTTTGTGGTCTTCACTCTCTGAGCTCCTGTCTCACATTAACTGTTCACCCTCAGTGTCTCCTCAGATGTTCTGTCTGTGAGCTCTCAGCTTTCTCTTGAAATCTCCTCCTCCTCCTCACTGATCACAGACACTTTCACTTTGGTTTCTTCACAAGTCACTTCCTTGTTTGTCTGACTGACTCTCTGTGCCTGCCTCTTTGCAAACTGATTATGGCTGAAGCCCAGCTGTGTGTATCACAGGACGAGTTCACCTGCTCGGTGTGTCTGGACACCCTGACTGACCCGTCGTCATCCCCTGTGGTCACAGTTTCTGTCTGAAGTGCCTCACGGACTGCTGGGATCAGAGCCGAGTGTGCAGCTGTCCTCAGTGCAGAGAAAACTTCGAGGCCTGAGCTGAACAGAAACACTCTACTGAATGAAGTCATCAAGAAATTAAAGAAGATGACAATCAGTCCTCCTCCATCTCAGAAATATGTTGGCACTGGAGACGTGGAGTGTGACTTCTGTACTGGGAAGAAGTTCAGAGCGGTGAAGTCCTGTCTAACCTGCATGGCCTCCTACTGTCAGACTCACCTGCAGCTTCACTATGAAGGAGACGCCTTGAAGCACCACATGTTGGTTAATCCTGATAGAAATCTGAAAGAGAAACTCTGTGTGAAACATCAGAAAAGTCTGGAAATATTTTGTAAAACTGATGAGACGTGTATCTGCATGATGTGTGTGGTGACTGGACATAAAAATCATGAAATGGTGGAGCTGGAGACGGAAAGAGAAGAAAAAGAGGTGAGTTTAATATAACTAAACTAAATACTGTAACAGGAGTTAAGGGATTTGTGACGTAGTGAGACAAAGAAATCCATTCATCCATCTTAAGACCCTGATTGTTGCCTACAGAGTAGTCAGTGGGTCAGCACCTGAGTGTATGGAGACCCTGCTGAAGTCCTCTGCTCCTTCTCTCCCACTCGGTCTGCCAGTGAACAGCGTCTGGTGATGTCACCTCTGCGTGTTATCGGGTCTCAATCGCCACTCTTTTACTGTGTAGTTTCCACTTGGTGTGACGAGCTGCCCACCTTCACCCATACTGCTGACTAATTGAAGGCCCATCTGTGCTGTATCTGTGCTGTGAATATGTCAAACTGATAGAATAAATGTTTGTTGTTTAAGTTTAATTGATTTATTGATTATAAGCTATGATTAAATAGCCCAACAAAATTTTTTGTTTTCTTGGTGTCTTGGTTTTTAGGCCTGTTCCTCGGGTTATTTGGGGCACTGATTCAACAAATTGCATCGGATAGACCACATCAGCTCTAGTTTCTTAGATATGATTTAATTTATAAAATTTTACTCCGCTCTTTAAAAGATCTCTTCTGCAGAATTGGGATGTCATAATGGGAAATTTAAATTCTAACGAGTTTTTCGACTTGTTCTTCTGTTATCTGGTTTGTATTTTGGCATACAAGTTAGCAGATATAGTGAGTGTTTACATGTCATTTTATTTCCAACTGTAGTTCTACATCCAAAAGATTGGCCTCCGAGGGAATATGTGGTGGTTGGAGGACAAAATGTAATCAATGAACCTTTGGTAGCACGAGACAGAATCATATACAACTAGGCCTGATGACACAATTTGTAAAGACTCTGAATAAAGACAGTTGGTGCATTAAATACACACAGTAGTGCATAAGATAAGTTACCTGGACTTACCACGGAATAACTGAAGGCAGGACTGTTTGATGGTCCACAGATCAGACATCTTCTAAAGGACCCACACTTCATAACATCAATGAATGACATCGAATCACAGGCCTGGTCTTCATTTGTTCTTGTTGTGATAAACATTCTTGGCAACAAGAAGGCAGACAACTACACACACTTAGTTGAGGACGTACTCTTTCACTTCAACAGGCTTGGCTGTCACAGGAGTGTTAAAGTCCATCATCTGCACAGTCACTTAGATGGCTTTTCAGAGAACCCTGGTGACTTAAGTGAAGAGCAAAGTGAGAGATTTCAGCAAGGCATACAAACAATGGAAGTCAGATACCAAGGAAGATGGGATGCACACATGATGGCCGACTATTGTTGGAATCTTCTGCGAGATTGTCCTGGCATGTCCCACTCTCGGAAGTCTTTCAAAAGGAGCTTCTTGTGTGTCGAATGACTTAGAAAGTTTGTATCATAAATCTGTGCTTTTAGTATGAAATAAGTAGATTTTCTTCACACTTTTCTTTTAATATTTAATAGGTTTCCATCAGGTTTAAAAGACTACACTACATTAAAATATCCTGATTTTTTATGGGCGAACTGAGTAAAGAGTGGTATATGGCATGTGTTCTGTACCCCAAAAACTAGAGCTGATAGAGGAAAACTGGGGCCATTTTTGGAAATAGCAGGTCAAATATACAAAGAAACAGGTCTGACATTTGAGGCACCAAAATGTGTGTTGGCCAGTGATATTTGTTAGTCGTCACATCTTCTCACGTGTGGTAATCAACTTGTATCAACTGTCCTGCTACACGTGCTAAACAAACAGGCCCAGGCCTAATGTTACTCGATTATGTTTACCGCTTTTGTAAGTCTCTTTGGATAAAAGCTTTTGTCAAGCAAATAAATGTAAAAATGTAAATGTCATATTTATAGATAGGAGGGGCAGTGGAGCCTATCCTAGTGGCACTGTGTGTAAGGCGTGAAACAGTCCAGGATGAGACACTCAAAGTTATTAATGGACAGTCGAGTGAGCCGAGTGCTCTCATTAAACTGAGTTGACGTTCTTTGTGCTCTGATCAGTTTCTCTTTGAGCATCTCAGGCAGTGAAGTTCAAACTACAACCTGCAGACCACAACTGTCCACTGGCATGGGTGCGAGCGTCACGTGGGCTACTCGTAGAAATGTCTGACATTCGGACCCTCATGAGATGTTCTTAACGAGATGATGTTACCATTGGCTGATGTAAGCGTAGTAAGTGACCATGCAATGTCATCATAAACGTAATTCAACACAAGGCTTGACACTTCAATAGAGACACGTGGTACGTGTGCTTAGCGGGTTGTTTGTGTTTGTCTTGTTTGTCCATTATTAAAGAATTTGAGGTTAAATTTGGGCTGATCTCAAGGCCTTTTAAGAGACACATCATAGTCACATGTCAATCTATGTTGTTCTCCAGAGTTAAGTGTAAGATAAATCAGTTCAAAAATTTTGATATACTATTCCCATGTAGATATTCTTATTTTAACGAAATAACTAATCGTGTACTTCATTAGTGATTAGAGATCATTTTATTTATTGCAACAATAAGGACATTATGAATGTCAAACCCCTGAGTGATAATCCCACCTAATGTACGATTATGACGAAGACTCTGAGCTTTCACAAAACTCTAACAAGTCCAGCAGGAGTGTAAGGAACTTGCTAGAACAGTAAGTTTGACCATCTCAGTCAGTTTTAAAACCACCCATCACCACTACACAACCAAAGTGTACAGTAAGTTCAGATAAAGACACTTGCATTGTGTCCAATATTTGGTGCTTCTTCAAATAAAGGAATAGTGTCACATTGGCTCTGCCAGGTCTCAGTAAGTGACACAAATGTGGCTGTGTCCTCGCTGTAATATTTAAGTGCTTGGCTCACAGGTGAGTACGTGTTTAGCAACCAACATCTTAAACAACATTGAAGTCTGTGAAGGGGCCTGATATTTTTCAGTTTACTATGAGCCAGGTCACTAATACCAGCACCTAATTCTTGGTCTACTTATGTTTGTTATTGTTTGTCTATCAGTTGATTTGGGTTCTTTAACATAAATCAATTCCTCAGACAGACATCCACTTATAGGACAGACTCACATTGCTTGGTCAGAAGCTCATTTTCTTAAGCTGCCGCTGCCTGCCCCTCTTTTATTGACTCGTAACTTCAGGTCAGAGTTCAGTTCACTTCACCAGGACTCTCCTTCACAGTTTTGGGTGTCATCTGATCCGTCTGATCAACCACAGGCAAAATGTCATCCAGCGATGTCTCAGCATGTCACTCTTTATCACTTTGTGATTGAAGAAAGAACCAAAACCCGACCCCTTACAAGCTTGGTAGACAACACTTAGCAGAAAGTAGCAGTAAAAATGCTGGATTTCTGTGCATCCAAGACACCTACAGCAGCAAGTCCACTCCGACCTTTATAACCCTTTGGAGGCACTAGAACTCTGATCTCTGCCCCTGGATTAGCTTCTACCCTGTAGTAAGACCCTTATTGTGGACATCACAAAGGTTAAATGATCTATTCCACTCCAAAGGGTAACGTAGAGCCAGTCTGTAAGAGCTGAAGACCACCTGTAGCAGAGTTGCATGTGGGTGTCACACTCAGCCCTGCCTGGTAAAGGAAACCAAAGTACACAAGTAAGAAAGACCCCACATACAACATCTCTAGTGAATTGCTGAAGGAAGAGATCAAGTGATCTCAGTTTATACAGCAAGTGTACATTTTTTCCAGCAAGAGAAAACCATTTGGAGTGAATCCTCAAAAACTGTAAACTGCAGTGCATCCCACAGCCATAAAGAGAAAAGGCAGAGAGAGAAAAAACAGAATCTGTTAGAACAGGGGGTGCCCAATGCGCTGATCGCGATCGACTGGTAGATCGCAAAGGTAGTGCAGTTAGATTGCGTTGCATTCAAAAAAAATTTTTTTAAACGTTAGTCTATCATATATCCTCCCTATGGCATTTGCCACTTGATTGACATACAGGGCGGCCAGTCTGAGATCTCTTCTTCTGTCATTTCGTACACACGATCAAACGCTTGGGCTACTGCAAAACTCCAGCTATCTAAGTGATCTAGTTAGCCTTCCAATTTATATCGACTAAAGAAGGGATTTAAAAAAATTTGTTTGGAAGGGTATGGGCTGGGTGTGGAATTGGAAGAGGATTTTTTTCTCACATTGTCACAATTGAAGTGCATTTGTCTGATCTGTCAATCTGTCATTGCTATTCCAAAGAAGGAAAATGTGCAAAGGCTCTTTCGAATTGTTCATAAAAACTACAAAACTGACTTCCTTCCAAAAAGCGATCTGAGAAAGAGAAAGGAGAGGGAACTAAAATTGCAGTTAATTGGACAGCCATCATTTTTCACTCAGCTGAATTCAAAAGCAAAGGCAGACACACCAAAGCATTGATCCGGGTGAGTCACTCGATCATTAGACGCAATGGAAGGCGTATGTGAAACTTGACTGCATTATTCGGATCTACTTATTTATCCGAGTCAGCCTTTTCCCACAAGAAGATTATTAAATGCAAATTCTGTAATGACCGTAAATGAATTGAATTGATATTGTGCCATAAAGGTTAATCAGTTACACAAGGTACAACAACATATATTTTATGTATAAAGTATACTCAGTATATATATATATATATATATATATATATATATATATATACACATATATATATGTATAGAAAGAAAGAAAGAAAGAAAGAAAGAAAGAAAGAAAGAAAGAAAGAAAGAAAGAAAGAAAGAAACGCAAGGAAAGGAAGCTCTCCATGGACACAGCAATCTGGACAAAGCATCACCTCCACCTGAATGACCATAAAACAAGTCAGGAGTTCACCTGCTCAGAGTTTGAGAACTTCTGACTGTAACTTGGTAATTAAGATAAAGCCAGTGGATGAATTCTGGGAATTGACATCACCATAACTGTGTGAAGGAGAAGACTTTAGCTGCTGTTAGGGTCACTTCATAAATTCAGTAAGAAAACTAAAGTGGGTTGAATCAGTTCAGAGCAGCGTCTCAAACACACACACACTTTTTTCTTTTAATCTTTTTGTCATTCCTGTTTATTAATTCAAGTCTAAGTTGTGTCATGAAATGTAAAACAAATGTGTTGTGAAAATATCAGAAATCAGAAAGAGAAGAAGAAATCACAAAGTGAACGTGAATTCTGATCTGACCACGCGTGTCCTCTTGTGTGTCCAAACAGAAACAGCTGGGGGCGACACTGAGTGACATCAAGAGGAGATTTGAGGAGAGAGAGAAGACACAGAAGGAGACGAGGAGGGTGATGGATGAGATGAAGGTGAGTGGAATATAAAGACAACACTTTATATCAAAGAGGAGAGAAATAAATGAAAACTTGAAGAGCAGCAGAGCTTCACTGGTGATGATGAGTAGGGACACGAGAAGAGAGAGTTAGAGAAGATGTTGTGTGGTGTCCTTCATGGCCTTTCACTGTTGACAGAATCCCAAGTGTTATTCAGTAGAGATTCAGACAGCATCACCCTAAAGTCCTCTGATATTCCATCAGCTGCTTAAAGGGGACTTAACTCTACTGACAGAAACTCACACTGAAGGTCGATGCTGATGTTCTGAATTAGATCAGCGGGAACAACGTTCATTAATGGTCATTTTTTTTTTCAAGAAAGTAGCATTGCATGCAATCAAGTTCAACTTACACATGAAATAAGTTTAAATGTCAAACTAAAAAATAATAATAAAAAAAAATCCAAAAGTTAAAATAGAAAACAGGAACGAAATAAAAAATAAAAAAAAACTGCCAAACAGGAACCCAAGAAATAGAGGACCAACAATAATTTATGAAAGTAAATAAATCAATACATAAATTAAAAGGCATAATATCCTTTCCTCTGCTGTGAATGCTTATTCTAAAGTTGAATTAATAAGATCTTGCCCTATTTTAAAAAAGCTTTGAACAGAACTTCTAAGTGAGACTTTGTTGGCTGTTAAATATGCAGACATGTGCAGTGTGGTGAAAAAAAACTGCCATTCATCTCAGTCAAAGGCTTTCTCTGTGTCCAAAGATAATAAGATCTCTGCTGTGTTAGATTTTATGAATGAGTATATTACATTAAACAGAAAATGAAGGTTTCAAGGTAATTGACAGCCTTTAATAAATTTGGTTTGGCCTTGTGTTATTATATTATTCAGAAGTGAAATTGGTCTGTATGATGCACATTGTGATAAATACTTATATATCTTTGAAAAAAACAAGAATTAATTCTTGGTGAATAGTTGAGGTAGAATTTTGTTGTCTGTAGCTTCTGTAAACTTTGTAAATAATAATTGAACTAACTTAGTTGAAAAATTTCTTTATAAAATTCCACTGGATTGCAATCAGGGCCTGTTGTTTTCCCACTTTGGAGTGAGTTTATAGAATCCAGTAGTTCTTATAGTATCTGAGGTTTGTCCAGTTCCTCTGCTCTAAGAGTGTCCAGCTGTTGTATTTGCATTACATCAAAGAACTCCTCCGATTGTGTATCTTCTTTTAACTGAGTAGAATATAACGACTTATAGTACTTGCTAAATGTGTGTTATATTTTTATGCTTCATGACTTTATCTCCAGTTGTGGTTCTAATTTCTGTAACTGCATTACAAACTTCCTGCTTGTCGATTGCTGACCTAAGATCTTCTTAGGCCTCTCTCCATGTTCACTGTGATTTAAAGATGAGTTGCTCGGGTTCTTTTGTTGTCAGTAGGTTACATTCTGATTGGAGATCCTGTCCATTCCTGTACAAGGCCTCATTTGGAGACCTGGCATATTCTTGATTTATTCTGGAGGTCACAATGGTCTTCTCTTGTTAATTCTGGTATTACTCAGTTTTATTAGACTCCACAGCTTAAGGATCTCCACTGTTTGACTGAGTGCAGACTTTACATGACATACACCTCCAAATGTTTTACTTCAGCTTTAACATTTTTTGACAAAGGACAGTAAAGTTGTCTTGTGGTGGAATCTGTAGAATTTCAGATCCACTGTCCTCCATTCACTTTCCATGTGGTGTTGACCCATTCTTCCAGTATCTCAGTGTGTTTCCTCCAGTTATTCCAGCCTCATATTTCTATTTGGTTAATTCAGAAGAAAGTAGGGTGAACTGACACCTTTTATTGGCTAACTAAATAGATTACAAATGCAAGTTTTCGAGGCAGCTAAGGCCCCTTCATATGGCTAACACGGTACAACACTCTACTAGTTTGGTTAATTGGCAGAAACCCCAAATTGGCTCATTGGGATTGCTAGTGTGGGTTTGATCTTGGAATGAGCTGGCAGACTGTCCAAGGTAGCACACTCTTGTGCCCAGTTCTGCCAGGATTAATTTAAGAGAAGTTCATATCCATGCAGAGTCAGAACTCTTCACACACATTTCTGTGCCCAGACCGAACAAATTCATACAACCTAATTTATTTAACAAAGACTCACATTAAACAGACCAGCGCCATCTAGTGTACTAAAGTACTAAATGGAGCAGGACCAGACCACTGGGGGGTGTCTTTAATTCAAAGAAAGTAGGCGGGCACAATGTGTCACTCAACACTGTGTAGTCCAATCCAGGCACAGAGGTGACAGTTGAAGAAGTAGAAGTGAAAGAGAGCCAACCTCACAGACCGACCTTCAGTTTGGTTTATGGTTCTATGCTCATCTGATTTTGTTGTTTCCTCCTAGAATTCCTGCTTATTAGTGATGCATGAAATCCCCTCTCTACACCCATGCTGACCGCAACATTTTTTAGTCAGGATTCCTTCCACTAGCTGGTGTTCAAAGTCTTGTTTCATGTCTTTTTTGTTTATTTATTTGTGTTAATGTTGATTTGGTTGAGTATCTGCTTTATTCTTTGTATTTGACTTTGTCTATAAGCTGCTTGTGTTACATTCCATGTGGTTTGTGTGTGGCTCACCATGAGGTGGACCATCTGCCAATCACCAGCAGGAGCTTCCCTTCCGCCCTATAAATCCCGAGGGTCTCCCACAGTTTCATTGTGAATGTGCTCTGCGAGTTTGTAAAGTTCTTGTGTTCATTTAGCTGTGTCTTATGCTTTTGAGATTTTCTGGATTTCTCAACCTGTACTTTTTTTTTTTCAGCTTCCATTAAAAGTTGCATAGTTAGATATGGACCACCCTATAGACTTGTGTGTGGCATAGGCAGAACGTCTGATCACTATGATACTACTTCTCCTCAGCTTTATACCTAAGTTTTTAAATTGTCCTGTAGAACTGATGGTCTGATCCAACCTCTTATAATTGTTCACTTAGAACTGGACACATTTGACAATGACAACTGGATCCTTCCTTCTGTGCTCTGAACAGGAACCTATCCACCCAATCAGGGAGGTTTTTCACATGTGTACCAAAAGGCAAAACAGCATATGAAACTCCCTGTTTTTGGAGTAAAGTTTCATCTAAATTCCCTAATAAATAAATCCCATATTATCATTTCTTCGTCATTCTAGTGACTGGTTAGGATGTGACCTTTTAGGGCTTTTCATCTCTGCCTTCTGTCGCAGAGTTATATGAGTCACTGTCCAGCTGTGCCAAGTTCTATAATCAGCAGAACACCTCCAGCTTTGGGGTTGATGATCTTGGACAGCAGGCATCTATTACCTTACATTTACTTCCCAGATATTAATACCCCACCAGGTGTCATCATACAAGTAGAACAATAATTAAAATAGCAAATTAATTAGTATTAATGAAAAGTTCATAAATGAAACAGAAATACACCAAACATGGAAATTAAGGCTCACAACTCTGTGGTTTAAAATAGAAAAGAAAAATTGCAAAAGGTAAATACCATAGATACTCGCATATTAGTCAATCTCGCAGATAAGTCGAGTGTATTTTTAAGCCGAAAATTGCTAAATTTGTTATGACCCGCATATGTCGAGGAAAAATCTTGGGTTTTTTCATGGCCTGTTGTCTTAATAAGTACGGTCTTCTCACCAATACCTGATGCAGTTCAATTCCTCGGCAAATCAAATGTCATTGGCGTTTCATCCATGTTACCAATGTTACTGAGATCAAAGTCATGCCTTTGCCTTTGCTTGATAATAAATTTATGAAAGGAACTGACCTTTTCTTCTAGATCTTTCGGCAGCTTCTGAGCGATTTTTGTTCCCTGACGAAGACGCAGCCCATATCTGTTCATAAACCGGGTACGCCAACCAGCCGATGCTTGAAATTCCAACAAAGGCTTATGTGGTGTTATGGGTCCACAGCTCTCTTAGCAAAGACTGTTTTAGTTTTTAAATAAATAATCACCGCGCTTGCAGCTTAGTGAGGGGGCGTGGTGGCTGTAGCGAGCCACAGGGCGATCTGCGGTGTGGGCGTTTCTCACCTAGCGCACAGGTGAGGGACTGCCCACATCCATGATTGTTCCTGTGGCTAATGTGCTGCAGCTGCTATGTCCTCTCTGCATATAAAGAGAAGCGCGAGTCAGTTAGAGAGGAAGGAAAAATGGAGAAAAAAAAAAAACAAGGAAGAGAAAGAAAGACTAAGGTGGTGATTGGGCAAACGAGCAAACGATAAGCTCACAGGCAGCTGTGTGGAAGCCTGGGTGTTAGTCGAAGCAGAAGTTGCTCCCGCTGAGCGATCATGTAGCGGGAGTGACCAAAGAAGGAAAGACTGTCCGCGTAAGGCCAGGACGGCAGCGGGAGTCGGGAGGCTCGGAGGTGAAGTCCTTGATGTGGGCGTCCTGGATGCCAAGGTTCCAAGTCTCAGGCCTGGGATGAATGCCAAACCGAAGCCAGAATCGGGAGGACTCCAGACCTGTGTGTGTGTGTGTGAGAGAAAGGACAGCTGCTGAGAGAACGTCTCGCCTGCTGTAAAGCCCAACTGGGAGAAGCAGGTGAGATGCTAGTTTAAAAGAGGCTCATTGATTTTAAAGACTGCTTCCAGCAATGTTTTAACCTCTGGTTTTTAAAGGATTGTTTTTCTATTTTATTGATTTTTAAACCTCCACGTTTGCTTTATGGATTATTTATTTAATGAAGAGTTCTTTTGAATCACTGCACTGTTTACTTTGAACACTGATTTTGATTGACTGTTTTAAATAAAAGCACTGTTCACTTTTTCATCATCCCCTTGCTCTATTGCTATTGTTGTCTCACTGTCTAGTTATATCGGTTATATCTATATCTATCGACGGTGTTGGGTTCAAGGGCTCCCGAACAGCCGATGGGAGCATGGAGCAGAACCCACATCATCACAGCTTACCATCGATCGTTAAATACTTTCCTGCTTTTGCCAATTGAAGTGCCCGTATCTGAATGCTCGAATGAGTCACAATGTATCCATTTTGCCTGCATTCCACAATCGAGTCATTCAAGTCCTTTTCCAGTCCACTGAAAGGCGAAAGTCCAAAACACAATGCTTTCTTAGACTTTGGCATTGCTTGTGGAGAAAACGTATTTTTTATCCAATCTCTTACAAATTTTTCGCTAATGCAAAACTCTCTGCCAGCCACACAATTATTAGTTTCCTCAGCACGCTGAATAACTTTTAGTGTGAATGATGCTGGATACAAAGCTCTTGTCTTCTGTTCAGAAGTCATGATCATACCGGTAAGAAGTTTAACTTAATATATTGATCTATTTTACTAATAAACTGCAATTAATATACATAGGCTAATAATGCAGAGCACGCGGTGTCTTCAAGCTTCTTCCAACGAATTGCGGTTCCATTGTTTCGCATTTCCTTTATAATGTAAGCAGGAGTTCATATCAGGAAATTCCAATAAAGTTAATTGATACATTGTTTAAGGGAGGAGAAATTTGGTGTTTGGAGTTGGGAGATAAAGAAAAAAAAAAGAGAAGTGTTTTTTTGTGTAGCTCCGTGTGGTATCTCCACAGTTGTGTTCTTAAAGAAATAAATATAACTGGCAAATAGTCCACAAAACTGGGGTGAGCATCTCTTTGTGCCTTTCCACACATCGAAGACTCAGTCGGCTACACTACCGAGGTCGCCTGCAAGCCAAGAAAAACCGACGCCGAATTCTGGTAAGGAGAGTAGCGGACTCTTAACATCCACTCTTACAATAATGACTAACCCCCACTGAGTATAGACCTAATTGAGCAGTCAAAGCATATCAGGAAGGTGAAACTTAACTGAACCGCAGTATCGGAGGACAGTGGTTATCAACTAATAGAGCGATAGCCAACAGCTCAAGTCAGCTGGACTTCACCTCGTTTAGCTTGAGCAATAGAAAATTAAAATGAAATGTTCATTGTATTGCAGTTGGTCCATGTTTTATGATAGTTGGCACTACAAATTACAGTCAGTGGATTTCAAATTTCATAGACTCGTGTTTGGTAATTTAAGTAAAACCTGTTTATAAGCATTAGATGCTAGGCGATTTAATGGAATATTAATGGTGGACGCTAATTTAAACAACTTTTATAACAGATGGACCTAAATTAGATATACTGTGTGTACAGAAACAATTCAATGCAAATTTAATAAAGAGCTGCAAAATGTTGCACCAAATGAATGTTGAGTGTATGTTTCCGGTTACCGCCATCGCGCGCGTTACCTTGGTCCTTTTGATTCCAAATCTGGTTTCACGTGGCAGCTAATGGTATGTTTGTTATCCAAAACCTGCAAAAGCTAATGCTCAAATTCAAGTTTTTCACAGTTTAAAGAATTATTTAATGAAATTAGAAAAAAAAAAACTAGCTAATTAGCAATAGTATTGCTGGCTTATAATTATTTCAAAGACCATGGGAAACGGCAGATGACCGGTGACTTAATACCGTGAAGCGTTGAGTGTACATTACCCAAATTCTATGGAAAATTGTATTGCCCCGTGGATAAGCCGACTCTGTTTTTTTGAATGAATTTTAAGGCATACATTTTTCGACTTATACGCGACTATCTACGGTAAGCAAGCAGTTCACGAAATTAAGTGAAATCTGAAGCCCTTTGGCAAACACCTGGACCTTCATATTTAATATCTCCATTTCACAGGTTTAATATGGTGACTCCAAAGTAGACCGCAACTATTACATGTTAGTCTTTGTATGAGAAAAACTCTTTTATTTCCACACAATTACCTTTCAACACATAGGTTTAGTACTCTATAATTCTTCTTCTTCTTCTTCTTCTTCTTTATGCTAGTTGTGTGTTGTCCTACTCCACTCCTAACCCCAAGGAGATACCCATTCTAAATGGAAACTTGTATTTAAACTCCCAGGTCAAATGGAGTCCTCACAAGACAGAAGAGCTGTTCTCCAGCAGCTCCTGCCAATGGCTCTCAAGATCCTTTGCAAGGATGCCTTTCATGACTGTGTATCCCATAAAGTCCTGCAGCTTCCTTAATAGGAGTATCAGTAGAGTGATGATGTTACTCGGCATAGTGGAGTGAACATATTGTCTGGGTGGCGGTCTGCAACTGACATTCTTTCTGCAAATAAAGTACCACCAGTCACTCCAGCCAATTCAAAATGTCCTTAACAGCATCAAAATAGCAACAAATGTGTCTTATGATTGGTTATTTTTATTAGATGACACAATTTTAAAATTTTCTTCTATACAATCAGATGTCTGTGCAAAGAGAGATGGAAGAAAATGAGAAGAGCTTCACTGCTCTGATATGGCACATTGAGGAAGCCCACAAGAAACTGAATGAGAGGATCAAAGAACAAGAAAAGAGAGAAACTGAGAATGCTGAACAAATCATGGAGCGAACAGAGAAGGAGATTGAGGAGCTGAAGAGGAGAGAAGCTGAGCTGAAGGAGCTTTCAGAGACCAAGGACCATCTCCACTTCCTGCAGGTGAGAGTGACACTTCACAGGTAGTCTGATCAGACTGGGGTGTGTGGAACCTGAGTGAAATTTAAAAGATTTGAGGAGTTTGTACAGCAGAACAAGAACAGGCCATTCAGCTTAGCACAGACTGAAATATTCTGTTTACAAATATCTCAAAGTTGGTAACTTCATGTACATGACAGACAGATGAACATATAGCTGTCTGCGTGAAAAAGGGAATTTTTATGAAATGTAAAAATAACATCTAATAAAGGACAGTTTCCAAATTCTTTTCAAATGCCACCTTCTGATGTCTCCATCCTTAAACTGGTGAGATTCAAATCCTTCAGCATTTCCTCACAGCTCAGACCCCACAGTCCAGTCTTCTCTCATCTTACATTCATCTTGTGTGCTTTTCTCTCACATTGAACACAATGGTCCCAATGTCGACTGTGTTTTGCAAAGGTTAGGGAGATTCTCTTCTTGATTCACACTACATATATAGTGGTCACTATGTAACTCAGCTTGATGTAGCTTTCTTTATTTTGTATGGTTGATGATGGTGATGAAGACTCAAAGGCTCCCAGGATTTCCTCACAAGTCACACTTCTGAGCTGTGGACCATCAATTATATAATCATATTGAAGAGCTTTCTCCCTACATGTGTTAACCTTTACATTTAATTTAATTGTTTGTCTCATAAACATAAAATCTCAATGCCTTGTTTTGTGTGCCAAGTCAATTCTGGACCCATCTGTCCCTCCAATCCCTTTATCTTGACTCGCTTCTCTTGGAGTCCAGCGTGAAAAGCAATAATCTCTGATGCTCCACTACACTCCACCAAATATTCTCTCATAAATAACCGACAAGACAAGACAGGCATTCTCACCATCTAAACCCACGCTGACTACCCACCCCACTGATCCTTAATTCAGAAGAGCCCCCTCTTATATGCATTACTGACTTTTTAATGTCTCCTTTCTGAAATCTCGTCCCCTCTTCTCTCCTGATGCAGACTTCTCATCTCGCTGTGTCCTTCCTGCTGCTGGAGGCTCGCTGAGCTTCACTGTCACCGTTGGTTACTCATTTGAGGACCTGAGAAAGGAGCTGACAGGTCTAACAAAGATTCTGGAGAAGATCAGCCACTGTGTGATCATGACATGGACTCCATCAGGTGTGTCATCTAGTCATTTGGTGTTCATTGTTAAGAGTCCATTAGAAGGATCAGAATGACAGTAACACAGACAGTAAGATGCCTGAAGAAGGCCTGCTCTTTTATATTTACCTCTAAGCCTTTACTGTTAATTGAATAGCTGACACTCTCATAATAAACAGAGTTCTTGAATGTTAAAGGTAAATATTAGATTGCTTATTAGCACAGTGAGACACCATTCATTTAAACAGGGTTGATATTACAATGGTACAAATCAATCTGGTACAGCGTCTGGTGACATTGAGTTTGTGATTAAAGTCCATGAGGAGGACCAGAGTGACAATAAGATGACACTGAAGAAGGCCTGCTCTTTAACATTCAATCTGCCATCCTTTATTGTTAAGTATTTTTTACTATATAGTGCCTTTCACAGTGATTAGATGAGTGATAACAAACTCTCTAAATAATGAGCTGTTTTTAATCAGATGTTTTGGAAATTTAAGTTGAAATGTTATACTCCTTATACTTTTTCCATGTACACTCCTAAAAGGTCCTTTTTTCACTTAACTTTGCGATTCTTTTTATTTCCTTTGCTTTGCTCAACTTAAGATTAATGAAAAGAAATGTGTTTTAAATGGCTAAGCCGACTCAGTGCACAAATGAATTGTTTATTTGAGAACAGAGAAGACGTTAATGGAATCAAATTGAGCTCAGTGTCAGTGCTTTATAACATCAGAACATCTCAATCTGCTCCTGCTGTCTTGAACATTTCTATGAGTGCAGCCTCAGAGTAAAACACACTTAATAAATTATGAATTATGTACATTTACACATAAAGACAGTGATTTGTTTAAACACAAATTAAGGTCAAGCAGCCAAGGGCACATGGTCAATCCTGGCCGTCCACCACATTAGACATACTGTATACTGTATATGTGTATTGTGAAAATAAGCAGAGAGAGCGGGCACAAAGAGTTGGGGTACCACCCTGAAATACCCCGTTTAATGATGAAGATGAAATAAAATGCACAAAGACGGAGCACAATGATGACGTCTGCTGCAATCAAAGGCTATAAAGTTAAAGTTACTTGTGAGTCGGAGCTTCGTCTTCCTCAGTCACAGATCTGTAATAAACACCTACTATTGGTGACATTTTATAGTAGTGTCCCAGAAGAGGTGGAGCTTAATTAGCAGGGAAGTGACGTCACTCGTCTTCTGGCCTGTGAACTCACTGAAGTGATGACATTAGCAGGAGCAGCACCCTCTCGACTCAGGGTGGGATTTCTTAACTAGATGAAGCCCTGAAGATGTCCCCACCTTTACCTGATTGTCAATATTAATAAAATACAGTATATTCATGACATTGTATGTCAGGAGAAACACCAAGCCATGGAATTCAATGGACCCTCTGTAGACCCCTGTGATCAAATTGTGGTGAGGCAAAGGTCAGCACAAAGAGATAAAGCCATTTGTAAAGCTTTGAGTGTTCTCAGGAGCAGAGCAGCCACAAGAATTGTGAAACGGAAGAAGTTTGTAGCCACCAGGACACTTTCTAGAGATGGCCAGTCTGAGTAACTGGGAAGGAAAGGCCTTTGCCAGATAAGTGACTGAAAACCTAATGGTCACTACAACAAAACTTCAGATGTACACTGCTGAGATGATAGAAACTATAGGAGGGACAGCCATCTCAGCAGCGCTCCATAAAACAAGCGTTTATGGTAGAGTGGCCAGGCAGAAGATACTCTTGAGCAAAAGACAAATGACAGCCTGAGAACATCAAAGGAACGATTCAATAATCTGATGAGACAAACATTGTACTCTTTAGACAGAAGACCAAGCAGAATGTCTGGAGAGGACCAAGGACTGCTCACCACCTGCCTAATGCCATCTCTACAGTGAAGATGGAGGTGACAGCATCAGGCTATGGGGACAGAGTGACAGGTCATAACTGAGGGAAGGAAAAGTGCAGTCAAATACAGAGAGAACCTTAAAGAAAACCTGTTTTGGGTGAGCCAAAACAACTCCAGAGTGGCTTTGTGACAAGTCTGAGGGTCCTTGAGTGACCAGACTGAGACCCCACAGAACATGTGTGGAGAGACCAGAAGATTGCAGTTCACAGATGCTTCACTTGAAATCCAGCAGAGTTTGAGAGGATCTGTCAGGAAGAATGAAATCAACTGGCCAAACCCAGGAGTGCAAAGCTTGTAGTGATACTCAGTCATGAAGACCACCAAAGGGGCTTTCACAAGGAGACCTGAATTAAGTGTCAGAATACTTCTAGTTAAGAGAAGTTTCAGTTTTGATTTGTAATAAATGTGCAGACCTTTCTGAAGACCTGCGCTCACTTTGTCATTATGGGTTACTGAGTGTAGACTCAGTATGATGAGCACAAAAGGCACATTAATCCATTTAAAATTAAATCAACAACACAGTAAAGTGTGCAGAAAGTGAGGGGGTCTCAATGCTCTCTGACTCCCTGTATATTTATTATTATCAATATTCAAATCTACATTTAGTCTAATTTGCCAGCCCTTGTATATTTTATAAATGTTTAATTTGAACTCCTCTGCATTTGTAATCCGTGTTTAAGAACTAAACTAAGATCCCACAATGCCATCTTCACAGTTTCTATTCTTCTTCTCTTTTCTTTTTATTTTCAGCTCATGAAGCTCCAGTTTTCGCCCTCCAGCCTCCTGAACCTCAGAGCAGAGACGACTTTTTAAAATGTGAGTTTGTGCTTTGACTGAATGGATCATCACAATAAAAATCATTGAAGTTTTAATAATCCAGGACAGGCTTAGGATATGAAAGTCTGAGTGTTGTGTGACTGAGGGGCTAAGAGTGATGGGAGTCTTGTGACTGGTGCATTATGGGATAGAGAGACTCAGGCAGTGAATCACCAACGCCGTCTGTTGAACCAGAGTCTTGATATGTCCAGAAATGTTAAAAAAGGAAAAGAAAAGAAAATCCATGTCATGGGGTGCACTTACCTTTTCACACAGCTATATTTACAGACACAGATAAAAGTGTTGGTTTAAAAATGAAGCACAATTGTATGTGAAATAAGTTAAAGCTGACAAAAGTCCTCGTCATTCTCAGTTCTTTACTCTGCACAGCAGACACTATGCTTTGAGTTCTCGACTTCACAAATTTTAAACATTAAAACAAATGAAAATGGCTGAGAAAATTATTGGGGGTCCTTAGAAGATCAAAGACCTCACTGGACTGTTGTAACATCTCAAGCTGACTGATTCCTCTAATGAGTGTCACCAGGGTCTTCAGTCTCTCAGTCAAGTCCTCACTCTGCTGTGTTGTGTCATTGTGTGCCTCACACTGAACAAAGACAAGAGAAGAGGAGGAGATGAAGAAGGTCACAGCCAAGGGTGGTCAAGGTGAAGACTACAAGACCACCTCCAAAAAGCTTCATGTTCCAGTGAGCACAGCTACTAATATTCTCAAGATGTTTGTGGATCCACAGGACTGTAGCCCACCTCCTTGATGAGACCACCAGAGTAAAGCTGACCTCAGATTGAACAGGAGGAGAGTTTAAATGGTGGAGAAAAAAACAAGAAGACCCCACTTCTGAAGGACACACACAGACTGGAGTTTTCTAAACTGAGTGTTAATCAGCCACAGTGCTGGAGAAGAACCTTTGGACTGAAGAAACAAAATGAGAGCTTTATGGTGAGTCACAGCAGCTCTGTCTCCACAGAAGATAAAGTGACGCCATTAATGGCTCAGGTTGAAGTGCTGAGTCTGTGAAGATCACAAAGAGATCAGGAGATCATCAAGGTGTTTGGGAGTGAATGTCACAAAGGTGAGACCACCAAGAATGGGGGAAAAGAAGACATTGGAATGTTGTGAAGTGTCTGCTATGAGCCCTGAATTGAATCCTATTCAACATCCATGGAAAGAGCTGAATGTAACAGCTGGGAGAAAAAGGCCATCAGACATCAAGAAGAGTGGGCCGGGTGGGCAGTGAGAGGAGTAGAAGTCTCATCCAGAGCCACAGGAAGGGCTTGATGGCAGTTATTACCTCCAGTTAATGAGCAACCAAACATGAGGTGAGGGTCTGAGTCACTTTGTGTGAGCCGTCGGAATTTGATTTATTGTTTCAAATAATCTGTTAAGCCGAAATACAAAGAAAGAGTCTGCTGTGTGGAATAAGAATAACGGGTGACAATCACTGGGGTCAGTTTACACTTATTTGACTGAAAAGTGGGATTTGTGTTTAAAAAGTGGAAGGGGACCAAAACACCTGCCTGCGCCACCACCACCTACTCAAAGCTTCATGATGCTCCAACAATGATGGACGGATTAAAAGGCAGAAGTCTACGTGACCATTATCATCATCAAGCCCTTCCGTGAGAACCCTAAATCCAAAGAGGACTGTTTCATTTATATTAGGTAGAATGTCCAGAGGGGACTGGGCGGTATCATGGTCTGGAATCCCTGCAGATTTTATTTTTTCTCCAGCCGTCTGGAGTTTTTTTGTTTTTTCTGTCCCCCCTGGCCATTGAACCTTACTCTTATTCGATGTTAATGTTGATTTATTTTTTATAATTATGTCTTTCATTTTTCTATTCTTTAATATGTAAAGCACTTTGAGCTACTGTTTGTATGAAAATGTGCTATAGAAATAAATGTTGTTGTTGTTGTTGTTGTTGACACAAACAGTAGAGAGATAGACGTGAAAGGCGCTATATAATATAGAGATATTAAAGTCACTCTGCAATGTAAGAGATGGGAAAGAAATGATGTGATAGATGGATAGAGCAAAGTGAAAGACAGAATATGACACATAAATATGAAAGGCACTATATAAGAGAAAGATGAGAAGTGCACTAAAATAACAAATAATAGGAAAGACATTATAACACTGAGAGAGAAAATGACAAAAAGGAAAAGGAGTTAAAGACAAATACAGTAGACAGACGTGAAAGACACTATAATAGATAGATATACATGAAAGGTGCTATATAATAGATAAAGGAGGAATGCAGTGTGGTGTGGTGATGAAGACTTTGGACTTCAAACCCTGAGGTTGTTGGTTCAAATCCCACTACTGACACCATTGTGTGACCTGAGCAAGTCACTTCACCTGCATGGGCTACAATTGGACAAAGGAAAAAAAAAGGAAACAATGGAATCTCAGATGATTGGAGTCACCTTGGATAAGAATGACAGTCACATAATAATAAGAGATGACAGGAAACACACTAAAGAAAGAGAGAGAGAGACAATGAGAGATGGTGTCATACTCAGTTTGTTATAATATTAAGGGTTATTGTCACTGTCTCTGTGCATGCTGTTATGAGTTTCATTCATACAGGCAGACCAAGTATGGTACACAGGGGCTCAGTATTTAGAATTGCTAGCCAAGCGTAGACTAGATAGCCAAAGACAACTGGAGGATTGTATAGTCAGCCTAAAGCCAGAATTGTATACCTCTGTCCTCTGTCAGCACAAAATCTTCTTTCCTTGTTGGGAGAATGAGAACTGCATGCAGGCATTGTGCTATTCCTGTATTTTTTGGAGGTGGAGTTCAGTCCTTTCCTGTCCTTGTTTGGAGACCAGAGAAAGAGCCTGCCCGTGGAGCAACCAGTATATAAGGATGGACCTACTGCCAATACACTTTAAAGCTGTCGGGCGGAAGATTATGTCATCCGTCCGGAAAATCCTCTCAGCGTGGTGACGAAAAATGGCAGACGGTGTAAATCAAGACTCCCACCTTGATAGAGTCTGACATAAGCTTCCCGTCTGTAACTGTGTAAAAACTGTCAGTAAAGTAAGCTAAAGTATATTTGTTGTCTCATGTGATTCTTATACCGCCGTAATCACGATGGGAGGGATATCGCCTTTTCTGTCATATTTCTATCTTTTTCGGTTATTTAACATGCTGCAATTTCAAAAGAACACATTTTCCGGAGAGGTAATGACTTCTAAGGAAACAGATGGGAAAGGCACAGTGAAATATATACAGTAGGTACACGTGAAAGGCACTATATAATAGATAGTTAGATTTAAAAACATACCAAATGCTGAATTACAACAGTTATTTAATTAATTTATTTCATTGTAAATTGTGACAGCAGATTGATTTTAAATTAATGATGTTGACTGTGACAATAATAAGTGTCAGAAGTCAGTGTAGACAGTCCATTACAACTCTGACCTTACAGTGTTTATCATAATTCCAGAACTTAATTTTAAATCCCCACAGATTCTGTCCAATCAGATGAGCTCTTTACTATTAGTGTCTAATCAGCGCTGCTCCTGATTGGTTCTTGTTAATTGTCTGTGTTGTGCTCCGCCCCCAGTCCTGTTACACACTCCCAGATTTCCTCACTCATCTTCTTTTCTCTCCTTTCAGACTTCTGTCCCCTCACACTGAACATTAACACGGCACACAGAGACCTCCGTCTGCCTGAAGGGAACAAGAAGGAGACATGTGAGGGGACAAAAGCCGAATATCCTGATCATCCTGACAGATTTGACTTCTGGCCTCAAGTTCTCTGCAGAGAGGGTCTGACTGGGACTCGCTGTTACTGGGAGGTGGAGTGCAGTGAAGACATTGTGGTGATTGGAGTCGCATATAAAGGACTGAGAAGGAAAGGAGAGAGCTGGAAGTGCATCCTGCGGTAGAGCGAAATGTCCTGGAGTTTGTGGGGGTCTCATTCCCAGTACGCTGTTCATCACAATGACAAGGAGACTTTAATCAGCGCCCCCTACAGCCCCAGAATAGGTGTGTATCTGGATTGGCCTGCTGGCTCTCTGTCATTTTATAGCGTCTCACACACAATGACCCTCCTGCACAGGTTCAACACCTCCTTCACTGAGCCCCTCTATCCAGGGTTTTGGCTTAGTCTTCACTCCAGTGTAACAATCAGCCATCTGACACCAGGTGACCACCATTACCCTCCATCGGTCACTTGATGTCCCCAAAACTGCAGGTGTCTTTATGTTTGTAGTCCGGGGTCAAAATGAATTTTATAGGACAGGTGTGTGGGCACCTTTGTGTGTGAATTTGTGGATGAGAATGCGGGGTGAGTGTGGCTGTCAGGGTCTCCATTATTATTGGGTTTGAGTAGCCAATCAGGTGTTTGTGTCATAGTGAGGGGCAGTGACACCTCAGACCTACAAATACCATTCTGACCAGCAGCCACATGTCCTTCAGGCTGACACCCCAACAACTACTGAGGTTCCCCAAGTGTCATTGAATGCCACCTATTAAGTAGGACAGGCATGTGGTCCTGCTGGATCAGCACAACTGGAAGGCACTATACAGACTCAGTATGGAGAGCTCTTGAATAGTGACTATATGTAGGAGCAGAGAGTGACAGATGGGACTGGAGTGTTTTCCTTTAACTAGACATTTTGTGCCCCTCCATTGGTCACTGAAGGGGTCCACCATATCTGAATGAATTCACTGTGAATGTCTACAGATGAGGACTCACCGCTCAGTCACATGTCGGCCATACTGATGGAGTTTGGTGTTTACTGAGTCATTTTGTGTCATGTTAGACATTAAACTGCACCTCCTCCTTGTTGGTCCTACTGTCACCCAACCGCAAGTAGATGAGTCAGCTGACTGTTTTCACCTTCACTGTCAGTGTTCAAAGTGACAATCAGATTTTACACTTGGGGACACTTTAATCTTTCCATTGACACACACATTCACATGATTAAATTACAATTCCCTCAGGACCCCTCAAGGAACGGCGGGTCACCTGACATCAGTCTGTGTGAAGAAGCCAATGAATGCCCAGGCTGACAGCTCCCCCACTGTGTATCACAGGCCTCACCAGCAGATGGCAAATATGACTTCTAAATGTTTCATCTTCATGGAGCCTGAGGGGTTAAAAGGAAGAGAAGATGAAAAAAGAGTGAGGGGTCAGGATGATAGAGAAGCGTGTTTGGGGGATAAAGGGTGAGATGAATGACCTGAGACAGAGTGAGTCAGACGAGTGTGTCACTTGTGTGTGTGTCAGTTTTGTTTCCCCCACCTGATTGTTTTCCTCTTTGACTCGTCACACGCTGATGGCTGTCCTGTGATCACAGATTCTATTCCTCGTTGATCAATCAGTATCTCGATGTGTGACTGACATCTGATTCTTTAAGCACTCGCTCATCAGACAGGTTGTCACCCAATGACCTCTTCACTGCTGACCTGAGCCCTGCTGCCCTCTTCTTTCTCCTGTCACCTCAGCCATTGCTTTAGTCCCCGCTGTGTGACTTCATAAATCCACTGGTCTGTCTGGTCACTCAGGTCCTCATCACAGCTGCACACTGGCAGTCATTCAAACTCTACAGGCTGACAGCCATATTGTCCTGTTGTCTGGATGTTTGTGTTGGTTGAGCTCGTCTCCTGCTGACCTTGGGGGCTTTTAGAGCTCAGGATTAATGAAATGGAAATGTCAGTCAGCAGTGTGGGCAGGTGAGCAGGTGGGCACATTCAGGGCAAAATGTCATTTTAAAGTTGATGAGCACACTGGACACATCGTCAGTCACTGATAATCGACTCCACGTCAGCTCCTGTGGCCCTCATCATGTGCTGTCAACTCAGACGCTGGTCATGTGACTTGCACCTTAGTGACATTCCTGTGACTTTCAGGGCTGTGACATCAGCTGATTCTTCTGGAGCCAAACTGCTCCCTCTTGTGGACTTTCTACATATTAAACACACGAGAAGTTAGGATGTGAAGTGTTTGGTGAGATCTAAAAAATATTCAGAATATTGACATGACCTTGAAGGACAAATTGGTTTTGTAAGAATTAATTATGTAAAAGAATATTTAACTTAAATTAATCTTTTGTTAATTATGATTAGGTGTTACATTCATAAATAGTTATTAATGCTTCACATTTTGTAAAATTCAAATTCCTTATTAATTTAAAAAGAACAAAAATAAGCATAAGGACAACCGTTATTTGTCAAATCTGTTCATTTGGTAACTTTTGATCTGTAAATTCCTCTGATCATATCTCAGGTTTTCTATGTTCTGAAGAAATTAGGACTTCTTGTTTATGATTTAATAAAAAAAAACTCTTTAATAAAAGGACAAGTGTCTGTGTGTCTGTCTATGTATCTGTCCAGTCAGTTTGTCTCTGTTTTTCCAACAGATGGTGCCTCATAAACATTAGCACTGCTTTTATGACTTCAATCCTAATCAATATCATCCAGTTGCAGAGCCGCAGCACCAGACATCACCACTGATATCAGCCAACAGTTTTATGACAGAATGTGTGTTAGGGTGAGTGTGTTTAGTGGGCACCATACCAGTCTGTAAACCTCCCTGCTGGCACACAACTTTTGGTCCTGACCAGCAGAGGTTTGTTGTGCTTCAGCTCTGCAAATAGAATAGACATATGAATTGGATTTGTCATTCCAACAGATGGCACATCACAAACATTTGTAGTAATGTATTATACCAGTACAAATATTTGTGATTTGCCATCTGTTGGAATGACAATTGCAATACATTTAATTATTACATGTAATTCAAAACACCTTCCAACAGATGGTGCACTGCAAACATTAACACTGAGATGTACGTTGATTACTTAGAATTCAGTCCATCTTAGATGTGCAGCACAGCTAGTTTCATAATAAAAAGCGAAATGTTATATATATACTCAGCAAAAAAAAGAAACGTCCTCTGACTTTCAACTGTTTTTACTTTCAGTAAACTTAATGTGTAAATATTTGTATGAACAGTAAAAGAGTCAACACCATAAGACATAAACTAAAAATGTTTCACAATGTGTCCCTCAATGAAGGGAGGCTCAAAATCAAAAGTACCAGTCAGTATGTGGTGTGGCCACCAGCTGCTTGAAGTACTGCAGTGCATCTCCTCCTCATGGACTGGACCAGATTTGTCAGTTCTTGCTGTGAGATGTTACCCCACTCTTCCACCAAGGCACCTGCAAGTTTCTGGACATTTCTGGGGAATGGCCCTAGCCATCGATCCAAATCGATCCCGCTCCAGGGTACAGGCCTCGGTGTAACGACGATAAACGCGAATCCGTCCATCACCCCTGGTGAGACAAAACCGTGACTCATCAGTGAAGAGCACTTTTTGCCACTCCTGTCTGGTCCAGTGAAGGTGGGTTTGTGCCCATAGGCGGCGTTGTTGCTGGTGATGTCTGGTAAGGACCTGCCTTACAACAGGCCTACAAGCCCTCAGTCCAGCCTCTCTCAGCCTATTGCAGACAGTCTGAGCACTGATGGAGGGATTGTGTGTTCCTGGTGTGACTCGGGCAGTTGTTGTGGCCATCCTGTACCTGTCACGCAGGTGTGATATTCGGATGTACCGATCCTGTGCAGGTGTTGTTACACGTGGTCTTCAACTGCGAGGATGATCAGCTGTCCTTCCTGTCTCCCTGTAGCGCTGTCTTAGGCGTCTCACAGTGCGGACATGGCAATTTATTCAGCAGTCCTCATGCCTCCCTGCAGCATGCCTCCCTGCAGTCATATGAAAAAGTTTGGGAACCCCTCTCAGCCTGCATAATAATTGACTCTCCTTTCAACAATAAAGATCACAGTGGTATGTCCTTCATTTCCTAGGAACATCTGAGCACTGCTGTGTTTTCTGAACTAAGATTTTTAGTGACGCAGTGTTTAGTTATGAAATGAAATCAAATGTGAAAAACTGGCTGTGCACAAATGTGTGTCCCCTTGTCATTGTGCTGATTTGAATGCCTGTCACTGCTCAATGCTGATTACTTGGCTGGATGAGCTCGTTAAGCCTTGAACTTCATAGACAGGAGTGTCCAATCATGAGTGGTCAAAGGTATTTAAGGTGGTCAATTGCAAGTTGTGCTTCCTTCCCTTTGACTCTCCTCTGAAGAGTGACAGACAGCATGGGATCCTCAAAGCAGCTCTGAAAAGATCTGAAAACAAAGATGGTTCAGTCTCCTGGTTTAGGGGAAGGCTACAAAAAGCCATCTCAGAGGTTTAAACTGTCACTTTCAACTGTAAGGAATGGAATCAGGAAATGGAAGGCCACAGGCACAGTTGCTGTTAAAACAACCCAGCAGGTCTGGCAGGCCAAGAATAATACAGGAGCGGCATATGCCCAGGATTGTGAGAATGGTTACAGACAACCCAGAGATCACCTCCAAAGACTTGCAAGAACATCTCGCTGCAGATGGTGTATCTGGACATCGTTCTACCATTCAGCACATCTGTATGGCAGAGGGATGAGAAAGAAGCCCTTTCTGCACTCACGCCACAAACAGAGTTGCTTGTTGTATGTCACCTACTGTCAAATGTGGTGGAGGTTCCATCATGCTGTGGGTTGTGTGGCTAGTTCAGGGACTGGGGTCCTTGTTAAAGTTAAGGGTCAGATGAATTCAACCCAATATCAACAAATTCTTCAGGATAATGTTCAAGCATCAGTCACACAGTTGAAGTTACGCAGGGGTTGGATATCCCAACAAGACGATGACCCAAAACACAGTTGGAAATCTACAAAGGCATTCATGTAGAGGGAGAAGTACAATGTTCTGGAATGGCTGTCACAGTCACCTGACTTGAAAATCATCGAAAATCTATGGGATGATTTGAAGCAGGCTGTCCATGCTTGGAAGCCATCAAATTGAACTGAACTGGAGAGATTTTATATGGAAGAATAGTCAGAAATACCTCCATCCAGAATCCAGACACTCATCACAGGCTATAGGAGGACAGCGTCTAGAGGCTGTTAGATTTGCAAAAGGATCCTCAACTAAGTATTGATGTCATATCTCTGTTGGGTGCCCATATTTATGCACCTGTCTAATTTTGTTATGATGTATATTGCATATTTTCTGTTAATCCAACCAACTTAATTTCACTGCTGAAATACTACTGTTTCCATAAGGCATGTGTCGCAGGTGGCTGGTTGAACCGGCTGGGATGCCCTGGAGGACCGGAAGAGGGCTTGTGCCTTCCCCAGACCACGTGGGGGCGACCACCCTGGTACCTATGGGGTCCACGGGAACAGAGCTTTGAAGCTCAACCCTGTAGGGGCCCGTGGTCACTGCCAGGGGGCACCCCAGTGCCTTTGGAGCCCTGGACCTCAGCACTTCCGCCACACCCGAAGTGCTGGGGGGAAGAGAAGCAGGGACACCCAGAGTGCTTCCGGGTGATTATAAAAGAGGCCACCTCCCTCCATTCGGGAGCTGGAGTTGGGTAAGGAGAAGGACAGAGTTCAGGTGGAGAGGAGAGGAGAGGAGGAGGCCTGAAGAAGATAAGGCATTCGAGGTTGGCCTGGACTTTGGAGTATTTGGGGTTTGTGCACTGTAAATATGTACAATAAACATATGTTGGGGGACCTCAACATGTCCACCTGTCTGTGTCCGGACTGGCTTCCACACATGTCATATATTAAAAGGAAGTTGCTATTTTGAAAGCTCAGCCAATGATAAACAAAAATTCAAAGAATTAAGAGGGGTTCCCAAACTTTTTTCATGTGACTGTATATATATATATATATAATTTTAAAAAATGGAGAGTACAGTAAAAAAATATGGTGATGCCATATGAATATTTTTTTCTTCCGTTCATAGTAGTGAAGCTAATTATTGAGGCTGATGAGCGTTGCTCCCCAATCCGAGTGTTTGTGTCCTGCTGTGTGTGTTTGTGTCTGTGTGTGTCCATGTGATGCATGTGCAGACTGTCAGATGTCATGATGTGATTGGTCCCTGTGACTCGAGCCTGACCCCACACATTCCATATCAGATGCTAATAAATCCTGACATTAAACTTTATTAGGTACACTTGTTAAGCACTTTTAGTTTTATCCCACCCTAATATTCAATTGACGCCTGCTTGCATTCTGGACGTACTGCTGATATTATATGAGGAGTCAAAGCTGCTGTAATTCTGCTAAGATGCGGATTAGCAATAAGAAGAGGGAGGAACTTGAAGTTCAAAGCACTAAAGACTCCTGCAATTCTGGAAATGCCCACTAGAGGGGAGTTCCGTCATATTTATCACAAACTAAGTCGTAATAATGAGGTAGTAAGTTATATAATTAATTATGAGATGTGAAGTCGTAATTCGTACTAAGTCATAATAATGAAATACTAAGCCATAATAGTATAATAATTATGATCAAGAGCCAGATACCTGCTATTACTATTAATAGAATTGCATTTAATTTGGTGCTGCTTCATTAGCAATGTGTGACTCGCAGTCAGATTAACTAGATAAAATTAACACATTTAGGGGTTGTGTTAAAACATTTTACTGCAGACATTTTAATGCGTTATCGGCGATTATTCGGCAGCTCTTACAGATTAACACCACTCGTCCAGCTCAAGTGCTCCTTCTTGCTCAGCTGACCTTCTCTGTTATTTGTTCTTCTATTTTGCACCGATTCAACAAAACTCCACAAAACCAGGATGTTTTCTTCCCAGGCCATCCCATAATAGTCACAGACACTCCCTCTGTAGATGTCGCTCTCTCTTCTGTGTCTCCATCACCGATGTTCTCCTTGATCGTTTCTCGGCGCTCCTTAAATCTCCCGAGTGTGCGCACATAACCGTGGACTGTCTCAGCCCATCTTGTGTTAATGACTTACACTTTGAGATAGCAGCACCGACTGAGCCTCGACTGTAAGCAGATGGCTATTCACATGAGGCTCACTCCGCTAAGTCTCAGTGTGACACGCGCTCTTCACGGAATGCCTGACTGGTTTAGTCCGGTGCTTTGCTTTGAGATCAGCAGGAACGCGCACTGCAGTGAGGTGGGGGATGAAGGTGGAGCGCAGGTTTGATCCGCAGCGGCTCTCTGGCCGCATGTTAAACAGTCAGGACACGACTTTCAGGTTATTGCAATTGAACAGGACAGATTATGAGACTGTACGTGACTTTGATTTCAAGTTGAAAGACACAAATACAAACATGCATCTTAAACTCAGATCGTGACTGCGCCGCCACCTATTGCAGGATTCGATTTATTTATTTTTTATTTATTTTTGCACGCTGCACTTCAGGGCCACTATAGTTGATTTCAGGGAGTTACAACAGCATGGGAAGAAGTGAGCCGTACCGGTGGCCATATTACCTGAGGCTTATTCATAAAGGCTAATGCCACAGACTGGTGCACAGTAGGCGAGAAGTGATAGCAAGAACATGATTCGCTGACGTTGATTTTGATTGACATTTATCCCATCCCTTAGCCCTGCCTTTGTCCTCTCAGGTCTGTGAATATCGACTTGGGTTGTGCATATCTATCATGAACACATCATTTATGTGAGTGTGCGTGCAGACACGACCCCGGCACCCGGCCACATCCCACAATGAGGGGTACTTGGGCATGTGACACAAGGAAAGTGAGACGAAGATCAGAGAATCTGCGCATACCCTCACGAGTTCAGGTCATTGTGCTCACCGCCGCCTCTTGCTGTGCAGATCTGACAGTCTGACAGCTGAGCAATGAAGAGCCTACTTGTGGTGGAGCTCCTCGTGGCCAGTCGGCCGGCTGCACCTGACACCTCTTGAGCGGCTCTCTTGTGTCTGCATCACCTGAGGTTACACGGCGGAGGTGCGCTGCTGCCATCTCGTGGCCAGGCCGAGTACTACAAGAGCCTTTAATTAAACGGGAAAAGTAGGAAAAGTCGCACATCATCTCAACTAGTCACACATCAGGAGTGTCATTTATAAAATTAATGAAAGAAAGAATCTACATACAATAAGGATTGAGTGGTAAACATGGAAACAGGCAAGACAGGGAAGAACAAAGAAAAGTATTTGGCGTCAAGGGGTGCATTAAGCCCTAAGTATGTGGCAGTTTATATTATTCACAGCTTTATTTAGTACTGAATTGTAATCGTATACTTCGCGGTATTTCTTCGTACTTGTTCGGCCCGATCGACATGTCAATTCGTGGCGCTGTAGGTCGCTCTGACTCTGTGACGAATCTTTAAATTTCAATCTGGAAGTTCGTTACTAGTCGTTACGTTAACTGTCCATAAGAATACTTGCAGTGGTGCAGTGTAATACTCAATCTGTAATCGCATACATTTATACTTAAAGGTGCATATTCACTTATTCACATATCTGCTTGTACGGAGTTTTAGATTTTAATAATTTCATAGTTATAAATGTATTCTCTTTTATAGTTTTAACATGGACGGGAACAAGAAAAGAAAAGTTGATCGTGAATGTTGTGTGTTTAATGAAGAATGGGGCATAAAATACTTTGTCACACACGTGCGAGTTGCAGGCAGCTAAAGGGTCTTAGTGAGTGTAATAAAACATCCAACCACGGGGCGGCGGAGTGCACTGACTGTCTTTCTCAGTTTCCTACAGACCTTTCCTGGGAATCCTGCAAGGTTCCGGTGCCTCAGAAGACATCACTTCTGGAGCTGGCCCCTTTGGTGATGTCACATTTTATTCTGGCCATTTTGATGACATCAGTTCCTCTACAGGTCTTTAAAGCCTCCATCTTGGGCTAGTATAGTCAGTTCTGTTTTGGACCCTGTTATATGCACATCGTGCTACTTATTTCAAGCCCTTTTGCAGATGGGAAAAACATCTGGCTGCCCCAAACCTTTATGATGTCTTGGACTCTTCATTGTCACAACCTCTTTTCTTTAAGGGTCAGTGTGCTCGTCAAGTTCATCACTGGGTTGGTCTCCTGTCGCACTTTAAGATGAACACACACAGACAGAGACATACGCAGACACACAGACCCTCAGCACACAAGTACCGTATGAAAGACGTACACACAGCACGTTATTCGCAGCACTTTAACCCACACGAGTGTCGTCTGAATAACACAAGCACAGTCCGCTCTCCCCAGCACTCCGAGAGACTCACTTATCATAGGCACGAACAACGGGCGATGTCTCTGATATATCTACACCTGAATATCACCTTTGGTCTCCACGAATATATTCAGACATACAAAGGCTCAACATCCCCGGCTATCGGCCATTTATCAGCAGTGAATGTTTGACTTTAACGCACTCGTCATTACTGGACTGAGCTCTTCATCTGCAGCTCGATAAACCTGGCAGTTTGGATCATATGGCACTTCACACTGCGCCAGGCGCTCTTCACAAATTACTTTATTACCTCAATCACTCTGGATATGAAGACAAAGTATAGAAAGTTAAAAGTAGTGAGGTGTTTATTAAAGAGCAATAATACCAGCAGAGAAAAGCATCAAACACAACATGGAGAGCAAAGTCTGGAGATATAAAGTCTTTAGGAAAAGCTACGAAAGTTAAAGATGTCACGATGAATGTCCAGGGCGGCGTTGATCGAGCACTCGAAGTTATTCATGAGATGCTTGGCTGACGATCACATGACAGAGGTGGCACGTGGCTGGTGTCCTCTGCTGACGTCATTCTGTTTTCTTCCTCTTCCTCTTCTTCTTCTGAGTTGAGTCCTATTTATCATGAAATTCAATGGGAGTTTCTCAACACGTGATTGTAAAATACACCTGACTGGCTGGCTGTCAATATGATGGATGAATTCGCTCAGACTCTTTAATCTTGTTTGAGTTACGTTCATTTTTTTAAAGTAATAAAGTTTCTAATGTTTTAACATCTCCTGTCTCAAGCTGTAATTTCCAGTCCCATAGCATCTCATTCTGTTCACAGGTTGTAAAGTAATCAGCCACAGCTTGGACCACAGCATGTCTTCATCTCCCAAGCTGTACACCAATGTAGTCCTGGTGCCTTTCACTCCACAGGCCATCAGATCATCAATACAACTGGAGGGTCTCCTGAATTCCTGCTCAGCGCAAACAGATGGCACTGTGATGGGTACAATTCAGGAGAACAGACTGACTTTGATGTTAACCGTCCATGGCAGTGCCCTGTGTTTAAGGTCATCTGTTTAGTCTTGAGCTAAATATCATGAAGATACAGAACACAATTTACAGACTTTACACACCACGACAGAGGCTCATTTCAAATGTCACGTGACCCTGAGGGACACTGGCACCATGACGTCACTGGCATCACCACAGCCACTACGACGCCAGCACTCATGCAAGGCTCTGAGCAATGTCATGAGAGAAAGAAAGAAAGAAAGAAAGAAAGAAAGAAAGATTTATGAGTTTTCAATATACCTTTTATTACATAAATGTGTTTTAGATGAAAGCGTCTCATAAGTGAGTAAATGTAAATATAGAAAAACAAAAATCTCTCTGGCACAATAACATCAAACAAAGCTTACTGAATATGCAAATAATTATTTTAAAAATTTGATAAAGGATTAAAATAGGCATACAAAAAAAAAATATATAAAGGCAGGCATAAAAAAGCAAAAACCTCAAATGACCAAAATCCAACATACCAAAGCCTGAGCAGGAGACCAAAAGGACCACCAAACATAAAAACGTAAAGCAGAGCCCACCAGACAGGACAGAGCCCAGTGTTGGAGCGGCTCTTTCAGCTGCAGCTTCTTCTTAAATACCCCTGGGGGCGGAGCTCCAGCTGCAGTGTCAAGTGGCCCCGCCCCTTGGGCTCCACGTGGAACACACAAGAAACACAAAAAAGAATATGAGGCACAACAAAACTAACGAAATACATAAATTTAACACTTAGAAATAAAATATTCATCAACACACCATACATCCATCCATAACAACAAAATCAATACCATTTACAAAAACATTCTTTAAAAAAAAAAGTTTAAAGGAAAAGCAGAAAGGCAGAAATGAAGCCCAAAATGAAACATCACAGCTGACTTCAGTCCTCAATGCACTTCACCTTCTTGTGGTGTCCATGAGTGTCAAATTCACCATTTAATGTCCATCTTTATTAGTAACTCAGTAGTGTGGGGGAGGTCAGGCTGGAGGGGCATACGAGGGCACAGCAGACATACAGAGGGGTACACAGGACACATGACAGAGCGCAGACACTCAGATGTGGAATGGAGAGCACTGCTCAGGTCTAAATGATCGATTTCACTGCTAGACTTACAAATCAAATATTCAATCCAAATCAACATCTTATTTGTTACTCACCCCATTGTCTTGAGAATTAAAAAGCATATTCTGACTTTTCCTGCGTTATTAAGAAATGGATCATCAATACGGAGTGTTATATCTTCAGATCAGACAACACATGAGATGTGACCAGAGGTGTTGACAAGTCAGAAGGTCACAGAGGAGCAGATTTGACAAATGTCAGTCATCCTTATTGTTTATTCACCAAACACCATTGGAAGTTCATTTTATAAAATGTAAACAATTATTAGATTTGTATTTTGTTAATACATAACGATTATTAAAAAGCTTTATTAAAATAAATGTTCTTTTCCCATATAGAATCTTACATAACCTAACAAAGCTGCACTGTCCTTAAAGGTAATGACAATATTAAGAAATCTGCACTAAATCTCCATTTGATCAAACCCAAATCTTTCCTCCCCTCAGCCTTGCCATTCATTTAATATTGAGAGTGGCCACTAGAGGGGGCAGTTTGGCTACAGAAGAATCAGCTCACCTGTCAGCTTTGAAGGTCATGTGACTGTGTGATCGTGTCTCCCTTATTTTACTCTTAATTCATTTAAATCTTAATTAGTTTAAGATATAATATTTAAAGTTCTTTATTTCAGGTGTTTTATTCTTGTGTTTTTACTTTATTCTTATTTCTTTTACACTGCACTGTATTCTTTTCTCCCCTTCACTGCTGACCTTTCCCATGTGTGTAAAATTGCGGGTGTCCACTAGAGGGCGCCACTGCACTTCAGTCCCACCCCTCAGTCCTCCTGTTAAAGTCTCCATTCGTCGGACTCTCTGATTGTTTCTCATTCTCTCCTTTCATGTTTCACTGCTCAGGATTTCACTGAATGCTTTCTGCTTTTATCTTTTAGATTTCCTTTTTGTATAAATTGCTGTAGGGCAGCACGGTGGCACAGTGGGTAGCGCTGCTGCCTCGCAGTTAGGAGACCCGGGTTCACTTCCCAGGTCTTCCCTGCGTGGAGTTTGCATGTTCTCCTCATGTCTGCGTGGGTTTCCTCCCACAGTCAAAAGACATGTTGGTTAGATGGATTGGCGATTCTAAATTGGCGCGGTGTGTTTGTGTTTTTCCTGCAGTGGGTTGGCACCCTGTCCGGGATTGGTTCCTGACTTGTGCCCTGTGTTGTCTGGGATTGGCTCCTGCAGACCACCGTGACCCTGTGTTTGGATTCAGCAGGTTGGAAAATGGATGGATGGATAAATTGCTGTGTAATATTTAGAGTGGCCACAAGAGGCAGTAGTTTGGCGACTGACCAATCAGTGACCCCTTCTGTCCATTTGTTGTCTTTCTTATCCGCTTTTCAATTTCAGGTTTATGGACAAGGTGGGCCAACCCTGGACGGGGTGCCAGTCCACTGCAATGCCACACATGTGCACCCATGTCAAGTGTCTGCCAACTGGCCAGGAATTCATTTTTTGAAGATGTTGGAGCTTTCAGGGTACCAAGAATGACAAATCTGGGGACAAGGAGGAGGTGCAGTTTAAAGTTTAATGTGACATCAACTAAAACACCAAACTCTGTCAGTATGGCTGACATCTGACTGACCGGTGAGTCCTCGTCTTCAGACATTCACAGTGAATTCAATCTGAAGTGAAGGACCCTTTGAGTGACCAATGGAGGGTCACAACATGTCTGGTGAGTGGACAACACTCCAGTCCCATCTGTCACTCTCTGCTCCTACATATAGTCACTATTCAAGAGCTCTCCATACTCAGTCTGTATAGCGCCTTCCAGTTGTGCTGATCCAGCAGGACCACACGCCTGTCCTACTTAACAGGTGACATTCAGTGACACTTGGGGGCCTCAGTAGCTGTTGGGGTGTCAGCCTGAAGGACATGTGGCTGTGAATCAACAGTGATCCCTGCTGGTCAGACTGGTATTTGTAGTTCTGAGGTGTCTCCGCCCCTCACTATGACACACGCACCTGATTGGCTACTCAAACCCAATAATAATGGAGATCCTGACAGTCGCACTCACCCCGCATTGTCATCCATAAATTCAATCACAGAGGTGCTGCTCCCCACCCTCCCATCCTGTAAATTTAATTTCACCCTAAACTACAAACACAAAGTGGACCTGAGCTTGTCAGGACATCAATTGACCGGTGGAGGGTACTGGTCAGTGGTCACATGGTGTCAGATGGCTGATTGTTACACTGGAGTCTAAATGAAGCCAAAACCCTGGATAGAGGGGCTCAGTGAAGGAGGTGTTGAACCTGTGCAGGAGGGTCATTGTGTGTGAGACGCTATAAAATGACAGAGAGCCAACAGTCCAGTCCAGATACACACCTATTCTGGGGCTATAGGGGGCGCTGATTTCAGTCTGATGGTTATTGTGAAGAGCAGAATATTTGGAATCACAACACCGCAAACTCCAGGACTTGTCGTTGTTTCCAAGGTTGCACTCCACACTCCATCCTTTCCTGCTCAGTCGTTTATATGCAACTCCAGTTCTCATGAGGCGTCCACTGCACTCCACCTCCCAGTAACAGCGAGTCCCAGTCAGACCCTCTCTGCACAAAACTTGTTCCCAGAAGTCAAATCTGTCAGGATGATCAGGATATTCAGTCTCTGTCCCCTCATGTGTCACCTTCTTGTTCCCTTCAGACAATTGGAGGTCTCTGTGTGCCGTGTTGATGTCCAGTGTGAGGGGACAGAAGTCTGAAAAGAGAGAAAAGAAAATGAGTGAGGAAATCTGGGACTGGGGGTGGAGCACAATACAGACAATTAACAAGAACCAATCAGGAGCTGTGCTGATGAGACACTAATAGTAAAGAGCTCATCTGATTGGAAAGAATCTGTGGAGATTTAAAATTAAATTCTGGAATCACAATAAATCTGAATCCCTTTTATTCTCCAGTACTTCATGTGCAGGACTCTGACTTGGTAGATTTGGAGCTCCTTATAACAGAACACAACATCACAGACAAATAACAGAAAGAGCTGAAGTTAAAAAGACAAACTTCAAACCAAGTGGTAGAATAATCCAATTATAAAGGAGATGTGCCAATAGTGATGTGCCAGTGAGAGTGTGAGTGTGAGTGTGTATTCCCGTGACACACACATGTCCTCACACTGTACACACACACATATCTTCACACAGTCTCTGACAGAACACATGAATACACACAGAAGACGGCTAAGTCACTGCTGGGCGAGGCTGTCGCTCTGGCTAAGAAACTCTGGAGGTGTCTGTTAGTTTGAGTTTCAATTGACTGAAGCGTTTGGGAGTTTGTGTGAAGAAGTGCTGAGCTGCTGAGATGAGTCTGTGGTGGTCCTTATGACACGGTTAGTGACACGAGATGTCTACAGGTCTGCACAGATGAGGAGAACAGCAGACCTCATCACACGCTCTCATTTATTTATGAAGTGTAACGTTGGTGAGCCAAACCAGACACCAATGGAGAATGTGATTACACTTTCAATTACGGCTTTGTGAAACTGAACGAGGATTGGCTGTGAAATATTTAATTTGTTTATCTGGCGTAAGAAGTCCAATCACCGCTGGATGGTGTTCATGTCCCAGCTGACAGTGTTTGTGATTGTTGTGCTCAGAACTTTGAAGGAGTCCACCATATTGACTGCTGAATCATTCATTTCTAGTGTTAGAGGTTGTGACTGCTGACCAGAGAGAATAATCCTTACTGGGGCCGAGAAGAAGATGAAGTTCATCTGTTTAGGGCCTCAGTGGTCTGATGTTGATAAAACTAGTAAGGGAAGGGACACTCAACAAGCGTGTCTCCTGAACCCCATGAGAGACCCTGCGCGTGTCCCCCATCTCCTCTTCAGGTGGGAGTGACCTGGCTGGCAGTCCGAGTCTGCTATTGGAGGTTCATAAGTGCTAAATCCATATGAAAGTGTCCTTAATCAGTGGAGGAGAAATGAAGTCCAATCCCAATAGACAGGAGATGATCTTGTGTGTACATAATCCTCATATTGTTACAAAAGGCAAAGTTAACAGAGAAAAACAACACATCATCAGCAGCGAGCAAACAACTCTGGGTGCCCTGATCAGCGACATCATTATGAGCACAAGGTCACCGTCGAGGTCCGAGTTCTAATGGACTGTCCACATGGACCGCTGGCTTTATTAACTGTTTAACAGCTCATTTCTTTTTTCCTTTTCTCCCAGGACTGAATATGTTTCAAAAAAGCTAAACTAAAAAGCGCACAAAGCAATGGTTTAACACACGAATCAACACTGAAATGCTAATTTATGACAAATGTCCATCTGTTTTATGTTCCATGAGCCTTTACAGTGCATAAATTCACATACTTATTAAGTATTTATTAGACACCTGTTTGTCTCATCACTCATAAGCTGTCTTTCGTTTTTGGTTTTCAGAGCAGTTACATTCAAATCAGATTTCAATTCAGGAATATTACACAAAAAAGAAAAAAAAATACAATAAATAATGCACATGGAGTATTTTGCTTTGTGCATTCACTCCACTCTCTCACCCGATGTCGATGCCATTCTAGACGTACTTTACGCTACTCACCCACATGCAGGAAGTCAACATCAAGTTGAAGTCTAACAGTCCTCTTAGAAAAGATGGTCTGCCGATAATGTAACAGTGAATTTTACTGACGTTTACAGCTGATTATCGCTATGTACATCTACCCTCAACCCCTGCCATTGACAAAAGTCATCATCCGCCCTAAAAAAGTTAAATGACACTTTTTATTGTCACAGTCCACCTCTAAAATTTAAAATCAATCCACTTTCACACTTCATCAGAAACTGACAGCTCAATGATTTACTGGCATGCAAACAAGACGGCCATTGAGTGCTGAGAGATGTGAAGTTCATGAAGAAAATCATCATGGAGTGAGCTGAAGCTACTCAGTTATTAAAGGAGATGATTCACTCAGTAGAAATTAACTTTAAAATCTAAAGATGCAGGTTCAGAATAATACGACAAGTGAAGACGAGGAACTGATCTGTTAAATTCAGCACAGCATGATGGCTAAGGGGTTGGAGCTACGGCCTCACAGATTGAGCTTCACGACTTTGAATTTGGTGCCCAGTGGTCGTCTTTGTCAGGTCAGCGTGTTCTCCTCGTGTCACTTCTGGTTTTCTTCACGCAACCCACAGACGTGCATGTTGGGTGAATTGGTGACTCTGAATAGGCCTCGTGTGATTGTGAGCACCTGACCTAACACAACGCAGCCTGAACTGGATTAAACCAGTTTGACAATGTTGTGTTAAAAATCACTTCAATGTAAACCCACCATGGCCATGATGTCCTCTGACCTGAATGAATCCTGTTTATATCATTATATGTCACCTGTCACGTCTGTCTCTCTACTGTTTGTGTCACTGACATACCCCCAGTAGATTTTGTCACTTTCAACTTTTTAAAGAAGAATCCCAATTTTCTGTCAAATAAGTGTAAACTGAGCACAGTGACTGTCATCCACCATTCTTTATTCCACAGTGCAGACTCTTTGTTTTTAATCTCAGATGTACACAATAAAATGACAATGACGTGAACACAATTATTAGGACCATCACCTAATGTTCTCAGACCAACTGTCTTCAGGTGAGACCTGCCATCAAGCACTTCTTATGGCTCTGGATGAGACTTCTGCTCCTCTCACTGCCCACTCGGCCCCCTCTTCTTTAGCTTTGATGGAGTTTTTCTCCCAACTGTAACTTCCAGCTCTTCTCATGGATGTTGACTTGGATTCATTTTAGTGCTCATAGTGGACCACTTCAGAACATTGCAATGTGATTTCTACATATTTGAGTGGTCTTACTTGTGTGTTCTGGAGGATCCATGATCTGCACTTCAGACAGAGCTTTGTGATGTTTGCTCCAGAATGTCTTGATGATCTTCTCATTTTATTGTGCCCTGCACAGATTCAGCACAGCAGCCCCCTAACATTAATGAGCTTCCTCCATGTTTCGTGTTTTTTCTTTGAACACTCGTTTTGTTTTCTGTGGACACAGAGCTGCTGTGACTTACTGTAAAGGTCTTATTTAGTTTCATCAAACCAAAGGAACTTCTCCAGCACTGTGGCTTATCAACATGTGTTTTAGAAATCTCCAGTCAGATGTTTATTTTATTTGTTACTATTGGTCTTTCATAAATGGGGTCTTCTGCCATGAAGCTTTTATTCAGTAAGTGATTGATGGAGCTACTTCTAGCTGTTGTACTTTGATCTTGGAGATCAGCCTGAATCTCTCCTGATATTTGCCTTGGTTCTTTCCCCACCACTGAAAGTGTCCTTCTGTTCAATTGAGGGTCTGTTTTCCATCTGCAGCAGCATTCAGTGTGTTTGGCTACAGTCCAATGGACTTTAAACTTCTTGATATAAGTTACTGAGGCCACAGCAACATGAAGCTCTGTGGAGATGGCCTTGTAGACTTTACCTTGACCATGCTGGGCTGTGACCTTCTTCCTTTCCTTCCCTTCTCTTATCCAGTATGATGAACATAACAACCCAGCAAAGCTTTGTGAGGGCTGAGTGACTGAAGACCCCTGTGATGCTCGTAATGGACTGATTCTTATTCAATGATATCTTTGAACATCTAATGGCTTTCACAAAAGTATTCATGCCACCTTCTTTTGGTTTAATTCCAATAATCTGTTAAGTCATGAATAAATAACAAAGTTTCTGCTCTATGGAGAAAAGATTGGCAGATGCTGAGTACTTTGTCAGCTTAACTTATTTCACATAAATTTGTGATTCTTTTTTAATCCAATGCTTGTCGCTGTGTCTGTATGACCATATACTGTTTATATATATGTTAATGATGGTGGACATTGTGTTTTTATATGAAACACACAGAGCTGATTTAATTTAAATGCCATGTGCTGTATACATGGATTTTTATTATTATCAATATTATAAGGGAATGACTGAAGTAGAAAACATCAGAAAGGAGACGCTGGAATATAGAAAGAGAAAACAGCAGGAAGAGCAAAGAAAAAATAAGATAATAGGTAAAGGACAAAGGACACTGGAGGTCAGACTATTGTGAGAAGTGGATATGGCGTAGTTGGCAGGATTTTATTTTTATTTCCCATGAGTTCACTTGACACTTAAGAGACTCAAGTCTAACAGACTGCTCTGGTGCTTCGCCTGTCCTGAATCCCAATATCCCATAATGCACCAGTCACAGGACCCCCATCAATTTATAATAATAATAATAATAATAATAATAATAATACATTTTATTTATATAGCGCCTTTTCCATGCTTAAGGTACTTCACAGAGTTTAAGATAGAATGGCAGGCTATACAGTACATAGCATTGTACAAACCAGATAAATAAATAAAGAAGATTAAGACAGTAAATTCAGAGAAAAAAAAAAGTCTAGCAGACAACATAATTGATGGTCTTGCACACACACACAGGTTACATGAGCATCTTGACAGAGACGTAAACTGAGAGAAGGGTAATAAAGTCAAGTAGAGCTAAAGGCCTTCCTGAACAGATGAGTTTTGAGTTGTGTTTTAAAAGAATTCATGGAGTCAGCTGACCTGATTCATTTCGGTAGGTCATTCCAGAGTCTGGGCACTCGCTATACAGCTGAAGGCCCTGCTGTCACCCATGGAGTGAAGATTAGTGTGGGGCACAACAAGATTACCAGAATCAGAGGACCTTAGAGGGCGGACAGGCGCAAAGTGATGGAGAAGGTCACTGATGTAGTTTGCCGCGAAGTTATTTAAGGCTTTGTAGGTTATTAGTAGGATTTTATATTTGATTCTTAACACACAAGGAGCCAGTGAAGACGGAGCAGGATGGGTGTGATGTGCTCGCTGCTTCTGGTTTGAGTGAGGACTCTTGCAGCCGAGTTTTAAATAACTTGGAGCTGTGATATAAGATTAGAAGGGGCACCTGCCAGCAGGGAATTACAATAATTGATGCGGGATGTGATAAAAGCATGGACAAGTTTCTCAACATTAGAAAAGGAGAAAAATGAGCAAACACGGGATATGCTACAGAGGTGAAAGTAAGACAGTTTCTTTATGTGATTTATGTGGGCAGAATAAGAAAGGGAGGAATCAAAAATGACACCAAGATTCTTTGCAGTAGATCTGATGAGATCACCGTCAACATGGACTGGGAAGGAGCTCATTTTATTAAGTTGCACTTTAGTCCCAATTTGCAGGAGTTCAGTTTTGTTGCAGTTTAATTTTAAAGAGTTCTGCTCCATCCAGGTTTTAATTTCACTAAGGAAGGCTGTGAGCTGAGAAAGCTCTGATGAAGTTCCACTTTTAACACTGAAATAAAGCTGAGTATCATCTGCATAAAAATGATAGCCCAGTCCATAGCTATGAATAATATGGCCAAGGGGAAGCAAATAAATACAGAAGAGAAGAGGGCCAAGTACAGAGCCCTGAGGAGCTCCTTGTGTGACTGGCGCTGTGCTGGATCTGCTGTTGCCAAGACTAACAAACTTTTGCCTATCAGTCAGATAGGACTTGAACCACTGGAGGGCAGTGCCAGAGATACCCAGCATGTTCTCCATTCTGGACAGTAGAATGTCATGTCTGACCGGAGTGTCAAATGCTGCACTGAGGTCTAATAGAATTAATATGCTGGTTTGTCCAGAGTCTGCTGCCATAAGCAAATCATTGGTTACCCGTAGCAGAGCAGTTTCACAGCTGTGCTGCACCCTGAAACCAAACTGAAAGGGTTCCATCAAATTATTAGAGGTTAAGTAATTGGTGAGTTGGGAGGCTACAACACGCTCAAGAGCTTTTGACAGGAAAGGTAAGTGGGAAATAGGCCAGAAATTGTTAAGATTGTCAGCATCAAGACCAGACTTTTTTAACATTGGGGTTACAGAAGCGATTTTAAAAGTGACGCATAGAGTCAGTGTCAAGGGATGAGTTTATTATTGTTGTAGCAGTCGGGATTATGGCATGAAGGCAGGATTTAAGTAGTGTGCTGGGGATGGGGTCCAGTACACAAGTAGTCGGTCTCATCTTACAAAGCAGGTCATTAACAAACGCAGATGTGACTGGTGAGAACTTAGAGAAGGAGCTGGATGGAGTGGGAAAACAGGGAGAGATATAAACAGATGATGTATTTACGTTAGTTGAATTATTTAGATCTTTAATTTTGTTACGGAAAAAGTTGAGGAAATCCTCACAGACTTCAGAAGAAGAGGTAGTTGGGCCAGATGCGGTTTTGAGTAGTTTATTAACTACAGAAAATAAAACCCTTGGGTTGTCATGGCCACTTTCTATTATTCTGCTGTAATGGGTGTTCTTGGCTGCAGTTAGTGCTTCTCTGTAAGCTCTTTGGTGGTCAGAGAAAGCCTGGATGTGCACGGTGAGGTTAGTCTTACGTGACATTGTCTCAAGGTGTCGGCCAGCTGCTTTCATTGATCGTAATTCTGAGTTATACCAAGGAGCTGAACGTTTAAAGAAAACCTCCTTATGTTTTAAAGGAGCTGTTTAATCTAATGCTGAGTGAAGGGATGTGCTATATTGGTCAACAAGATGATATAGTGTTGATGGAATAGGTGAAGACAGTAAAAGATCAGGGGCCTCATACATAACGCCGTGCATAGAATTCGCACTATAACATGACGTAAGCACAAAAGCCGAAATGTGCTTACGCACAGAAAAATCTAGATACAGGAATCTGTGCATAATCCAACTTCCACGGTTGTCCGCTACATAAATCCTGGTCAGCATGAAAAGTAATGCCCGTGCATGCCTCCTGTCCCGCCCCAACTCCTCCTAGAATTATGCCTCTATGAATATGCAAATCAATATAAATCACCCTTAAGCTCAGCCTTCTGTGAAAAGACAATGGGAAAAGCACGGGGGAAAATATAAGAATTTCAGCGAATACCAAGTGGAGGCAAAGGAAAAACATATTATTTGTTTATTTAAACAGTGTATAATCAACAAAAGGAAGTTGATTGAGTGACAGAGTGTCGGAGAAACTCGAAAGCTCAAGTTCACAAAGTTGCACAATACCCAAAATAAAAAAGAAGTTGTCACATATCCAAGTCGCCGTGAAAAGGCGAGTTGTAGCCCAAAGTCTGAGTGTTGTATAAATGCTTATTAGGGTACAGAGAAAAAAGGCACACAGTGGAGAAAAAGCACAAAATGTCAACTTTAATCTCGAAATTTCCACTTTAATCACATAGTATATTTTGTTATTAAAGTAGAACATCATAAACTTCATCTTAAAATCGATTAATTTACTAGTTTCTCAAATCCCATAACTAAAGTAACGTTAAATGCTTTATTTTGTATTTGAACTTCTTTGTGCTCTGTGTGTGAATCACTATGTGGTTCTTAAGCCGGCTTTCTTTTCCTCCGACAGGACACAGAATTCATTACATTCGTGATATTACAGCTGTCTGAATAATTAAAATATTGAGATGTATACGTGATATCTTTTTCATGATGATAGGAATGAAAGCATGTTATTAAACATGGGAACACGGTGGCGGTACTGTCTCTTTCAAACGTACTAACCTGCAATTCCTGTCCTTACTTTTCTTTCTCCAAATACCCAATCCCCACACAATCAGCTCTGTAATAGACGTTAAGCCATCTGTAAGCTTAAAACGACGATTCTTCAAAACTTTTAAGGAACATTGAAATATCTTCGTAGTACCTGTTTAATTATTCTATCCATGTATCCTTTCAACATACAGCAATCAATCAGGATCAATCTGTGAACTAGCTAGCGCTGCGGCACCGTGTCCTCACATGTTGAATTATCAACAATACAGATTATTTAAATAAAGTTAGTTTAATCTGTATAATATAATAAACATATTTTGCTGCATTTCACCTTAAAAATGATATCGTCATCATATGTAAATGCACACTTTATAAAGTGCTTCAGGTTGTGAGATATTATAACTATAGTGCAAGTTTACAGTGAGGTGATTGTACTTATAAGTACAAACAGTTCTACAAGGAGCAATTGATTGAGTGCGTTTAGAGTTCTTGGGATTAAACTGTTTCTGAACCGCGAGGTCCGTACAGGAAAGGCTTTAAAACATTTTGCAGTGGCTGAGACAGCATGTGCTTGAAGCTATATACCGATAATTCTCTTTCCGATCAGCTGCTGCTGTGATTCACACTCAGATACAGTGATATAAATACTCCGAGTGGTGCAGTGAGAGTAATATGGAAAAACCCTGTGGCAAACCTTAAAGGGAGCAGCTGAAAGAAGAAGAAGAAGAAGAAGAAGGTGAAGTGAGAGTAACAACGCTAAAGCAGTTTTGGTATTTGGAATACTATGGCTGTTCCCTGGACCATTATATTGTTACTAGTTAATTACAATCAGAGGCATTACACCAATAAACAATATGCGGTTAGTTTCAGTGTATTTATAAAGTCGTGTCAGAAATGTGCATCTAAGAACCACACAGGAGCAGTAGCATTGCTTTGACGCTGGGTGCCACCAGTGTGCAAAACCGAGCGGAGAACTTGTGTACGACAAGGCATGAGGTACCGTGTAAAAGTGCGTGGCTTTAAGCCAAGTTTAGGTTTTATACATCGCGATTTGAATGTGGAAACGTTCTTACGCAACATTTCTGTGCGTACGCACCGTTTATACACGAGGCCCCAGAAATGGATCCAGAAAGGATAGAGGGAGAGATATTTTTAAGGTTTCTGTAAGAAATTTGTCATTTACAGGTAAGAGGAGGGAGAGGCAGTGAGACATTGAAAAAATACTTCTTTATGGTCAGAGAGTCCCAAATCAGTGTTGTAAATTTTGGTAACAGATAGTCCAGAAGGACAGATCAGATCCAATATATGACCAGAGTGGGTGTTGTGTCAAATCAAAGGAATTAAATGTTTAGATGTGGGGTTGTCAATATGGATGTTGAAATCACCAAGAAGGATCATTCTCTGAGAGTGAGAGCTTAGGTGGATTAAAAGCTCAGCCAGATCGGATAAGAAGGATGCATTGTATTTTGGAGGACGATAAAGAACAATGAGTGAGACAGAACCTGATTCTGTTATTAGTTTAAGAGCCAGACACTCAAAACAATGGACAGTCAATTGGAATTCATTTGATGTTTAAATCAACTCTGACAATGACTGCAAGTCCACCTCCTTGTCTAGAGCTGCAAGGTTCTGTGTGGAAAGTGAATCCAGATGGTGTCGCCTCCATGAGAGATGTAAATTCATTTGGTTTTTGCCAAGTCTCTGTTAAACACAGTATATCAAGTTTGGTGTCAGTGATGAATTCTGACAGCACCAATGCTTTGCCATTAAGAGATCTCAAATTAAACAGATCAATATGTTTGAGTTCATCAGTCGCACCACACTCATACAATGCTATCTGCTGGCTACACTTTCATATCATAAGCTTGGCCTGAGATATTAAAAGTGAAATGATGACAAACACCATGAATTGACAGACTCACATTGTAAAAACTCCTCTCTGCTCTGAGGTTCAGGAGGCTGTAGGGTGAAGATTGGAGCTTCACGACCTGAAAATACAAAGAAAAGAGAAGAATGGAGGATGTTAAGATTGGGGCTGTCAGTAGATTAAGTTTTAATCGTGTTTAATCAAACTTTATGAAATTAATTGTGACTAATAACACATTATGTTGCATATGTCTTAAAAATTTATTTTTATTACTTTAGATTATGTATTCATAATTAAGTTGTATTTTACCATGTAATCACCTGTGTAATTACAGAGTAACTATGTGTTATTACCTGTACTTACTCTGTAATGCTGTGGTTAACCACTTAACTGTAATTGTTATTCTTCAATTTATATGCATAACTCCTTACAGAAATTGTAGAATAACAATTACAATTCAGTACTTAATTATAGTGTTACACTGTATTACACAGTAAGTACAAGATAATAACACCAGTTACTCTATAATTATGCAGGTAAATTCAATGGTACATACGGCATAATTATGGACACTTAATCTAAAGTTATTCTGGTTTATTATTATATCCTATGAACTACATCATCAGATCAGTTATAAATTTAATACTGGAAATAATTCTCAGTGGATTTCAGAAATTCCATTTATTGTCAAGATAACAAACAACAGACAGTATTTTGGACATGACTGTAACATTGCTCAAGGCCACTGTTTCATTATTTAACCTTCTTAACCAGTTGCTAAGGCACACAAGTTTGTTCATATTTTCAGATTCCAGAGTAGATCTCTTTTTGTACATAATATGAAAGAAAAAAGGCAGCTGCACAATGCAGCATCGAACAGGAGCATCAAAGACTGATTTTGAAATGCTTGCAAAAATAACAAACCATCCATTCATCCATTATCCAACCCGCTATATCCTAACTACAGGGTCACAGGGGTCTGCTGCAGCCAATCCTAACTCTATTGTTAGGTTGTAATCAAATAGTTTTGCTTGCATGTATTTGTTAATATTTTGTTTCAATTTTATGAAATAAATAACATTACTTAGCACAACATTGAATTGCTTCTTTCATTACTCACTGCATTTATTTTGAATGCTTACAGCTGCAGGAGCTCTAGAATGAATGTCTAGTTAAAGAAGGCCCTTTGTTATCGAGGCAACTGTTGTTACATTACAGCTTTATGTGCCACAGCATTCTCAGTCTTTTTAATGTATGGTTTGAAGAAGTGATCACTTATATAAAATAAACCTAAATGCAGCAGTTAAAATTCATGGATTAAAAATCTCAGGATCTGATCTAAATGCAAATAATTCACACACAAAGAACTGCCCTTTCTTTGTTCATAGTTAGCTTAATAACAAGACACTTGTCTGAAATGTTAGTTTTAAAATCAAAGTTTTTGCCAAGAAGAATCACAGGTGTTTCTTCCAATGTTACATTAACAATTTAATTCTGTTTGAACTGAATGCTCCTGACTGTGATATGTATGGGATAAAACATATGTATATAGCAAGTATAAGGTAAAGTTCAGTTCAGGACATTACTGCAGACTGCTTCAGATGGGATGACATGGAGCAGGGACAACATGCATAATTCAGACTAAAACATGACATATGGACAAAAATAGAAATTTGTGTAGACACAAATAAATTCACAAAACTGTAGTAAGCCAACCTCCATGAACTTCCTCTACTTAAATCCTGGTCAGTGTGAAATGTAACGTGCCCCTCCTCAACTCCTCCCAGAATTACGACCCTTTGAATATGCAAATCAATATAAATAGCCCTTTGTTGGTTTAAGAAGTGATATAAACAATACAAAGAAGTTGAAGATCAAATTTAGAAAATCACACAGTGGCCAAAATAAAAAAGAAGTAGTCCGATATCAAAGTCATCTGAGTGTCATATGGAAGAATATTAGAGTACAGAGAAAAGAAAAAAAAAAGCTGTGGACACAGTGAAGAGAAAAAAGGTCAAAATCTCAACTTTAATCTCGAAATGTCCACTTCAGTCTCGTAGTTTATTATGTCACTAAAGCAGAACTTCATTAACTTCATCTTAAAATCATTTAATTTACTAGTTTCTCAAATCCCATCGTAACCAAAGTAGCACGTTAAATGCTTTGTTTTTCTATGTGTTCTTCTTTGTGCTCTATGTGTGTGAATCACTACTTGCTTCTAAAATTAGCTTTCTTTTATGCCGATAGGACATAGTATACATTACATTCATGATATTACAGGTCTCTGAACAATTTAAATACTAAGATTTATACTTGAGATCATTTTCAATATGAAATGAATTAAAGCATGTTGTTAAACATATGGGCACAGTGGCGAAGTGGTAGCAGGGACAATCCCTGGATGGAGCACCAGCTCATCACTACTGTTGCACTCCTGTTCCCTCACATTAAATTATTAACAGTATATATTACTTAAATTAAATTAAAATTCTATCTGTATAATGTAACATACATACTTGCATTTCATCTGAAAAATGATATCAAGAGCTCCAAGAAGATAGCGCTTAGAAATCTGAATTGACTTAGAAGCCAGTCGTCATCTGTAAATACGCGCTCTCTTCTGTTGAATTGAATTGAATTCCTTTATTGTTATTGTATGGTACAATGAGATTCAATATGCAGGTACTCCATAAACATATAAAACAATAAAATAATAATAATAATAATTGTCACACACATACGACTAGGAAGATGTTGAATGGACCAAGCAAAGGTAATTCCACGCCAGGCCAGGGTGTGGCGGGGTGCACTAAACCTTCTCCTGTTATATCTGCAGACCAGCCGTGGGAAAACCTGTCTGATTTAAAACAGATGACATCACTTCCGGTTACAGCGCCTAGAAGAATATAACTTCCAGTTACGGCTGACTAATGAAGAGACATTACTTCCTGTCCTATCCCTCAAAGCCGCCATCTTGTCAACCCTTCTTCAGTTCTGTTTTGAACTCGAGATAGAGAACATCTCTGCATTATACAAAGACTCTTTTGCAGACAGGAATAATATACGGGTGGCTGCCCCAAACCTTTTAAAGTGTGTCGAGTGAATTCTTTTACAGTGGCGTAGTCTGCAGGATGGTGACCTCCTGGAGAGAATGGAAGTCCGTACCAAACAAAGACTCGACACACTACACCAAATTCAAGAAAAGTCAGATAGGTAAGTACCGCTCCCGAATTGCTGAGTGGGGGTCGGTCGGGGAAAACTTGAGTATGCTTCGACCCATCATCCTGTTAAAGGTCCGGGGAAAAGTAGAAACGGGAACCACAGGATAGAGCCTGGTGCATCTGGGGACACATTGAGGATTTATTATGAACTCCTGAGCATGGGGACTGCCCATAAATATCCCACAAAAGGCAAGCCTTTTGATAAATGTGGGAGAAACCCCGGCTGGCAGGTGGAAAACTTAATGGCCTGGACCTATAAACCTGCTACAACAGTAAAAAAACAGGCCATGGCTTTATGGGCAAAGGTAATCAGGTGGTTATAACCACACAAGAAATCGAGCCATCAAATAGCAGAGCAGGTGGTGTGCGCTTGCTGCTTCATGTCTTACCTGAAAAAATCGCCAAGCTGGCCTGGGGCTTTACTAATTTGTCTTGCTAGCTGAGACAGTCGAACTCCTCAAGGCAGAAACCGGCTTGGGAGTATCAGAACAGGACTCATGTGAACCCGGGCGTACTTGCATCTCTAAAATAGAGTCTCGGAGCTACAATGCGAGGCATGCTTGAGTGGAACCTGGGATGCGTCGGCCAGCTCCGCAAAGCAACGACGGGATCTGTGGAGTGATATGGAGGGAGGCGCAGTGTTTGCTCGCTAACCCTCCGGCCTTTACACATATGGGAGAAGTGTTAGTCAATGGAGTTAAATCTGTAACTTTATTTGATTCCGGCAGTAACATTTCCATTGTTGCTCACCATCTGGTACTACCGCGACAATGGTTAAAGTTTAAAACCTGCATTACCTGCATTCACGGGGATGTCCAGAATTATAAATCTGTCAAATGTTTTATATGCCAGGATGGCGTATTAAAAAAGTTGACAGTGGCGGTGATGGATAATCCTCCTTTCCCTGTGATATTAGAAAGAGATTGGGTAGACATTAAAAGCAGCAACACAGACACTTCTTCCCCAAGATCACTAGGTCTAGTCACGGACGCAGAATCAGCGTCCTCAACTTCTTCCACGCCGTGTATACAGCCAGGATGGCAGCGGAGTTCGGCCTCTGGTGATGACGGGGCGACACCCGGGATGTCTCAGCCAAATACATCATCATCAAGCATGGAGTCGACTCGTGATGAAACCCCGCCACTTGAGGTCGAATCCGACCCTCTCACATGCCTGCAGTTTCAGTTTAGGCAGACAAAGTCTTCATTTAAAAGGTAGCAGTGTAATGATGACTCCCTTAAGTTTGCAAAGAATGCAGTCATTCTGATAGATGGCCAACGCACATTATATCTAATGCCACAAGGTCCCCACTTTGTATTAAATAATGATCTGTTTTATCGGGTAGCTAACCATGAGGGGGAAATGAGGTCATTGTTGTTAGTACCACGGACTTACCGGCGACAAGTCTGTGAACTAGCACATACCCATCTCCTGGGAGCCCTCTTGGGACCCAAAAAAACACTTGAACGGATTAAGCTCAGATTTTTTTGGCCCGGAATTAATGAGGAGGTCTGCTGCTTTTAATAATAATAATAATAATAATACATTTTATTTATACAAGGCGCCTTTCAGAGAACTCAAGGACACCGAACAAACAATAAATAAATAAATAAATGAAAGACACAATTATAAACAACTTAAAACATCAGAAAATCTAAAAATTAAAACCAAACAAAACCACTATAATCAGGAGGAAGAAGAAAAGCCATTTTAAACAAATGTGTTTTAAGTTTACATTTGAAAGATGAATATGATTTGATATTTCGGAGATCCGCAGGTAATGAGTTCCAGTGCTTGGGAGCAGAATGGCTGAAAGCTCTGCTCCCCATGGTGGTTAGACGGGTGGGAGGAACGGTCAGATGGCTTTTGCACATCCTGTCCGGAGTGTCAATTGAGGCAGATTCCTAGGAGGGACCGTGCTCCTCTAGTTCCAATACCCTTAATAGATGTCCCTTTTGAGCGTATTAGGGTTGACATAGTAGGACCCCTAGAACCCTCAGCCTGAGGTCATAAATATATAATGGTCCTGGTAGATTATACTACCTGGTTTGCAGAGGCTGTTCCATTGCGCTCAGCTACTTCAAAAGCTATCACACAGGAATTAGTAGGTGTATTTGCACGTGTCGGCATCCCTAAAGAAATCCTGATGGATCAAGGGACGCCTTTTACCTCGCAGATGTTCAGGGAGACTGCCAAACTACTTCAAATAAAACATTTAAAAACCTTGATATATCATCCTCAAACCGAAGGTCTTTTAGAGAGGTTCAATCAAACTCTCAAACAAATGTTGCGTAAGGTAGTCAACGAGGACGGAAGGAACTAGGATCAGCTCCTCCCCCTCGTCCTTTTTGCATATCGGGAAGTTCCCCAAGTCTCCATGGGGTTCTCGCCTTTTGAAATATTATATGGACGACAACCCCGGGGCATATTAGTCATTTTAAAAGAAGGCTGGGAGGAAGAGGCCCTTCCCTCAACAAATATATTGGAATATATCACAGAATTACACAATAGATTTGAAAAAATCAGACCTATATTGAAAACACATATGGAAAAGGTGAGCCAGGTCCAATGCTATAACCATGGTACGTCACTTCGGGAGTTCCGCCCGGGAAATCGGGTCGAGGTTTTAGTTGCCACCTCACATTCTAAATTACTGGCTCATTGGCAAGGCCCCTATGAAATTAAAGAGAAGAAGGGATTGGTCAATTATTTGGTGAAACAACCAAATCGTCATCCCAGTGAGTGGATTTATCATGTCAATCTGCTGAAACCGAAGAAGGACAGGGATCTCGAGCCCTCCTCCGGACTGCTCCGCTCTCTCTTTGCTCATAAATTAAACCTTAATTTCGGAGATAATCTGACTCGAAACAACGACAGGAGCTCGAAGTAGTTATCCTGTCTGTCTCTGAGATGGTAAGTGAAAATCCAGGGTGGACCTCACTGATTGCGCATGACATTGTGACGAAACCCGGGGTTATAGCCCGAGAACGCCCATACCGGATTCCCGAGGCAAAAAAGGCTGAAGTGGAGCTGGAGATCAGACGCATGCTGGACCTTGGTGTGACTGAGGAAAGTTATAGTCCCTGGTCCAGTCCTATTGTCATGGTCAGTAAGCCTGATGGAAGTTGGAGGTTCTGCAATGACTTCCGTCGGCTTGACCAAGTCTCCCAATTCGATGTCTATCCGATGCCGCGAGTGGACGACCTCCTCAAACAACTAGTTAACACTAAATTCTTGACTACTTTGAATATGACAAAGGGGTATTGGCAGGATCCCTTAACGGACTCCGCTAAGGAAAAGACAGCATTTAGCACCCCTAGCAGGCACTGGCAGTATTGTGTTCTCCTATTTGGATTACATGGGGCACCTGCTACATTCCAACGTCTGGTGGACAAAGTGCTTCGTCCTCATAATTCATATAGTGCTGCCTACTTGGATGACATTGTCATCTATTACAACACTTGGGAAGAACACTTACAGCAGGTTTGAGCTGTATTGCGGTCACTAGCAAAAGCTGGTCTTCATATTAATCCAAAGAAATGTTACTTTGGATTGGTCGAAGCCAAATATTTAGGCTATCTAGTGGGCCAGGGTATGGTGAGGCCACAGTGTTCTAAAATAAATGCCATTATGAATTGGCCCTGTCCGATAAACAAGAGGCAGATTCAGGCCTTTCTCGTCTTAGCGGGTTACTATCGCTGGTTTGTACCCCGTTTTTCTGAGAGAGCAACGCCCTTGACAAACCTCACAAAGAAGGGGAAATCTAATCACGTGGTATGGGATGAGACATCAGAGGCTGCATTCAGTGACCTGAAAATGGCCCTTACGTCGGCTCCTATATTGAAAGCACCTGACTTTTCTATGCCTTTCATCCTCCAGACGGACGCTTCGGACACAGGTCTAGGAGCCGTGCTGAGCCAAAGTGTCGATGGAGTGGAACACCCCATTATCTACCTGAGCCAGAAACTGCTGGATCGTGAAACCAGGTATGCGGCAGTGGAGCGGGAAGCTTTGGCGATTAAATGGGCGATTACTCAGCTGAGATATTACCTCTTGAGGTGTGAATTCACTCTTGTGACAGACCATGTGCCATTACAATGGATGGCCTTGCATAAGGAGTCCAATTCACGTGTCACAGGGTGGTTTCTAGATCTACAGCCTTATAAGTATTCGGTCGTTTATCGTCGGGGTGTACTGCAAGCCAATGCCGATGCCCTTTCTTGATGCCACGACTTCTCGGACAGGCATGCCCGACCCGATGGGTCTGGGCTGAGGGGGGGGGGCATGTCACACACATGTGACTAGGAAGATGTTGTATGGACCAAGCAAAAGGTAGTTCCACACCAGGCCAGGGGGTGGCGGGGTGCACTAAACCTTCTGTTATCTCTACAGACCAGCCGCGGGAAAACCTGTCTGATTTAAAACAGATGACATCACTTCTGGTTATGGCTGACTAATGAAGAGACATCACTTCCGCTCCTCTTACATCACTTCCTGTTCTATCCCTTAAAGCTGTCATCTTATAAAAAAACAATGAAAAATGTACAATATGACAGTATAAGTACAATATACATGTACATATAGTGCAGGTACTAAAATGGTTTATAAAGTGGCTCAGGTTGTGTAATATCACAACTGTAGTGCATGTTTCCAGTGAGGTCATTGTAATTCTAAGTACAAACAGTTCTGCCAGGAGCACTTGATGGACTGATTGAGTGCCGTTAGAGCTCTTGGGATGAAATTTTTTCCGAACAGCGAGGTCCGTACAGGAAAGGCTCTGAAGCATTTGCCGAAGTGAGCAGTTCAAACAGACTGTGTGCATGACTGAGGCGGTTTATGCTAGAAGCTGTACCCAGATAATCCTCTGCACTCTCGACACCATCTGCCCTAGAGATTTCCAATCAGCTGCTGTAGAGCTGTGATTCCAAACTCAGATACAGTGGTGCAGTGAGAGTAACAACATTAAAGCAGTTATGGTATTTGGAATAGTTTGGCCTTTCCGTGGACCATTATTTTGTTACAGGTTGACTACAATCAGATGCCTCAAACTAATAAACAATATGTAGGTAATTTCAATGTACTAGATAAAGCCTTGTCAGAAATTTGAATCTAAAAAAGAAACAGAAACCACAAGAAATTTCTTGATGTTTTCTTGGAGGAAACAAGTGGATAGGACTGGCGAGCTGCGTTGGGCTGAATGGCCTGTTCTCGTCTAGATTGTTCTAATTCTAATTCTAATTCTAAATAGTACCACTGCTTTTAAGCTGAGTACTGTAAGTGGGCAAAATGAGCCAAAAACTTGTGTATGTAATGTATTGAGCTGGCGTGAGGAATTTGCATGGCTTTACACCAAATTTAGTTTTTATACATCACAAATTGAGCAAGGAAATGGGAATATGCAACAATTTTGTGCGTATGCACTGTTCTTTACATGAGACCCCAGGACAGCAGATCATTGCAGTTCAGATGACAAAGGGGTGACCAGAGAAGGAACGAGATGGTAAATTCTGGAATCTTCCCATAACTTTGTGTTATATTAAAAGATCATGGCTTCTAAATTAAGCTCAAGCATTAAGACATTAGTGCTGACAGCTCTATTTAAGATGGAGTTTTGTCATGTTAAATTCTTAAACACTAATTACAAATGTAATGCAGTTAAAATAAAGCAAGAAAATATGCGGATCAAATCTGCACACAGAGCCCACCGGTATGTTGATGATAAAGTGACTCTGAGTCTGAGTTTTATTTACCAACACCTTGAGCTGCCAGGGCAAATGTGAGGGTCTCGATTGTGGACTTGACTCCTGCTTAGACCTCTGCTTTGCTTTAGGTAAACCGAAAATTGGATTGACTCAGTTTGTTTAGACAATTCGGCTACTTCTGATTTGGCTTTTGTCTCTCCAGGTCCCATTGTAGTCAGTGCACGGCCGAAGTCAGCAGCACCAATTCAGCCACAGCACGAGTGGGCAACAGTAAGACAGGGGTCTAAGAAGCCAAAATTTAGGTCCCCGGTCACCCACGTCACCAATTCGGACCATGTCACTGATGATGAAGTATCTACCTTATTGCTGCATGTCGGCACTAATGATATTTATTTACAGCAATCTAAGGTATTAAACCGGAACTTTATCTCTCTATCCACCAAAGCTAAAAGAAAATGTCGGAATTTAGTTGTATCTGGCCCCTTACAAAGATTATATAGAGGAGATGTGATTTATAGAAGATTGTATTCCTTTCACTGCTGGCTAGAAACCTGGTGTGCAAATAAAAGCATAGCATTTGTGAACAATTGGGATGATTTTTGGGAAAGGCCTGGATTTTTCAGAAGAGATGGTCTTCATCCTAACTGCAAGGGATCTTATGTATTATCCCAAAATATGGCAGCAAAACTGCCTGGTTGACTGATTAGAGCACCATCCAGGCCGCAGTCATGGGATCTTAAATCACAGGCTGTTGTTTATCCCACCTGTTATTTTCCTGAAGCTGTTACCCATAATCCCTGTTGTGGGGCATCCAGTAAATTTAGTCTTGATACAAACCATAAATTAATTGATAACCAAAAATAAGGTGTATAATTAGACCAAGGGATAAAACCAGACCCTCCACCAGGGGCATCTGTAATAGAAATTTACTTCAAATTAAAGCAAAGAATATATCAGCAGTTCAGAAAGAACCATGCAGTTTTAAATGCTGTTTATTGAACATTCGCTCTCTTGGCACTAAAGCTGTTTTGGTAAATGATATATATTAAGTACAAAATCTGATCTGTGTCTTCTTACTGAAACCTGGCTTAGTAAATGTGACACTGTTCCCTAGCTGAGGCGTCACCAGATGGATACTCGTTCCTTCATAAGTCTAGAGATTCTGGTCGAGGAGGAGGCCTTGGAATAATTCATTGTAACAAAATGCAAATCACTCCTAAAAATTTAGGCAACTTTACATCCTTTGAGGCATTCATTTTAAATATTAAAACAGATTCCAACACAATTATAGTGCTAGTCTACAGACCACCAGGGCCATATTCATTGTTCATGACTGAATTTAGCAACCTTCTGTCTGATTTGGCTATAAATTATGATCACGTAGTTCTGATGGGGATTTTAATGTACACATTGATGTGGAAACTGACACTTTTAGCAAATGTTTTACTTATTTGTTAAATTCAGTAGGATTTTGTCAGATTGTCAAAGGTCCAACTCATAATCATAACCACACATTAGATTTAATTATAACTTACAAAGTTGAAATTCAAAATTTAAATATTACTCCATTAAATGTAGTTATTTCCGATCACTTCTTAATTACATTTGATTTAGTTCTGCCCATGCCAACGACTCACAGATTAAAACAAAGACAGTGCGACATCTAGATTGTAATTCTGCTTCAAAATTTATAGATACCTTGAGTAAGTCGAGTGTAATTGTGGAAAACCATTTAGATCAGTTAACATCAAATGTAAACGTGGAAAACAATTTAGATCAGCTAACATCACATTATAATGTGACCTTGAGAGATGCTCTGGACACAGTGGCTCCCCTAAAAACAAAAGTGATCAAAGCACATAGAAACTCTCCCTGGTTTAATGAAAACACTCGCTCTTAAATTAGAGTGTCGAAAACTGGAGCGCAGATGGAGAACAACAAAGCTACATGTCTTTCAAATTGCATGGACAGAGAGTGTTAATAAATATAAAAAAGCCCTCTTTAAAGCTCGCTCAGAATACTATTCTACATTAATAGATAGCAATAATAAAAATCCTAGGGTACTTTTAGAGCAGTGGCTAAATTAACAAATGGGAATTCAGATCAACAGTGCAAAATACCAACAGATATTAGCAGTACAGACTTTATGAACTTCTTCAATGAGAAAATTAAAAATATAAGATCCCAGATCTCAGCATCACAGTACAAACCAAATACTAGCTTAGCAGACCCTGCTCACATTGCATTCAGCACTTTAATAATTTTAATCCTGTAACTGAGCAGGAAGTCTTAACTTTAATTACTAAAATGAAGCCCACTACTTGTTCCCTAGATCCAGTGCCAACAAAACTAGTAAAAGTGCCATGGATGTTCTTGCAGCCTATTCTAACATTATCAATAGTTCATTACTGCATGGCACAGTACCTGATGCACTAAAAGTGTCAGTCATTAAACCTTTACTTAAAAAGTCAGACCTAGACCCACACATACTAAATAACTATAGGCCTATTTCAAATTTACCATTTCTCTCTAAAATACTAGAAAAAGTAGTCGCCAGTCAGCTTCAGTCACACCTTACGCATTACAATTTATTTGAGAAATTCCAGTCTGGCTTTCGCACTGGTCATAGTACAGAAACGGCACTAACACGGGTTGTAAATGACATTCTGATATCCTCTGATGAATTATGTTGTTGGACTTAAGTGCAGCATTTGACACCATTGACCATTCTATTTTACTGCACAGGCTAGAAAACGATGTTGGGCTTACAGGCCCGTGCTCGCTTGGTTCAGTTCTTATTTATCAAATCGATTCCAGTATGTACAGAAATGTGCTGACAGTACTCCATCATTATACACAGAAGTTCAATATGGTGTCCGCAGGGCTCAGTACTGGGACCTTTACTGTTTTCACTTTACATGCTTCCACTGGGATCTCTCATTAGGAAACATAATGTTAATTTTCACTCGTATGCAGATGACACCCAGTTATACCTTTCATTTAAATCAAATGAAGTTTCTCCGATGTTGTCTTTAATTAGTTGTGTTAGTGAATTAAAGGAATGGATGAATGAGAACTACTTGTCTTTAAATACAGATAAAACAGAGATGTTAATTGTTGGAGGGAATGACGCTGATCACAGCAATATTTTGTCGTCATTTAACTCAGTTGGAATCCCAATTAATTTTACTGAATCAGCCCAATCTAGGAGTTATCTTTGACTCTAGCATGTCATTTAAAGCATATTACAAAGTTGTCCAAAACATGTTTTTCCATCTTAAAAATGTTAGGAAATTAAGGCTTTCTAAATAAACAGGATTGTGAGAAATTAATTCATGCATTTATCTCTAGTAGGATTGACTACTGCAATGCGGTGTTCACTGGCTGTTCAAACTGTTCTCTATACAGCCTCCAGTTAATCCAAAATGCGCTGCAAGAATTATTACAAGAACAAGAAAATATGAACACATAACCCAGTTCTTAAATCTTTACACTGGCTCCCAGTTAAGTTTAGGGCAGATTTCAAAATCCTCCTTTTAACATATAAAGCATTAAATGGCCAAGGTCCGCTTACTTGTCTGAACTTATCATGACTTACAAACCTGAGGCACATTAAGATCTCAAGATGCCGGTCTGCTTAGGATTCCAAGGATTAATAAAATAACAGTGGGAGGTCGAGCTTTTAGTTACAGGGCCCCTAAACTGTGGAATGGTCTTCCTGCTTCCATAAGAGATGCCCCTTCAGTCTCAGCCTTTAAATCCCGGCTGAAGACTCACTACTTCAGTTTAGCATATCCTGACTAGAGCTGCTGATTAACTGTACAGACTGCATCTCTTCTCTGCGGAGGAGCAGCGGCTCTACTCTGAGCCCCTCCCGGATGACTGAGCTTCTCACCCTATCTTTAAGGGAAAGCCCAGACACCCTGCGGAGGAAACTCATTTCAGCCGCTTGTATTAGCGATCTCGTTCTTTCGGTCACTACCCATAGCTCATGACCATAGGTGAGGGTAGGAAGGTAGATCGACTGGTAAATTGAGAGCTTTGCCTTACGGCTCAGCTCCTTTTCACCGACAGACCGATGCAGAGCCGCATCACTGCGGATGCGCACCGATCCGCCTGTCGATCTCACGCTCCATTCTTCCCTCACTTTCGTGAACAAGACCCGAGATACTTGAACTCCTCCACTTGGGGCAGGATCTCTCCCCAACCCTGAGAGGGCACTCCACCCTTTTCGGCTGAGGACCATGCTCTCGGATTTGGAGGTGCTGATTCTCATCCCAGCAGCTTCACACTCAGCTGCGAACCGATCCAGAGAGCTGAAGATCACGGCCTGATGAAGCAAACAGGACAACATCATCTGCAAAAGCAGTGACCCAATCCTGAGTCCACCAAACGGACCCCTTCAACACCCTGGCTGCGCCTAGAAATTCTGTCCATAAAAGTTATGAACAGAATGGTGACAAAGGGCAGCCCTGGCGGAGTCCAACTCTCACTGGAAGCGGGCTCGACTTACTGCGGCAATGCGGACCAAGCTCTGACACGGTTGTACAGAGACCGAACAGCTCTTATCAGGGGTCCGGTACCCCATACTCCCGAGCACCCCCACAGGATTCCCGAGGGACGCGGTCGAATGCCTTTTCCAAGTCCACAAAACACATGTAGACCGGTCGGGCAAACTCCCATGCACCCTCAGGACTCTGCTAAGGGTGAAGAGCTGGTCCACTGTTCAGCGACCAGGGCGAAAACCACACTGTTCCTCCTGAATCCGAGGTTGACTATCCGGCGGACCCTCCTCTCCAGAACCCCGAATAGACTTTTCCAGGAGGCTGAGGAGTGTGATCCCTCTATAGTTGGAACACACCCTCCGGTCCCCTTTTAAAGAGGGGACCACCACCCCGGTCTGCCAATCCAGAGGCACTGTCCCGATGTCCATGCGATGTTGCAGAGGCGTGTCAACCAAGACAGTCCTACAACATCCAGAGCCTTAAGGAACTCGGTATCTCATCCACCCGGGGCCCTGCCACCAAGGAGTTTTGACCACCTCGGTGACTTCAGTCCCAGAGATGGGAGAGCCCACCTCAGAGTCCCCAGGCTCTGCTTCCTCGTGGAAGGCATGTTAGTGGGATTGAGGAGGTCTTGAAGTACTCCTCCCACCGACCCTAGCGTCAGTGAGGTCAGCAGCGCACCATCCCACTATATACGGTGTTGACACTGCACTGCTTCCCCTCCTGAGGCCGGACGGTGGACCAGAATCTCCTCGAAGCCGTCGAAAGTGGTTCTCCATGGCCTCTCAAACTCCTCCCATGCCCGAGTTTTGCCTCAGCAACAACGAAGCAGCGTTCAGCTTGGCCTGCGGTACCTATCAGCTGCCTCCAGAGACCCACAGGACAAAAAGTCCTATAGGACTCCTTCTTCAGCTTGCGGCATCCCTCACGCGGTGTCCACCAACGGTTAGGGGATTGCCGCCACGCGACACCGACCACCTTGCGGCCACAGCTCCGGTCAGCCGCCTCAACAATAGAGCCGCGGAACATGGCCCATTAGGACTCAATGTCCCCACCTCCCTCGGGGCGTGGTTGAAGTTCTGCGGAGGTGGGAGTTGAAGCTACTTCTGACAGGGACTCTGCCAGCCGTTCCCAGCAGACCCTCACAACACGTTTGGGCCTACCAGGTCTGACCGCATCTTCCCCACCATCGAAGCCAACTCACCACCAGGTGGTGATCAGTTGACAGCTCCCTCTCTTCACCCGAGTGTCCAAGACATATGGCGCAAGTCCGGCGACACACCACAAAGTCGATCATCGACCTGAGGCCTAGGGTGTCCTGGTGCCAAGTGCACATATGAACACCCTTATGCTTGAACATGGTGTTGTTATGGACAATCCGTGGCGAGCACAGAAGTCCAATAACAAAACACCGCTCGGGTTCAGATCGGGGCCATTCCTCCCAATCACGCCCTTCCAGGTCTCACTGTCATTGCCCGTGAGCATTGAAGTCTCCCAGCAAAGCGAGGGAATCCCAGAAGGTATGCCCTCTAGCAACCCCTCAGAGACTCCAAAAGGGTGGATACTCCAAACTGCTGTTGGTAGCATACGCACAAACAACAGTCAGGACCCTTCCCCACCCGAGGCGGAGGGAGGCCACCCTCTAGATCCACGGGGTAAACCCCAATGCACAGGCTCAGTGGGGGCAATAAGTATGCCCACACCTGCTCGGCGCCTCTCACAGGGCAACTCCAGAGTGGTAGAGAGTCCAGCCCCTCTCAAGGAGATTGGTTCCAGAGTCCAAGCTGTGCGTCGAGGTGAGTCCGACTATATCTAGCGGAACCTCTCGACCTCATCTCTGTTGTTAGTCATTAGCACTAAAACATATTAACATGATAGTTATAATTGAATACTAACCCTCACCTATTCTGTTTCTCTTCTCGGTACTCAAATGTGGCATTGGTGCCACGCCCACCTGCCAAGTTGTTTGCCTGCCTATGGTAAAGTCATCTCTGATGGAGGATCACAGGAATCATGGGAAAGAGGGTCCTTTCATTGGATTGGCTGGCCCAGCTTTTCAGCCGTGGAATGGCCAAATGGGGAGGCAGCTTGATGGATGAGGTCTCAGGACTCTAAACAAATCCAAATCATTATGTCATATCATCTACTGTTAAATTCTGCTACATACTTCTAAAATTTTTTATTTGTATGCTGTATTAAGGATTTGTTCTGTTCTGTGTATTGTGTTGTATTGACCCCCTTCTTTTGACACCCACTGCACGTGCAACCCACCTGGAAAGGGGTCTCTCTTTGAACTGCCTTTCCCAAGGTTTCTTCCATTTTTCCCTACAAGGTTTTTTGGGCGTTTTTCCTTGTCTTCTTAGAGAGTCAAGGCTGGGGGTTCTGTCAAGAGGCAGGGCCTGATAAAGCCCATTGTGGCACTTCCTGTGTGATTTTGGGCTAAACAAAAATAAATTGTATTGTATTGTATTGTATTGCTTTAGACACCAACATCTCAGAGCTTCTAGATAAGAAACTAATCAAGTTCAGCCTGCCCAGTCCAATCCACCATTGGATCTCAGACTTCCAGGTAGTAAACAGTGCCGGTGCAGTTGGGCGCACACATGTCTGACCTGTTAACCCTCACCACCTCACTTTCTGTTATTCTCTCCTATGTCATCAGTTGGCCACAGCTCAGCAGTTCTGTTCATGGACAGTCATTGTTAGATTCCATTTATGTTCAGCAGTGTAGAACTGCTTTAGCTTACAGATTTGTTTAAACTCATAATATCATGATATGTAAACATTATATAGTTTATAATTTATAAAGTCTGTTAATGTGTTTCACCTATGAACTTGTTATGTGCACTCAGTGGAGTGTTCAGGTGGTCCTGAAGTGGTCAGGGTTGTAATGCACTCCTCTAATTTGCTTATATTTATCACCAAAATATGTGAAGATAAACTCTTGACATGTGAAACTCTCTTTAATGTCAGTGGGTGTAATGAGTCTGAGTATACGACACCACACTTAGAAAACACATGAGCCTGGGGAAGCATGGCGGAAAATGGATTAACATGAAGTTTAATGAGGAGCCCATCTGACAGAATGTAAAGGACAGAGAAGACAGCAGAAGCTCATTCAGATTTTATGATATTACAAAGCACTGAAGTTGATCCCAATTCAGTTTCATTTATGTCTTCACTGCTTTCAAGTTCACAACACTTCATTTGTACACCAAGCAGACCCTGCCAGTTTAATACAACTTTCTGTTCCTTATTTTATGTTGGTTATTATGAACAGCAAATGCAAAGAATCCTAATGTGAAATGAAGAAGTAGCTGTTAAGGGAGTAAATAGAAAAGGTATCTCTATATACATAAAGAAATAAACGTCTGATGTCTGTGCCAGGGCATAATGTCATCCAGTGTCCAAATGAGGACAGCAATGTCCAAGGAACAGAAGACACCAGATGTACAAATAAAGAGGAATGCACAGTCTAACATGTCAGGTGCACAGAGGTTCATAAATGTAAAAAATGATCAACACAGATAGACGTACCATTGTACCATTAATGCTGTTTAAAAAACTGGTGTTTCACGGTGCTAATAAGAAATACAGTATTTACCTTAAACATTCAAGAACTCTGTTTAATATGAGAGTGTGATATCACTCAGCTAGTCACTGTAACAGTAAAAGCTTAGAGAGAAATGTAAAAGAGCAGGCCTTCTTCATACATCTTACTGTCCCTAATATTCTCACTCTTGCCCTTCTAATACACCCTAACAATGAATACCAAATGACTAGATGGCACACCTGGTGAAGTCCATGTCATGATTTCCCACTGGCCGATCTTCTCCAGACTCTTTGTCAGACCTGACAGCTTCTTTAGCAGGTTCTGAGATGAGAAATCAGCAGTGACAGTGAAGCTGAGTGAGTCTCTATTAGCAGGAAGGACACAGCGAGATGAGAAAGTCTGCATTAGGAGAGAAGAGAGAACAAGGAGAAATAAAATGAAACATTAATAAGAAAGTACCTCCTCTTAACTAATCATCAGTGTGGTGGACAGTCATCTTGGGTTTAGACAGAAAGATTACTTTTCATTCATTCATTGGTTATTTATGGCAGAATGTTTCATTATAACAGAGCAAAAAATGTGATTGGGATTGACTTTCAAAAGATTTTCACACAGGAGTCCATAAGAGGCGAGTCATCAGACTGCACATAAGTTGACTGAGGGGGCAGCAGACAGGCAGGTGAAGAACTGACTTAGCAGACAAAACAAGGCATTGGGCTCTTTAATGTACTGAGATGAAGTTAATTAGATAGATAGATAGATAGATAGATAGATAGATAGATAGATAGATAGATAGATAGATAGATAGATAGATAGATAGATAGATAGATAGATAGATAGATAGTATATTTGTCCCAAAGGGAAAGTTGTCAATTAAATCAAATCCAAAGACTTTTACACACACTATTCAGTATAATTTTACACTAGAATGTCCACAGCTATAAAGTGTGTGACTTGTCAGAAAGACTTGGGAGCCTTTTGTGCTCTCATCAGTTCTGTAATCTGCCCTGTAGAACACACTTGTGGGACCACATCAGGAATATTGTTTGTTAAAGAAATGACAAAACGGCACAAAAGAAAGTCAAGAAGAAGAAGAGAGACCAGACTGGTCTGTGGGGTTTGAGCTGTGAAGAAATGCTGAAGGACTTGAATGTCATCAGTTAAAGGACAGAGACATGAGGAGGTGACATGACAGGAGTGTTTAAAGATATGAAGGGAGTTGATGTCTTCTTTTCTGAGGTGGCATCATTTAAAATGAGTCTTATTAAGAATAAATTTCACACAAATGTATCTCCTCAAACAAACAACTGTAGATTTACCTCCTTGTCATGCGGATAAATGCTGAGGTTTCAGAATTTTCACAAACTGTGTAAATATTAGGCAAATGTGAAATTGCACTGAGTGGTCTGTTCTTGTCATTTGTAAAACTCTTCAGCTCTCTTGATTTTTAAGTTTCACAGGTCCCACACACCCCTTTCTGATCAGACTCCCTGTGAAGTGTTGCTCTCACCTGCAGGAAGTGGAGATGGTCCTTGGTCTCTGAAAGCTCCTTCAGATTAGCTTCTCTCCTCTTCAGTTCCTCAATCTCCTTCTTCAGGTGCTCCATGACTGCTTCAGCCTTCTCCGTTTCTCTCTTTTCTTGTTCTGTGATCTTCTTGGTCAATTTTCTGTGGGCTTCCTCAATGCACTGAATCAGATCAGTGAAGCTCTTCTCATGTTCCCACATCACTCTTTCCACAGATAGCTGTTGGATCGGAGAAAAATAATGAATTGAGTCACCTAATTAAAATAGAAACAGTCACAAGACACTTTTCTTAGTATGTTAATGTTGTAGAGGACAGTTTGAATTAGGAGAAGGGTGGTAGGTGTTTTCTCTGCCTAGCATTCCCCTGGTACTCTGGATAGCATCATGTACTTAAGGCACATGCAGGTCTGCAGTCTTAATAAGCAGCTCTGTGGGATCTATGAGAGGCATTGGCACAAGCTGATAGGAGACAGCAGCACTATTGTCATGTGGGGACCCTGGTAGAGTTACACAGTGTGGTCTTTAAAAAGAGCCTGTCCTGGTAATCCTGGGTTACAGAGTGGAGCAGGACAATGTTAACTTGGAGTGGAGAATGAGAGGTGGTGAAGAAGAAGAAGAAGAAGAAGAAGAAGAAGAAGAAGAAGAAGAAGAAGAAGAAGAAGAAGAAGAAGAAGAATTGGTATTGTTGAGTAAAGATAGTCTTTTGGAAGGTAATTGTATGAAAATAAAATATATATATAGTGTCATTGTGCAAAGATAAAAAATGTCAAGTTTAACTTTAGTAGGGCAAATTTTGAACAGATGCAGCAAAGTCTAAGGAGGATACACTGAGAAAAGCTTTTAAGTTTGGAGACAGTCGAGGAGCAGTGGAACAGGTTTAAAAATGTTTTACATGTAATGCAGGACAGATACAGACCTAAAATTGGATTTCATAGGAAAAGTTAAAAAACTCCACAGTAGGTTAATAAAGAGTTAAAAAAGAAGCTGCAAAGTAAAAAAGGATGAATATGACGCATAAGACGAATAACGCCATTGTGAATCGTAAGGCGCATGAGAACATGAGGGCAACCAGTAAGAAGGATATCAGGGAGGCTCAAAGGCATTTAGAGATGAATATAACAGATAAGGTGAAAGACTGCCATTGTCACTATGACTCACACTTGTATGGCTCACACAAGTGTCTTTGAGGTGAGGATTAGGGTGCAAGTAGGACAAAGTCGCTTGTAAGTGAATTGTGGTCAACATTTAACATCTTATTAAAGAAAGAAACATCCTCTAACAGGACAATTCAGTAATCAGGCAGGAGAAAAGCTGTTCATTGTATCTTTTAATTACTCCTCGGCAAAATGTTTTGGAGGGAGCATTCATCAAAAGCAGTCTGTCACAGCAGGGTCAGAATGATCAGACTGATCAGAATAACAAAGAATAGAAGTTCATTTTATAAACTGTTGAATTTACATGCAGTATCAATCAATTCATACATTTTACTCTGGTTGGTCCTTTGGTTTACACCCAAATGATTTATATAAAATAAAAGTCTTTTATATTATATTCTGGTTCTTCTTATACCTTTGAGTTGCACCACCACCTTTGAAATTTCTTTGCATATAACAATTGTCTATTCTCGTTGCTTAAAGTACTTCTGCTGATGTCATCGTTCAGTACATTTTGTATATTATATCAACCTTTCTTCTGGTACATTATTTATTTACTTGATCATCTCAGTATTTTTCCTAAACTAGTTCTTATATTTCAGTGTACAGTTTGTTGTTCACTTGATCTTTATTTGGTTTCCCACATTTATTAACCTTTTATGCTATTTCTTTAAGATGAATGCTATGTTACCCTAAAATTATTCTTCCACAGTAGGGTATGAGGTGCAAGCTGTCCAGGATTATCAACCCCAAAGCTGGAGGTGTACAGCTGTTTCAGTGACTCTGATATCTGTGATATAGTAGGCAGGGATGAGGAGCCAATAGAAAGGCTAAATACACATCTGAAATTTTTTGTTGAAAAAGTTGTGATGAGTTATATTTGAACAGGAGGGCACTAATGTAAGCTGAACATGTGTCACAAATAAATTAATGAAAGCAACACAGATCTAAGTGAGGAGTGTCAGTGAGCAGTCAGTGTGGTTTTAGATGGGGGATTTCATGTTTCACTAATGTGCTGGAATTCTATAATAAAACAAAAAAAGCATAAAGCATAAAGCAGTATGGAGGTCAATCTGGCAGGAGGGCTCACATTCAGTCACTTGTTCATCCTTGACTGTCACTTCTGTGTCTTTACTGGACTGCACCATATTGAGTAACAAGTTATACCCAACCCAATTTCTTAGAACTTATTATGCTTATTATTGTGCTTATTATTTTACTACACCAGATGGTGCTGGGCTTTATAATGGAAGTCTCTGCTAAATAAATCAGATTGTAAAAGTTTAGTCTGTCCAGGCACAGAAGTGTGTGTGAAAAGTTCTTGCTCTGCTGATGAGAACATTCTTATAAATGGATCCTGGAAGAACTGGGCATGAAATAGGAAGCAACTCTGGACAGTGTGCCTGCCAAATGTGTGTCCAGGTCACAAAGAAATCCACAGTGGAAATCCTAATGGGGCAAATTACAGTCACTACCAATTAACCAACTTGACATGTGAGGATGTGGGAGAGGAACTGGAGATACCAGTAGTGGTAAACACCTCATGGACCATGGATGGTGATCTGGAAGGCAACAGAAGTGGCCACCGCACCACCTTACTGTCCTTTGTCATAAAATATGAATGGATAAATTGTAGCTCCACTGCATGGAAAATGTTGTGTGTTTGCAGCTTGTCTGTCTGGTCTGCTTCTGTGGGTATGAAGATAGTCCATACACCCTGTTTAAGGAACAAACAAGTAACTGACAGCACAGAACACCTGAAGGCTGGACAACTGGTTGTAATAGGAATTTGCATAAATCACACCATTAAACAATAGGAGAAAGAGAACAACAATTTGAGGAAAAAGACGGGAACACTAAACAGAGCAGCATCTGTGAAAAGGAACTCCGTCTTTGAAGACCTGTCTAAATAGGTGAAGGTCAGCGATCATCTCCAGGGACGTGAATCTTGAATTTAATCCCAACTAGCAGACTCGGTGAGCTCACTGCAGTCCTTTTATTATAATGGCTCAGCACTGACTGGGAAAACATTTTACATTTAAATTTTCAGATTCTTTCATTGGCCATTTTCTCCAATTCATTTCCACTTCTCTTAACGCAAGACACGTACGGTCCCGGGACATAACAGCAGTTCAAAAACGTTACAGTAATGTGTGCATGCCCATCTGCCATGCATCTCGACACCCTACCCATCAAATGAAACTTCAAAGTCTCGTCTTACCGATGATATAAACCATTTTGACACACAACAACCACAGCATTGACACTAAAGCCTTTTTTACAGAGAAGAACATACTTTTAAGAGTTGACTGTGCCTACCTTTGAAGACCCCCTGCAAGTCAAACATCAATATTTCCGAGCAGTATTGATCCCATTGTGTCCGTAAGGCTCCAGCGAATATAATCCAGTAAAACGATTTAGGTCCAAAACACACGATATATTCTCAAAGGGACAAAACTCCAGAAAACGTTTCATAACTTGAGACCACCTAAGTAATTTTTTCACTTATATTGCTCATATTAGACGTAATTTGTTTCTGTCGGCGATAACCATGCTACCGCATGAAACACGGAAGTGTTAGCTTTCGAAAGACACCTAAGTTGGCCAATTACGATGGGTCTGGGGTTGACTGGCACCTCGTATAGCCAACCAGTGTCACAGAAAGCTTGCAGGGTGACGTATAGCTCTGAACGCTGGTAGAATCTACCAGTTTGATTGGACACTGTGACTGACACTCAAAACTTACAGCCAATGAGCAGCCGAGCATTTTGATATGTAACTTGCCATACTAACTTGTAAAAAAAATGATCGGGGCTGCGTGAAGGTGGCATTTGTGCCAGTCTGCAGAGTTGGTGCGTGGTTGTTTATTGTGATTTCGCCAAGTTTTTTCGCAGTTTAAATGTGAATAAAAGTAGAAGTTTAAACGTATATAAACGCTCAATTAAATAATAGATGCATGTACGCGTTGCAAAAGTATTCAATCGGCACCACGAGGTATAATGGGAGAGAGCGACGGGCCACGCCCTTGTGCTTTCTGCTTGCTAGTGATTGCTGCCATCAAGTGGCACATTGAAAAACGCTGAGATGTGTTGTAACAGTTTGTAAAAGAAATATATATAGTTTGTGTGCATTTTATAAAAAAAAGTAAAAATAAAAATATAAATATATTTTTGGCCCATAACTTGTATTGACTATTTTACATAGAAATGTGTATTTTTATTGTTTTATTATTTTATAACTAATAGAGTGACACTGTGTGTAGATATAGATTCCTTTAGGTGTAAGCTTTCAGTAGAGCCCTCATTGATATCTGTGGGTTGAAGCATTCAAAAGTTATTACACTTTTAACATACGGTCCAAAATGTGGGTAATGGTCCCTCTAAAAAGCCCCTGGACATGCCCACATAAAAACTGCTGTAAAAAATGTCATTTGTACAGGTATTCTTTTCAAATTTGAAATGTGAGTAGTCCACAAGTTATTCTGTTGGTACATGTGTGTTTCTGTCCTCACCTACCTACTGCAGCTTTATTTTCACAAAAACTTAGGCGAGAACAAAAACTCATTTTTCTGTGAGTTCTAATGTGCATAACTTTTGATCAGTCACACCAACAGTGATTCTGACTACTAAGGGTGAAACTAGAGAATGTGACCTTTACAAAGAGACCACACATGTGTTGATACTCCAGATAGTTCAATAACAGCAATGATTCGAATTTGGAGAGGTCGAATTACAGGCGATTTAGCAAAAATGACCCCTGATTGATAAGGGGTTATAGTCAGACAATTTGAACTCTGGAGTATTGTGTGAACTTCAGAAGGGGCTGAGGTGTGTATTTCACTGTATGGCAGTTATTGTGTGTTGACTGTCATTGTCATTTTCATCTTTGTGTCTTTTTTCCAATTGTTTATTTTTTCCTTCTTTTCTGAAATTTCCTTATAACTGCCTTTTCACTCATACTGTATATATTAATTTGACTGTTTAGAGCTGATGATATCAATAGATGAATGTACAGCGGACTCTTCATGGGCTGATACTGACCTGTTCTTGTATTAGTTTAAGAAGGTGAGGGGCAGCAATCGGCCTCGTTTCAGCAGATCAGCATGTAAACAGGTGGAGGTGCGCGTTATCGGCACTCAGTCCAGCAGACTAACACCTTCACTTATGGAGTCCAATAAAGCTGCGACATATCAGAATGAACTAAAAAGTCCATTAGAGAATGTGGTGTCGACTGATCCAACTCAGAACATCAGTGCCAACCATCATTATGAGTTATTGTTAGGGGAGTGAAGTCACCTTAAGTGAAGGAATGACAAACTTGGGGACATGAGGGTCTTGTGGTCTGAATTCCTAATGACTAAAACATGAAATGCTATCAGCAGTGAAACGCCATGAAGGACACGATAAACCATCTTCTCCTTCTTCATTTCCCCTGTCCTCACACGTCATCACCACAAACTCTTACAACCCTTTTAGTTTTTCTCCTCTCTTTGATATGAAGTGTCATCTTAATTCCACTCACCTTCATCTCCTCTGCTGTCCTCCTCGTCTCCTTCAGTTTCTTCTCTTTCACCTCAAGTCTTCTCCTAATTTCACTCTCTGTCTCCCCCAGCTGTTTCTGTTTTGACATACAAGAGGACACATGGGGGTCTTATCAGAATTCACTTCCACTTTGAGCCCATGGTGTCATTTTGAGTCATTAAATTTGTACAACTAATTTGTTTCACATTCCATGACACAACTTACTGTTTCTATAACACTTTTCTTCATATTGACACAGTAGGTGACACTCAGAGATTTAATGAAACAAATATGAATATAACAAAAACATTCAAATAAAGGTTTAATTTAACAATTCAATTCAAGATGGAGTTTGGGCTTGAAGAGAGCTACAAATAAAGGAGACACTCTGGAGGCTCACTGGTTTACGAAGTCAGTTCTTGAGATTGAGATGACATCACATCGACAACCAGGATATCAGAGCTTCACACATAAAAACTGAAGAAACCTGCAAACCTAGGAAACCTTGGATGGCAAAGGACTGCAATTGAAGGACCAAAAAGGCCATTGTGGAGTTGAGACTTGTGAGAACTTTGTCAAGTGTTTGGTCATTTTATGGAGTCAAGTGAGAAAACTGAGGCCGAGAAAACACGAGTGAGTCTGAGGAGTTCAGTAAAAGTGAAATCTGAAGAGGAGTTTAATGAGCTCAGAGAAATCTGACAAGAAATCAAAGGAGTCACTAATAGAAATACTTAAACAACGGGGTGGGGATTGATCTGTTCTTAACTCAATTCTTCTTTTTGTAAAACTTGATTGCTTTGTATGGATTGTAATAAATTAATAAAAAAAAGAAATAAATAAATACTTACACAAAACATTAGAACTGAAGATCAGAGAAATAAATAATAACACAAGTGAAAGTTAACTAACTCAGAGTTCAAACATGAAGAAGAGCAAACGAGTCGCACCCAGTGGGCTGCTTTATGGCTTGGAGGGCATGTGGCTTGGCTATTTTACAGAGAGGCGCAGATCCAGGTGTCAATGTTAACGTTAAAGTAAGTGACAAAAGTAAGAGCAGGCTGGCAATTGTGTACGAAAAGAGTGAAAATGGAGGAGCTGAGATTAGGAGTAGAAGACACCTGGTGGTCTTATCAGAAGTGCTGTTCAGACACAAGACACTCCTGGGAGGACTGGAGAGACTCAGAGAGTTTAACATGAGGGTCACAATGGGTTTAAGATGGAGGGGCACAGGGCTAAGGGGCATCAGGGGGATTTTTAACAGCAGATGGCAGCTGAACCCCTGGCATGGGAGCCACTGATGTTATAGGAAGGCAAACAAGGAGATCAGTCATGGACTTTAAACAAGGAGTTTAAGAAGTTAAGGTTTACAAACTCATAAGAAGGAGCCTGAGTTGCCTCAAAAGCTTGCATATTGTAATCTTTATAGTTAGCCAATAAAAGGTGTCATTTTGCTTGGCTTTTCTCTAAACTCATAATGAGAAACAGGCAGTGATATTAATAAGACTAAGGGATAAGCTGGGCTGGATATTAATAGGAAAGTCAACAAAGTAAAAAATATATATACTAATACAAAAAAACAAATATAGAATCAAACTAGAGAACTGGAAACCATAAACATAACATTAATAAATTAAAAGATTATAATAATAAGAGTAAGTTACAAAAGAGTGAAAACCTCAAATTAGGGTGAAAGAGAACACAAATAACAAGAGCGTGTGGCAGTAGGTGAGTTTATGAAAGACCAGGCTTAGAAGTTCATGAAGCTGAACAGGCCGTGAGAATAATAAAAATGTAAAAGGTAACTTTGAAATGTCTTGACTACAGGGGATAAGTCAAAATCAAACTGCCAATACATTTTAAATAGGAGATCTGAATACTTGAGGTCATCAAAAAGAAAACAAATTAATGGCAGTTATATAGAGGAACACATTAATAAGATGTGACTGCAAGAAATTAAACCTGACTAAGGCCAAGAACAGAAATGGATACACAAGATTTAGAAATGTCAGTGTGTGTTGGTGGTGTAGAATTTCATTAATTTTTTTTTTTTTTTATTAATTTTATTACAATCAATACATAGCAATCAAGTTTTACAAAAAAAAAAAAGAATTATGCTAAGAACAGATCGATCCCCACCCTTGAGAGAGAGAGCAAGCCAAACGGTGTAAAATTTAAGGCTTTTAAAAATACCTAAATCAACAAATTCTCTGTGCTTTATAAAATCATTTCAAAATATTACTGATTAGATCCTGCCATGTTTTGAAAAAGTCTGCACAGATCCTCTAACTGAGTATTTGATTTTTCCAATTTTAAATAATATAACACATCAGTTTCCCACTGACTTAAAGAGGAGAGTTTGGGTTCTTCCAGTTTATCAGAATAAGTCTGCGTGCCAACAGTGTAGTGAATGCAATCACAGTTTGTTTGTCTTTCTCCACTTTAAGACCCTCTGGAAGAACCCCAAACACAGCTGTTAATGGGTTAGGAGGGATTGTGAGTCCAAGACTGTCTGAGAGGTAATTAAAATTTTTGTCCAGAATAATGTTAATTTGGAGCAGGCCCAGAACATGTGACCTAGTGAGGCTGGGGCTTGGTTGCAACGTCCGCAGGTTGGATCATGCCCTGGAAACATTTTGGAGAGTTTTAGTCGAGACAGATTTGCTCAATATATAATTTTGAGTTGTATAATTGTATGCTTTGCATATGGAGCTTGAGTGAATTCTCTGCATTGCTACTTTCCACTCCTTTTCTGATATATTAATTGAGAGGTCATTTTCCCAGTGTCCTCTTGGATCTTTGAAAGGAAGGGATTGTAAAAGGATTTTATATATTGTAGAGATGGAGTCTAACTCCTTGAAATTGAGCAATAATTTTTCCAGCGTGGATGAGGGTGCAAGATGAGGAAAATCTGGAAGGTTCTGTTTAACAAAGTTCCTGATTTGAAGATAGTGAAAGAAATTTGTAGCTGGAATGTTAAATTTGGAACGTAATTGTTCATAGGATGCAAAGACGTTGTCTATATAAAGGTCTCTAAGCAAGTTAATTCCAAATTTTTCCAGATATTAAAACTGCATATGTTTGTGAGGGTTGAAAGAGGTGGTTCTTTTGCAGGGGTGCCACAGAAAGAAGCTTCTCCGTCTTAAAATGCTTTTAAAGCATTTTAGAATTTCATTAATAACTGACTGCTTCAAATCTGTGAGGGTACAGAGATTTGACTAATGAGCGTCAAGGGTACAGGCCTGACATTAGGAGTGGGCTACAGACCACCAAACACAGATAAGAGTATCAAACAGACAAACACAGCTTTAAATGGCTGAGGCCCCACTTACTGTACGTATCTGAACTTATCTGAGTGCACATTAAGATCTCACGATTTCAGTCTTCTAAAGAGTCCAAGGATTAATAAAACAACAGAGGGAGGTCAAACTTTTAGCTGTGGACTGATTGGCCTGCTCATATAGGAGATGCCCCTTCACTCTCAGGCTGAGGACTCACCACTTTAGCCTGGCATAGCTGGTAGGGCTGACTGTTAGCTGTGTTTATTATGTCTCTGTTTGTTAGTCATTTTTATAAAAGTGTAAATAATATAAACATCATGAACTCTTACCAATCACCCACTATTCTGTTTCTTTTCTCATTTCAGTATTCTGCTCTTCCACTTGTCCACTGCCAAGCTGTTTAGTAGCCCCTGACGGGGAAACCTGAGGTATCGGGAGCCTTGGAATTGAAGAGTTTAAGGACTGGTTAGCCTGCCCAGCACAGACGTGTACGGTAGAAGGACCAGCAGGAGGTGGAGGGCCAGTAGGCTGAGGTCTTCAGAGGTGTATGACTTCTGTCTTTTCAAAATGGCCGCTGAACCTACAGAGGTTTATTTCCTCCAGATATGCTGACAGTTGTTGTTTCTGATTTCCTCTCCTCTTTTGTTAGCTGGCCTTGTCTCAATGATGATATTAATGGAGGTGTCCTGTTTGATCCTTTTATGTTACTTAGTTGAAGTTGCTTTGTTTAATGTCTGCTTAAACTGATCTTTATTTTTGTAACATGCTGTAATTTGTAAAGTTTGTAACTCTATTTTAACTGTCAGCTTGTCTCCAGTGAACTGAAAAAATATCTTAAAGTTTTTAACAATTTGAAAAGATGCACATTTACAGAGGTTATAATAGTAATGGTGGACGTTATTATCCAAATATTAACTTGGAAACCCTATGAAGCAGAGACGAGTTCATCAGTGTAATTCCTAACTGTTTATTAACACAGAATGTTTAAACATCAAAGAGAGAAGAAGCCGCCTGTCCAGATTCTTTATTGTGTAATAATCAGAATTCAGGTGTACCAGTCATCCATCTATTAGGATGAAGAGATCAGAAGGTGTGGACTGAAAGGTTTAAAGAAAACCCAAAACGGGTCAATTCTAGTGATGCAAATGTGTCAAAGTCTAAAAGAGACCAACTGGTAGACAGTCGAGGGGCAGGGTGTTAGGTTTAGAAGAAGGGCATATAAGGCAGGAAAAGTCAGCAAACATGAAAACATTATGGAATTTTAAAAGAGCTGTTCTGAGGATGAACAATGTCGGGTGTGGAGCTGCAATAAAGCGCACCAGGTCAGCATGAAGACATTTTGCTTTTCTACACCTTTCATCATGATGCGTTTTATCTCTGACTGCTTTTGGAAATGAACAGTTAAGGGTTCAAATGCAATTACAAAAAGCATTGGTGATAATGGACATCCCTGTCTGGTTCCACATTCTAAACTCATATAGTCACAATGGATCTTATTTATACAAACCGAAACATTTGAACTGCTGTACGGTAACTTAATCCATGCAAAAACATTGAGACCAAACCTAAATTTGCACAATTTAGTACACAAATATCCTCATTCATCTTCATCAAAAGCTCCTTCCTCATCCAAACATGACCGAACCTTTGGAAACTCAGACACTTTAGGATGAATATATTAAATTAAACAACTGCTGAAAATTTAAACCCAGATGTTTACCTTTGGGCATCTCAGGAATTGACCCAAATGTACAAACAGTAAAAAAATAGAATCTTCTGAGGTGCTGATATTCAAGTAAAACAGAAGACAAAGCAGCACATGAAGCTGAGCAGAGAAGAGCAGCCATGGGCATCCCAGGACTTCAGGACAAGGCCAACTGTGACAGACTCAGAGAGTTAAACCTGTTTAGTGTGAGCAGAGGAGACAACGTGGGGACCTCATCCAGGTATTTAAAATCCTCAAAGGTATTCATAAAGCGGAACCAGCAGAATTCATTCATCTTAAGGGTGAATTACATTCTCAAAGACATTAATGGAAATTAAAGGGCAGTGCATTTAACACTGAAGCCAGGAGTTGTGGGACTAAGGACTAAACTATTGAAACACAGAGTTTAAAGAGAATTCTTGATAACCTTTAAAAAGAATCTGGAGGAGTTTTTGGGAAGCATATTTATTAGCAAAAAAATGGGCTTGATGATCTCCACTTGTTTGCTAAATTTCTTATGTTGTCCATCTCACAATCGTACTGTGTAATTATCAAGGAGCTGACTAAATGAAATTATGTCTGATCACTGATTAGGTGCAGAATTATTTAATAACTAAATAAAGTGAGAACATCTTTATTACAAAGCCACTTAAAAATCTTTTAGATCTAATCCCAAACATCAATATTAACTGACATGTGAGTGTAACGTGTCTCTTAGAGAGGCCTCAGGTACTCGAGACACAAGTGATCAGAACACAAAGAACCTCCGCTCAGTTTAATGAGAGCACTCAGCTCACTCGACTGTCTATGGATCACACTGTGTATCTCATCCTGGACTGTTTCATGTCTTCCACCCAGTCTAACCAGGATAGGCTTCAGCTCCCTGCTGTCCTATACAAGAAAACTGGGACTCCTCAACATGAAGGAACAGATTTTTCTGTCAAACTACATTTACATAACACTTAACTCCTTTTTTATTGAGTTTTCATTAAACACTAAACCCCACTTACCTGTTTTCCTTCTCTTTCCATCTTCAACTCGACCTTTTCATGACTGTTGTGTTCAGTCATTCCACACATCACGCAGATGCACGTCTTGTCAGTTCTGCAAAACATCTCCAGACTTTTCTGATGTTTCTCACAGAGCTTCCCCTTCAGATTTCTATCAGGGTCAGTCAGCTTGTGTCCCTTCCAGGCTGCTATTTCATAGTGAGGCTGCAGGTGAGTCTGACAGAAAGAGGCCAAGCAGGTTAGACATGACTTCACCGCTCTCAACTTCTTCCCAGTACAGGCGTCACATTCCACATCTCCGGAGCTAGCATAATTCTTAGATGGCTGAGAACTGAGCCCTGTCTTTTTATATGTTTTGATGACTTCATTCAGCAGAGTGTTTCTTCGCAGAGCAGGCCTTGTCCTGAAGTTGTCTCTACACTGCGGACAGAAGAACTCTTGGATGTGATCCCAGTAGTCTGTGATGCACTTCAGACAGAAATTGTGACCACAGGGGATGGTGACAGGGTCAGTCAAGGTGTCCAGACAAATTGAGCAGATGAACTCATCCTGTAATCCACCCAGGTGGGCTTCAGCCATTGTCAGTATGAGGAGAGGCAGGCAGAGAGATTCAGTCAGACAAACAAGGAAGTGACTTGTGAGGAAATGAAAGTGAAAGTTTGTCTGAGCTCAATGTGTAGGAGGAGGAGATTAAAAGAGAAAGCTGAGAGCTCACAGAGAGAACATCTGAGTAGACACTGAGGGTGAACAGTTAATGTGAGACAGGTGCTCAGAGAGTGAAGACCACAAAGTGACAGAAGAGATGACCTGTCGCAGGTGATTTAAATCATGTCAATATTTCTTATTTATTTATTGCGTACTGCAGTTCACATTACTCAGACTCAGAGCTCAGTGCACATTTACAAATGAAATAAAATGAAAATAAAACACAACACATCAATCACTTTAAACATATTAGTAATGTGGGAGCCAGGCAGCCCTCAGCAGACCGAGACAGCGAGCTGTTAAACTGAGGATTCATTCTACTCCTGAATGAATCAAATCAATCAAATTGCCCATCCCATAGTAAATTCTCTTCTCTAACTTATCAAAGTTATAGGAATGTTAGGAGGAGAAGAAGCAATTGATGCTTGCTGCACAGTGCACGACCCTTGATAAAATCATTTATTACAGCAGCACTGTCTCTTTCAAACGTACTAACGCCCAATTCCTGTCCTTCCTTTTTTTTCTCCAAGAAACCAATCGCCACACAATTAGCTCTTTAATAAATGTCAAGCCATCTGTATGCTTAGAACATCGATTCTTCAAAAATTTTAAGGAACATTGAAATATCTTCGTAGTATATGTTTAATTATGCTATCCATCTCTCCATTCAGTGTCGCGCCAGTTCCAGCAAGCATACAGTGCAAGGCAGGAACAATTCATGGAAGGGCCAACAGGTCATCTCTACTGCTGTCCACCATGTTGACACATTTTTCAAAAACAGTATACATTATTTAAATGAAGTTAAAATTGTATCTGCATAATGTAATATATATGCTTTACTGCATTTCATCTGAAAAATGATATCAAATCGATTAGAAGCCAGTCATTATCATCTGTGAATACGCGCTCACTTGTATTGAATTGAATTGAACTCCTTTATTGTTTTTGTATGGTAAATTGAGATTGAATATGCAAATACTCCTTAAACTTATTTTTCAATAAAATAGTAAAATAACAAAAACAACAACAACAATAATAATAATAATAATAATAATACAATAAAAAACAATGAAAATATACAATATGAAAGCATAAGTGACTCAGGATGTGCAATATTACAACTGTAATGCAAGTTTACAGTGATGTGATTGTACTTATAAGTACAAACAGTTCTACCGGAGCACTTGATGGGATCATTGAGTGTGTTTAGAGCTCTTGGGATGAAACTGTTTCTGAACCATGAGGTTCGTATAGGAAAGGCTCTGATGCGTTTGTCGAATAGGAGATGTTCAAATAGACTGTGCCCATGGCTGAGGCAGTGTGTGCTAGATGCTGTACCCTGATAATTCTCTCCTCTTTTGACATAATCTGCCGTAGAGCTTTCTGATCAACTGCTGCAGAGCTTTGATTCCACACTCAGATATGGTGGGTTAAAATACTCTGAGTGGTGCACTGAGAGTAACAACGCTAAAGCAGCTATAATATTTGGTATAGTTTGGCCATTCCGTGGACTATTATATGGTTACGGGTTGATTACAATCAGATGCCTTAAACTAAAAAACGATATGCGGTTAATGTCAGTGTATTTGGTAAAGTTGCGTAAGTGATATGAATCTAAAAAATAAAGGGAAGCCACCTAGGAACAGTAGCACTGCTTTGATGCTGGGTGCTGCCAGTTTGCAAAACCAAGCTGAAAACTTGTGCACGCTGTGGTTTGAGTTGGAATGAGAATGTGCATGGCGCTACGCCAAGTTTAGTTTTTATACATCGCAATTTTAGCGTTGAAACGGGTGTGCGCAACATTTTTTTATGTACGCACACTTATAGATGAGGCCCCTGGCCCCCAATATAACTGACACTGTTTCAAGTTTAAACATTTCATTGGTGACCTAGATGAGTGAATGCAACCAATGGGTGATGCTGAGAAAAAGTAGCAATGAGATGAGTACCACAGAACACATAACCATCTTGTACACTAAATTAATCTCATAATCAGAAATATAGACGTGTAACTGTATCAACAGCATTAAGAGAAGATGGCTAACCACTGGTAATCAGAGTTTGCAGGGCAGCTAATTCACTGTAAAATACAGAGACAGACACAAACTCCGCCATTCACAGGGCAGTTAGAGATAGAGACTAAATCACCACAAACTCTGGTTCATTGTCAGAAATGGTCTCAGCAGTAGCAGGGAGGACAAGCAAGAGAGGCAGTCGGCAATGTGGTTCTGTGATCCTGGATGATAAGCTGCAGTGTAGTTAAAACAGTACAGTGGCACTGCCCAGCGTGCCATCCACATGCCAGGGCAAACAGACACTTTGGAGGACAACAGAGTGGCCAAATCCTGATGATGGTGTTGACAGGAAATTTCATCCTGACAAGCAAGCCCTCCATTTCTCAACAGCCCACATACATCCAAGGTCCTCCTTATCCACTGTGGAATCCTTCAAAGTGCTTTCAACTTTTGTGTTGTGGTACTTTTTATAACTTGATGATTATATAACTAGCACACCAACACACCTTTATAATGCATTTTTTTATTATTATGTATTTTCCTTTGGCCTTTCGTTGACAAAAAAGAACAATAGGGAATAATGACATAATTTTGATAAATAATATTAATTCTTGGATATTTCAATGGACAGGATAACTTTTAATTTTTATCTTTTGTAAGGAACAGAGCAGTATAATTTAAACAATTGTAGATCTCAGAAAGCAGAAACATTAGATATACTAAACTGACAAAAAAACGTAAATGATAACAAACAGATAATTTAAACGTTGTATACTTTTAACTCTTGCTGTTTTCAACAGATATCTTAACTTATAATGTTTTACCATTTTGTAATCAACATATTAAATTCATTTAAATGATAAGGGAACTAACTAACTAACTAACTGACTAATAACTCCTGTGGGCCCACCAACTACAGGAGGAACAGGGTCTCTGTGGAATATGATGTGGGCAGCAGTCAAAGGCAGAAGACTTGTAGACCAGAACCCAGACACACAAACTAACTCTTGGGATGGATGTGGAATGTCACCTCTCTTGATAGAAAGGAGCCAGAGTTGGAGGGTGAGGCGCAGAGCTACCAAATAGATATACAGTACTTGGTGGGCTCACATCCTCCCACTCACTCATTTCTGTAACCAAACCCTCAATAGAGGCTGAACTCTCCTTTACTCTGGAGATGCCTGGGGTGAAATACCTCAGGTGAGAGTGGGCTTCTTATTGTGTCTCTGCCAGGTCGATGCCATATTGGAGTTTGTCTTAGAGAACGAGATGGCGGCTGATGTTCACAGATGGGAGGTCTCTGAATGCCATATGTGCCTATGAAATAAATGTCAGTTTGGAGTAGCAGGAGTTCTTGGAGGGCCTGAAGGGTATCCTGAAAATTGTCCCAGCATGGCACGCCATAGTTCTGCTGGATGACTTAATTGCCTATGTGGAAATTGATGGGGAAATCTGGAGAGTCATGATTGGGACAAATAGTCACCCTGATCTAAACCCAGGTGGTGTTTTTTTAGTGGACATTCATGCTGGGCAAGGTTTGTCTATAACAAACACCATGTTTGAACATAAGGTGGCTCCTAAGTGTACTTGGTACCAATGCACCTTAGGCCAAAGATCTATGATTGATTTCATAATCTTGTCATCAGATTTGCAGCCATATACTCTGGACACAGAGCTCTCAACTGATCACCACCTGGTGGTATGTTGGGTCAGATTGTGAGGGAGGCATCTGGACAGACCTGGACAGCCCAAACAAGCATTGAGTGTTGACTGTGAACATCTGGGGGAGGCTCCTGTCCAGAAAATTTTCAACTCCAACCTCCAAAATAGATTTTCCCACATACTAGGAAGGCTGGGGACATCCAATCTATATGGGCCTTGTTCATATTCTCCACCGTTTAAGCAGCTGCAAAGAACTGTGATTTGAAGGCCATAGGTACATCTCGAAGTAGCAATCTAAGGACCCAATGGTGGACACCAGAAGTGAGAGATGCCATTAGTCTCAAAAAGGATGCCTTATGTGTATGGTTAGTAGAGGTGACTCCCGTAGCCGCAAAAAGGTACCGATAGGCCAAAAGGGCAGTTGTCTTAGCGGCCAGGGAAGAAAAAACCCAGGTATGGGAGAAGTTCAAAGAAACCATGGAAAGTGACTATCAATTGGGCTCAAAGAGGTTCTAGCAAGCCATCAGGAAATTCAAAAAATGGAAGGCAGGGACTCACCCAGGTTATTCTCAGTAAGTGTGGAGAAATGCTTACCTGGACTGAGAATGTTGTCTGGCAGTGGAAGGAACACGTTGATGATCTCCTGAACCCAGTGGACACATCCTCTGTAAAGGAGCCAGAGCCATAAGATGAAGGGGATAAGCTGAGGTAGTTAGGCAACTCTGTAGTGACAACACCCCAGGGGTGGATGAGATCTACCCAGAAGTGTTGAAGGCTCTGTATATTGAGGGACTGACACGCCTTTTCAAAGTTGTGTGGTCATCAGGAGTTGTGCCTCTGGAGTAGGAGACCAGGGTGGTGGTCTCCATTTTTATAAAGGGGAACAGGAAAGTGTGCTCCAACTACTGGGGGTACAACATTCTTCAGCCTTCCAGTGGATGCTTATGCTAGGATACTGGAAAGGAGACTCCACCTAAACGTGGAACCTCAGATCCAGGATGAGCAATGTGGATTCATCTGGGCCGTGGAATGGTGGACCAGCTGTTTACCATACCTAAGGATTCTGGAGGGGGCATGAGTGTACGGCCAATCTGTCTACATGTGTTTTAATGACTTAGATAAGGTGTATGACAGTAAATATGTGGGGGTGCTGGGGGAGTATGGGGTTCCGGAGCCCCTAATAAGTGTTATCCAGTCTCTGTATAATTACAGTGAGAGCTGTGTCGGCATACACTGAAAAACATCAGCACCACTTTCAGTTCAGAGTGGGACTCCACCAAGGCTGTACTTTGATTCCTATCCTGGATGTGATTTTCATGGACATTTGGAAGGTTTGTGACTGAGTGTGATGAGGATCAGCAAATCTGAGGTCATGATCCATAGTAGGAAAAGGTGGACTGTCCTCTCCAACTGGGAGGTGAGTTACTGCTTCAAATGGAGGAGTTTAAATATCATGAGTGATGGGAAAAGGGATGGAAAGATTGAGAGACAAACTGAGATTTCAAATGCAGTTATAGTGATGTCATACAGATCTCTAGTATTGAAGAAGCTGAATCACAAGACAAAGCTCTCGATTTACAAGTTGATCTATGTCCCTATCCTGACCAATGGTCATTAAGCTTTAGATAATGACTGAAAGAATGAGATCATGGGTACAAGCAGTTGAAATGAGCCTTCTCCACAGGGTAGCTGGACTCTCCCTTCAGGACAGAATGAGAAATGTAGACATCCAGGAGTAGAGCCTCTGAATCTCTGCATTGTGGGGATTCAAATGGGGTGGTTTGGGCATTGATACGGATACCCACCGGACACCTCCCTATGGAGGTTTAATTGCACAACCAGCTGGTAGGAGATTCTGGGAAAGACCCAGGGATTGTGAACACCTCAGAAAAATGTATGTTTAGGGCATCTGCTATTTCATTGTCTGTATCTTTCAATTCCCCTTTGCTATTTCTGATGCACTTCACCTCCTCCTTGACTGTTCTTTTACTACTAAAATACTTAAAGAATCTCTTAGGATCTTCTTTCGCCTTATCTGCTATATTCCTCTCCAACTATCTTTTAGCATCCCTGATATCTTTCTTAAGGATATTTCACTCCACTGCCAACTTGTCCAGGCCATGCTTCCCCAGCAAGCTTAAGCTGAGAGCAGAACACAAGAAATATACACGTCTTTAACAAAATATGACTTTTGATATTCTCATTGAAGGTAATGCGCTGTTGGCCTAACATACGTCACAGCTTCAGTCAAAGCTTCATGATGTTCAAGTCATGCGCTCAACACTTTAGATTTTTCCTTATTCACCCATGTTTGTCTAATTTATCACTTATTAGGTAGCCTATTGTTAGTTATCATGGGCCCGAGCAGGTGGTCTTTATTCAAGTTCCATTAACCGTGTTTTCCACTCACATTTCAATCATCTAAAAACATCAAAGCACCCACCGGTAGAATTTCTAAATGCTTTCTTTCTTTTATATTCAATCACATTACTCACTTACTTCAACATTCCCAGGTGAGTCTTCTTCTCTCCCATTTCCCACAGTGATTTTCTCTTTAGGCTCTGATAATTCTGATTTCAGCTCTGCAGAATTATTAGTATTAGTGGACCAGGGCTGTAAACTGGATGGAGATTCTTTACAGGCATCTTGCTTGAAAATATCCTGAGTTTCATGCTTTAGAAGTTCAAAACCAACGGAGAAATCATTCAAATCCTCAGCTTTAACGGCAGCAGTCACCTCATCGCACTCCTCTTAAAACCTGAAATTCTTTCTTCGTAATCTTCCAGCTTCACACACACATCCTCTGGTGTGAGCCACTCACAGTCCTCTTCTTTAATGTCCACCGTTCTTTCATTTATGCCATCTTCTTTGGCAGAGGCCATGCATGAGGGTCTCACAAGAGCAAACAGAGAGGAACTGCAGCACGCAGTAGATACAGTAGCTAGTACGTCATTCACGGAACGCCCACAACACCACGACACGCCCACAACGTCTTTCACGGGACGCCCACTGCAAAGATGAACTGCCCGCTTATTGTAAGGCAACATCACTGAAGCGACGGCCGCTGTAAGAATGACAGCAATTGATGTTACTTGGGACAAGCAGAAGTGTCTCAGACTTAAGCTATCAAAGCTTTTTAATTTAACGTAACTAGTTTCTAAGCACCTTGGCAGAAAAAGTTACTGTTTCTATGGGAAGCCAAATTAACATTTAGAGATATCTTAAAATATATTGTATATCTGGAAATGCATTTTAGATATCTCAAAGTGAATTATAGATATCTAAAAATACATCTATTTTAAAATATCTAAAAATAATTTTATGATAACTCAAACAGATTTCAAGATATCTTGAAATGATATGCTGTACATTTTCAGATATCTGAAATACATTTCAAGATATCTTAAATACAATTTGAGATATCTTGAAATAAGTTTCTTTGTATTTTGTCTTTAGGTGCGATTCCTGCTGAAGTCTCTTTTTAAAGGGCATATCCATCTTGTGGTTTTCCACCTCCTCAGATTCTCCATTTCTTTCCCAGCTGCTTATCTCTTCCTGCTTTGCTGACTCAGCTGATATCTCCATGATTTCCACACACAAGTCCCATAATTGCAGTTCATTAGTTTCTGGTTCAACTTGCAGATTATCTACACTTGACCCTTCTGTGTCCGCAGTGCTGTCAGGATCAGTAAACTCTAAATTATACCAAGTTCTGCTTTGACAGCCCAATCTAATTCTTTATCTGTATGCCACCATCTCCATCCACATATCTCACAGTTTGCCCCATTTTTAGACAAACACAATGACTCCGTCTTAACCTGTGAGTTTGCTCAACTTCAACATCTTCTACTGGGACTGAAAAGTTTAGAGTCTCCTTCTCATCTCCTTATCTGATATAGTGTTATATAAATCTCTCTCTTCATCTCTCTCACTGCTGGTGGTCTGTCGTTTGTCACCTTTACTGTTGACTTTACGTAGTCTAGAATGGTGGGCCCTTCCAAGAGCTCCTCCACATCTGTCACATTTCACAACTCCATCCTGTCCAATGACATCTGCAGGTCCCATTAGTACTTGCCACAGATACTGTGGCTTCACCCTATCAAAAGCCTTCTTCTGGTCCAAGGAAATGAGACCGCCATGTAATCCAAACGGTTTGAAGATATCAGATGTATCCTTATTTCAAAAAGATGTTGTCATATCTGGACATGTTTGGTAGACAGTGACTCTGATCAGGGTGGGCCACACATCCCAACACCTCCTTCCGTCTTGTAGCCAATGCTCTCGAAAATAATCAGCACAAAGCAAGGTTGCTGGCCCCCAGTTCTTAATGTTATGTGGACCACCTTTATTAGAATGAGGCTAACAACAGCTCTCCCCATCAGTTTTCCTGATCAAAGTTATGCAGTGGAAGCCAGTGAAGACATCTGAGAAGTTCTGGACCACTTGCTCTCTTAAACTGGCCATCGTAGTTTGACAAAACAAATTAAAAACAAAAGATAAAGCCAGCAGGTCAACAGGAGGAACTGACTGACCAGAAGACATCAGCAGATCATAGTGGGCCCCAGCAGTATCCTGATTCTACCCCCACCCCCCACTGAGGAGGACCACCTAATGGGCTCAGCATTTGAAGCAGCCACCAAAGAAGCCTTACGTGTGCTCAGTCCAGCTCATTTGCGGTTCTATTTTTTATTCTATTAGTTGTTTTCTATGCCTTTTCATTGCAGGTTTCGATTCTGTTTGAAGTTATAAATATCAGAGAATCCAAACCTGGCATTTGTGGCGGACGGCCGGGCCACGGCTGGAGGTGTTGTCTGTGGAGAACACCCAGAGGATACAGGTGTTGGGGCAACACCTCCTGGTCTGTTGATTTTGTCGTTACAGGAAAGCGCCGTGGACCCAAGGATGCCGACTCCCCATCCTGGAGGAGACCAACCCCCGCGGGATGAGCTGCTGTGCCCCACTCATGCCTGGCCGGTACTCCCCTTTGATACTGGATCTGGGGGAGCAGCCATGGGATGCACACTACATCCCCTGGAACATTTGGTGGCAGCCCTCCTGGGCTACATCGGGGCGAATACCTTGGAACACTGGAGCTCATCTATGTTGGGCTCCATGGCAACCGCCAGGGGGAGCTGCAAGACTTCCTGAGCCCGAGTGGGCATCAACATACCCACACCCAGAAGTACAGTCTAATCTAGGTTAATAGGCACCTGCAGCACTTTGCTTTGTTGGTCTGAATGGCCTGTTCTCGTCTAGAGTGTTCTAACGTTCTATTAAAGTGAGCCTGCAGCCACAACTCAGGGCTCCAGAGTCGGGAGGAGGAGGACGAATCTGACTAGGAGGAGTAGTGGAGGTAGAAGAGTGTGGTTTGGGGTGATTTACTTGGTGTGTTGTTTTGGGACTGTGTTGTACCTGTGGGGATCATGGGGAAGACCTGCCCCACAGGTGAAGAAAAATTAAAACTTTTAATTTGTTTCTACACATGCCTCCGTTGTCAGTCTGTGTAGGGTTGACGCCTATATAGTGCCTTTGCCACACATTTCATTTCACTTTTAGAGATTTTCTTGAAGTTAAAAGTGTTTGATGTTTTAGGGTGACCTCTGTTGTGTCCTGTGCTATTTCAGGAGCCATTTGTTTACCGTTGCCTTAGCGTTTAACTTGGATGACTGGAAGTCACATGACATCACCGAGTGATCATCACGAGATTAAGGTCAGCGCCGCACACTTGCTCTTTATCTCAGATTGTGGATTCTCCTCAAATAGACTGGCATGTGAATTTGTCTTTGCCAGACCTCCTGTTAAATGAACTGTTACTTTAGAATTCTGACTTTGCATTTTGATGTGTTTTTTGAATTGACTGCTGGGTTTGTCTTCATGGCTTTTCAACATTTGATTTGGTTATAATCACATTTTTCCTCCCAGTCCTTATCAAACTTAAATACTCCTTTCGCTGGGCCTCACTACTACTGAAAGTCCCAGAGACTCGTGTTCAAGCCGTGCCGTGTGTGTTGTCTGTGTGTTCTGCGCCATTGTGAAGTGTCGTTTTTCACCTCAAAGCCATTCACTCCTCCATTTGAAGCGGTTCAGAGCCTTTCTCAGTTTTCTTCGTGTTTTCAGTCTCTATGGCTGTGTTTGTCAGATGATGACATGCCAGAGGGTCTCACTATGATCTGATGAGGCATGATTTTCATGAACTGCGCATCTAACTATTCACTAGTAAATTAATGTCATCCCTTTCTGTTAGACCTTCTGTGACACACAAGAAAGTCAGCTGAGCCCCCCACCTGCTTTCCAGAGTGAACACTAAAACGAACATCTAAACTGCAGCTCCACCAACTCTTTGGACAGCTCTGACCTTCATCTGGTGTCAAAGCTATAAATCACAGATGAACTGACATGTCTGGAGAAACTCCTTCAGATACAAAGGTGACCTAAAGTGACATTCATCTTAGGCTTGTCACTGAACTCTGATGAGCAAACAGGTCACCTACAAGTGGGCACTGGATCTGTAAGTGGACACTACCTCAGTCCAGCCACCAGAGGTGTCTTTAACACTTTGTTCATTCATCACGTTTGTCACTTTGAGATATAAAGCTGTACCAGTCTCTATGGAGTGAGAAGATCACAAACTCTCTTTGGCTTCTTCTGTCCGTGAAGCCCTGAAACTGAACACCTTGAATGAGCTCTGAGGTCCACTTCTCTAAAACACACTCTGTCCCAGTGATTGAGCCTACTCTGGAAAGGCTGCCATTACTTCAAGAAGGGAACTTCAGCACTAAGCTCTTGTTCCAGACAGTTCTGACTTTTCAAATGAAGCTTCAGAGGACTCGACAAAGAGGCTGACAGAAAGCTGAGGAAGACAACAGCACACTTCAGACTGGAGAGTGGCACAGATCAGCAGTGCCCTCCACCACAAGCAGAGTTCTCTTATTAAACCTCAAAATGATGACACAAATGAGTCCCTTCAGTTATATCATTGATGCCCCTCTGAGTACATAACACGGACATTATGGAGTGCATGCCACTTGGTGTCTGGTGTGTGTGCCACTTAACTTTCACAAACGGAGCCCCTAATGGACTGACTGGCTCAGACTATAATCACTATTCTGAATTACTTGTTGCTATGTCTCTGTCATTCCAACAGATGGCACAATACAAACATTTCTAGTAATAAAATGCAGTGCATCTGTTATTCCAGCAAATGATACATCACAAACATTAACACAGCTTATACAAATGCAACACCAAATGGTATGTAACAGAATCACCTGTGTCACATTTGTCATTCCAACAGATGGCACATCAAGGACATTTACACAGCTTTTACAAATCACATACAAAATAGTATTAAACTGAGACATACACATTGCACTTGTCATTCCAACACTCCATGCTTTCTATTGCTACAGATGTTTGTAATGTGCCATCTGTTGGAGTGGCAAATGTAATGCATTTTATTAGTACATGAATTACAAAATGCTTTCCAAAACTTGATGCAGTGAAAATTATAACAGGAAGATCTATGTTGATTACTCATATTTAAATCCAGCTTGGACGGGTAGCACAGCTCGTACTTTATTTAATAAGTGCCACATTCCTTTGACATTTCTATACTTTGTTATTATTTCTTGAGTGAATGAAGTAAATATTAAGGTGCCAGAGTCAGAGGCGTAGCTGGGGTTTTCAGCGCCCGGGGACAACTGAAGATTTCGCGCCCCCTCCTGTTTGCCAAAATGCAATAAGGAAGGGAAAGAAAATTTTAAAAAATGTATTTAAAATAATAGTATTGTAAGAAAAAAATTTCATATAAGTCACCCAAAATGATAACGCCGCCTCGTGTTCTTTAAAATCTAAATCCGTCATTAGCTTTTGTAAGAAAAAACTCATTTTCCGCATTTAAAAATGATTTTAAAGAAAGTATATAGCAAATTATAAAGCTAAATAATTATATATTTATAAAAACTGCATTACTTACAATTTATTCATACGAAAATATGATGGGGAAACGTCTAGACTTTTGCAGCCATCTACTAGAATACTTCACCACAGCCCAATCAATTTTCTATCAAACACATAAACACAAATCACTTGGCACACAGAAATGGCGTTTGTCACAACTTAGACAGACAAGGATACACTAATGCCTCATGTCAGTCGTGCGACCGGTTTAATAACGTGAAACATGTTTCTGGGTGTCGGTCAAGCATGTTAGAGTAGTGGAGGAGATCAATTATTAAAAAGATATCCTCATACTGATGGAGTGATGGACTGAGTATGCGAATGTTTTTTATTGACTTTTTAGTGCATTTAAGACTGGAAAACATTTCATTCTAAAATTTCGTAACATCAATTTGGTGCCCCCTGGATGCTGTGCCTGGGGACAGATGTCCCCCCTTGCCCATACCCCCAACCCCCAGCTACGCCACTGCCCAGAGTGTAGGAATTGCTGCTTTCTTTCACAGGGTGTTATCAAAGCTGAGAGGCTGCTCATCAGTAATAATAATAATAATAATAATAATAATAATAATAATAATAATAATAATAATAATAATAATAATAATACTTTATGTTTATTTAGTGCTCAATGCACTTTACTCAGTGAATGTTGAGCCACTTCAACCACCAGCAATGCTTAGCACCCACCTAGACAATACGATGGCAGCCATAATGCGTCATTACACTCACCACACATTAGTTGTCAGCTGGTGAAGTGGTGAGAGATGGTTAGCCAATTAGAGACAGGGGGTAATAAGGGGGCTACAATGACTAGGATGTGGTGGTCAATTCAGCCAGGACACTGAGATACACCCTACTTTTTACAAAGGGAGGCCAGGAATCTCTTTTGACCACAGACTCTGGTAACCTCAGTTTTACGTCTCATCCAAAGACTGGCTATTTTTACAGCACGGTGACCCCATCACTTTACTGGGGCTGTTGGGACTCACATTCAGACCACAGGGTAAGCGCTCCCAGCTGACCTCACCAATACCTCTTCCAGCAGATACCCAAGCTTTTCCTAGGTGATCTCCCATCCAAGTACTGGCCGGGCCGAAACATGGTTAGCTTCAGGTGGATGAGCCATTTTGAAGTTCATGTGGTGTGGCTGCTGGCTACAGTAGAACAAGCAGAGAAGAAGGAAACTGTTATATAACCAAATGTTGTACGAGCCCCCATGTGTCACAGAGATATCTGTACCTTTGTTAGTGCTGGTGACAGCGAGTTCAAGTGTGGGTAACTGAGAAGTGACAGGTTTGAGGGGTCACTCTTATGTACTTATGAGGAAGGAATCCTGTGTGGGGTACAACAGAGTGACCAGCAGCATGGCATCACTTAAACCAAACTGTGTGACTAGGAACTCTGTGTGTGTGTCTGTGTGTGTGTGTTAATCGTAGGGTGCAGGAGTAGACCAGCGTAATCGACAGACTTGATTAAGTCTCACAAATCCTGTGATAATATGACTTGAATAACCAAGAAAATCTAAAAAACTGTGAAGGAGACGAGAGAGCGGCGAGCACCTGCTGTCTGTCTGTCTGAATGTCTTATGTCCTGTCTGTTATTTTAATTTTTAAGATGTTTTCTTATTCATATCATCCTTATGTTCATCAATGATTCATATTATTTTCTTTTTTAAACTAAGTGGCTTTAGTTACCTTGATGAAGTCTAAGAGCTGAGGGTTTTACTGAAAAATCTGATAAATTACTGACATGGACAAAGAAAAAAAACAAAAAGTCATCATTTGAAGGATTAACATCTACCAGTCAATTAATTGTTTAACCTCAGTGTCTTCTCAGATGTTCTCTCTGTGAGCTCTCAGCTTTCTCTTTAAATCTCCTCCTCCTCCTCCTCCTCACTGAGCACAGACAAACTTTCACTTTTGTTTCTTCACAAGTCACTTCCTTGTTTGTCTGACTGATTCTCTCTGCCTGATTCTCCTCAAACTGACGATGGCCAAAGCCCAGCTGTTTGTATCACAGGACGAGTTCACCTGCTCATTGTGTCTGCACACCCTGACTGACCCTGTCACCATCCCCTGTGGTCATAATTTCTGTCTGAAGTGCTTAACAAACTACTGGGATCATAGCGAAGAGTGCAGCTGTCCTCAGTGCAGACACACCTTCACCACAAGGCCTGAGCTGAACAGAAACTCTCTGCTGAATGAAGTCGTCAAGAAATTTAAGAGACCAAGACTCAGTCCTCCTCCATCTCAGAATTATGCCGGCCCTGGAGACGTGGAGTGTGACTTCTGTACGGGGAAGAAGTTCAGAGCGGTGAAGTCCTGTCTAACCTGCATGGCCTCCTACTGTCAGACTCACCTGCAGCCTCACTATGAAATAGCAGCCTGGAAGGACCACAAGCTGGTTGATCCTGATAGAAACCTGAAGGAGAAACTCTGTGTGAAACATCAGAAAGGTCTGGAGATGTTTTGCAGAACCGACAAGATGTGCATCTGCTTGATGTGTGTGGTGACTGGTCATAACGGTCATGAAATGGTCGAGCTGGAGACAGAGAGGGAAGACAAAGAGGTGAGTGAGTTTAGTGTTTAAATAAAAATAAAATAAAATGGTGTTAAGGGATTTGCAATGTAGTGTGACAGAGGATTTCATTCATCCATCTTAAAACAGGTAGAAGGGAGCTGGAGCCTATCCTAGTCACCCATGAAACAGTCCAGGATGAGATAAACAGTGTGATCCATGGACAGTCGAGTTAGCTGAGTGCTCTCATTAAACTGAGTTGATGTTCTTTGTGCTCTGATCAGTTTTTCTTTGAGCATCTCAGGCAGTGAAGTTCATACTACAGCCTGCAGGTCACAATTGTCCAATGGCAGGGGTGTAAGCGTCACATGGGCTACTCGTAGAAATTTCTGACATTTGGACCTTCATGAGGTATTCTTAACAATATAATGTTACAGTTGGCTGGTGTAAGAGTAGTAAGTCACCATGAAGTGTCATCCAAAACATAAGACGATACGAGGTTTGGACACCTGAACAGAGACACTTTGTAGTGCTGCCACATTCTCATGTTCACAGGCAAACAAATGTTAAGCAACCAACTTCTTAAACTGCCATGAAGTCTATGAAGTGGCCTTATAATTTTCAGTTTAATATAAATCAGATCACTAATATCTGCACCTAATTGTTGGTCTATTTAATTTTTTTATTATTTGGCTATCACATTCTTTTACAAAAATCAATTCCTCAGAAGACTCTGAAGACAAACATCCACTTATAGGACAAAATGACATCGCTTGGTCAGAAGCTCATTTTGTTACGTTACCACTGCCTGCCCCTCTTTTATCGACTCTTTATAATTAAGATGTCAGTTCACTTCACCAGGACTCTCCTTGACAGTTCTGGGTGTCAACAGGATGAAAAATAAGTCAAAGATGGCGCTGATGTTAATGACTTGCCGTCAGTTTGGTTTGTGTTTTCGTTTTAGTCTATTGTGTTCATTATTGTGTTTTTTTTCAATTTCATTTTATTTTTTCGTGTTGACCTTATGATCGGCAGATACTTCTTGTTCTGCTGTCCTGGAATTTAATTTGGCAAGACCCTGTTGTGTTTATTGTCCACCTCCGGTGGAGTCAAGTGATACAGTAAGAGGTCCGGTCCACCCGCTGAATCTGGTTAAGATGACAAGTTTTCACCGCCGTCACAAGACTGATTCTGGTAAAGTCTTGAAGGGTTGTGACTGTTCAATTGTTGACCTGCTTATCGTGGTTAGATTGTGGATATGATTGTCAACTTCAACCTCAAATCCTGAGGTTTGATTTTGATCCCGATTATTCTCCTGTCCGGCTGGGACTCGACTGGTCAACATCCGTGGCTCCTGTTAGATTTTCCGGGTTAATTCGGCGACAGCGTCACCAAGGGTAAACTTTTCTAATCTTCTAAACTGGATCGGCATACTTTACTGGTGGAAGAATTACCCCCCTGTAAGATGGCATTGATCAACACCAGGTCTGTGATAAATAAAACTTTTGTAGTAAATGTCTTTTTCACGAACAATAACCTGGACCTTTTGTTTATTACGGAAATCTAGATTCATGAAGTCGACCTTGGTGCATTTACTGAGATGGTACCTCCAAGTTGTAATTTCTTAAATTCACCGAGGATTACCGGCTGAGGAGGAGGTCTTGCTACTATTTTTAAAGATGGTCTTGTTTGTAAAATTCTAGATGTGGAGCTATACTCAAGTTTTGAAGCTGAACTTTATGAAATTAATGGTGAATCACTTGTTTGTGCAGTTGTGTACAGACCTACAAAAGTAAATACGGATTTTATTTTAGAATTCTCTGAATTTCCGGTTTCATTTATTTCAAATTATGATAAATGTTTGATTGTTGGAGATTTTAATATTCATGTTTACTGCCCTGGCAAGCCTAATGGTAAATGAATTTTTGGTTCTTATTGATTCATTTAATTTTAAACAGCACTCACACATGAACAAGGACATACCCTGGTCCTTGAAGTAATCCATGACATTGAGTTAAGGAATACAGAGATACGCGATGTCTCTTTTTCTGACCACTATCCTGTTTTATTTGATGTGTCTCTAGCTCCGCATGCCTCGCCTGCTCATACCATCCTACAGAGATGTTGTGCTCGGTTTTTAAATGATGAGGCTCTGAATAATTTTGCATCACTTTTCAGTGTTGTGTCAACTCGCTGACGGTGGTGTTGATGTCATTGTGTCCATTTTTAAATTCTGTCTGCTTAACTACCCTGGAAACTGTTGCTCCTTTAAGAGATTGTTGTGCTAAATCCAAGTGTGCCCCTTGGCTTAACAGTGACGTTAAATCATTGCGGCGCTCGTGTAGGCAGGCTGAGCGTAAATGGAAGAAGAACAAATTGCAGATATCTTTGGAGATGTTTAGATTGAGTCTTGTCAGCTTTCAGAACGCTGCTGTGCAGACTAAAAGAGATTATTTTTTTGAACTTGGTGTCTACCAATCTTAATAATCCAAGGTCATTATTTTATACAGTGGACTCTGCTTTAAACCCACATGTTTCCAGCTGTCATGACTTGTCTCGGGACAGGTGTGAACAGTTTCTCAGGTTTTTTATTGAAAGATTGATATCATATGATATTGATATAATACTCCCTGTCCTCCTGTCTGTAATGCTGTGCTAGACCAGTTTCAATCATTGTCTCTTTCTTTCATCATAGACATTATAAATGGACTAAAGGTTACGTTTTGCCCTTCTGATATTATTCCAATACACTTATGGAAAGCATCATTAAATACACTTGCACCACATATATTACATATTATTAATTTATCTCTTACTACTGGAGCTGTACCTGCCTATTTTAAACATGCAGTGGTAGAGACCTTATTGAAAAAGCCTAACCTTAGTAAGGAGGACTTTAATAATTTTAGACCGATTTCTCAACTACTCTTTTTATCTAAAATACTTAAGAAAGTTGTTTTGCAGCAGCTTCAGATTTTTTTGGATTGTAATCGTGGTCAAGAGATTTTTCAGTCCGGTTTTAAAACTTATCACAGCACTGAAATGGCTTTCCTCAGAGTTGTTAACAATATTTTACTTTCAGCTGATTCTGAGGTTTTGACAGTTTTAGTGCTTTTGGATTTAACTGCAGCCTTTGATACCATCGATCACAACATATTGTTGTCAAGGCTGGATAAGTGGTTAGGAATCCAAGGGGGTGCACTAGATTGGTTTAAATCATATTTCACAAATAGGACCTTTTCTGTTGGTAACAAGTCTGTACTTTCCTCTACTGCTCCTTTGAAATATGGTGTCCTACAGGGCTCTATTCGGGGCCCTTTGTTATTTTCTTTGTATTTGCTACCTCTTGGGTCCATACTTCGCAAATATGGTATTTCATTTCATGTCTATGCTGACGATACCCAGATTTATTTTCCTATGACTAAGGAGTCCTTAAAGTCACTAATTAAATGTTATGATGAGGTCAAACATTGGATGGCCATGCATGTTTTGAATCTCAATCAGAGTAAGACTGAGGTTATTGTATTTGGACCGATGGCTTCTGATGGGGCTGTCAGGGATCAGCTTGGCTCATTAGCTGGGGTTTGCAAACCCCACATCAAAAATCTTGGGGTTATCCTTCATTCTGATCTTTATTTTAATAAAGATATCTCGTCCATTGTCAAGAGCTGCTTTCTCCAGCTTAGACTGCTTACTAGAGTCAAAGCGTTTCTGGGGCACTCTGGGGCTTTTATTATATCGCATCTCGGTTATTGTAATTCACTTTATTCTGGAATCAGTAAATTTCATTTTTCTCAGCTGCAGATGGTTCAGAATGCTGCTGCTCGTTTTCTTACCGGGTCTCAGAAAGTTGTGTCCATTACTCCAATTGTGGCCTCACTTCATTGGCTCTCAGTTGAATTTAGGATTCATTTTAAAATTGTACTTTTGGTTTATAAGTTGCTAAATAGTGCTGCCCCATCCTATCTGGCCGAGTTGCTGGTTCCATATACAGCAGTCTGCTCTTTACGTTCCTCTCAACAGCAATTGTTGGTTGTGCCAAAGTCTAAAATGAAGACAAGGGATGATTGTGCCTTTGCAGTCCTAGCACCTAAGTTATGGAACGCTCTGCCAATTGAAATTAGATCAGCACCATCAACTCAAATGTTTAAATCAAGACTTAAAACACACTTGTTTTCGATTGCTTTTAACTGTATAGGAGTAACTCTGGAATCAATTTCATTAATAATTTATTAATATTGTTCATATCCATTGTTTTTCTGTAAATTGTTTATCTTCTAATCGGTTCTTTTAACTTATTTGTTTTAATTATTATGTGATTTTTGTACTTTGTTTACTGATTTATTATTGATATTTTTTGATTTTATTGTACAGTACATTGGTTTACACTTATGGTGTTTTAAAATTCTGCTTTATAAATACATTTTGATTAGATTTTTTTGATTTGATCTGATCAGTCTGATCAAACACAGCAAATGACACCCAGCATTGTCTCAGTGTGTCACTCTTTATCACTTTGTGACTGAAGGAGCCAAAACTCAACCCCTTGCAAACTTGATGGACAACACTTAGCTGGAATTAGCAGTAAAAATTATGAATTTCTGTGCAACCAAGACACCTACAGCAGCAAGTCCACTCCTTCCTTTATAACCTTTTGTAAGCACTAGAACTCTGACCTCTGCCCCTGGATTAGCATCTGCCCTGTAGTAAGACCCTTATTGTGAACATGACAAAGGCTAAATGATCTCTTCTACTCCAAAAGGTAACGTAGTGCCAGAATGTAAGAGCTGAAGACCACCTGTAGCAGAGTTGGACATGGGTGTCACATTCAGTCCTGTCTGGTAAAGGAAATCAAAATGCACAAGTAGGAGAGACCACACATACAACATCTCTGTAGAATTACTGAAGGAGGGAGTCAGGAGATCACAGATGACCCTGCAGATTTCTGTGCCAGCTAAAGAGGGGCTGCAAGTGTAAAACCTCAAAAACTGTAAACTGCAGTTCAGCCCTCAGCCACAAAGAGAAAAGGCAGAGAGAGAGAGAGAAGAATCTGTTAGGAGAAAGACAAAGCAAACTGAATGTTCCTGCATGTGTACCAGAGGAAGCTCTCCATGGATACAACAATCTGGACAAAGCGTCACCACCACCCGAGTGACCATAAACCAAGTCAGGAGTTCACCTGCTCAGAGTCTGAGAACTTCTGACTGTAACTTGGTAGTTAAGATAGTTAAGCCCAGGGGAGAATTCTGGGAATTGACATCAGCATAACTGTGTGAAGGAGAAGACTTAGCTGTTGTGAAAGTCTCTTCATAAATTCAGGAAGAAAGCTATAGTAGGTGGTATTTATTTTGTTTTATAATTGTGTCTTTCATTTTTCTATTCTTTAATATGTAAAGCACTTTGAGCTACTGTTTGTATGAAAATGTGCTATAGAAATAAATGTTGTTGTTGTTGTTATCAGTTCAGAGCAGCATTACACACACACACATGCACAAAGATACAGAGGGAAGCTGTAAATGAGCACAACCTGTGAACAAATCCACACCACCATGACAATGCAGCCTCTAGAAACTTGATAAGTCACTAAGAACTGATCCATCTAACATTCTGAATGACCACAACTGACATTTCAAAGCTGGTTCTGAAAGAAGGATTTGTACTGGGAATTGTTTTGGATTAAAAACGTATATCTTCAGTTGTCCTTATATTATTAATACATTCTAATTTTTGACTGCAATTCTTATACCTGGTGCTCCCTATGTGAAGTCTACATGTTCTCCTCATGTCCATTTGGGTTTCCTCCCATAATCCAGACATATGAATGTTAGGCGGACTGGTGTTGCTAGATTAGATATATTGTGAATGTGTGTATGTGTGTTTGTTTGCCTTGTGATGGAGTGTCTCCGTGTCCTGGTGTTCTCCGTGCCTTGTGTTTGCTGGTTTAGGCTCCATCTGCCCTGTGACATTGCTTTACATAAATGGGGTGACAAAAAGGATGGATGAATGGGTGGGTGGATTCCTTATTGCACCAGTGTGTCTGTGTTAGTTGTTGATTAATAATTCATCACCATGTCTGGGCCTCAGACAGAGAAAGTGAAAGCTGATTTGGGTGAACTTTGGACAATTTATGAACTTCAGTAGATCACTTCATAGTTCTGACATTCCAAGCTGGGAGGTGAGAGAGAGACTGGATTTACTGTTTGGTAGTTGTGTAATTTAATTTTTCCCTCTGCGGTATCTGAGTTTCCAGACATTTTGATATTTTTGGATGCAGAATAAGCTCTCCACAGAGTTGAGTGAGGACATCTGTACACTTTGCGGTGTAAATCTGAGTTTGGTCTGAATGTGTTTACATGGATTATGCTATTTACTGTAGTCGAGACGTCTTAGTTTGTATTAATAACATTCATTAGAGTAATTCAGTTTTCAATATTTCCGTTATCAGTCATGTTCTTATGAGTTATAAAAGATGTGAAGGCTGTCTCTACCTACATTGAAGGATCACAGCCACCTGAGTAACAAGCATCTGCTCTTCCCTTTTTTCTCAGGTTCCTTTGTGTTCCGAGTCCAGACCAACCTGTCATTGATGTGGACCCCCAAGTATATGTAGGAGTGGACCACCTCTTCATCCACTCCCTGAGTAGTGACCAGACATAGAGGATCTTTGGTGTGCTGAAAGTCATTGAGCAGTTTGTTGGTTTTGCTGATGTTAAATTTGAGACAATTCTCAAAGTTCTCCGCCAGACTCTTCTCTCCTTTCTCATCTCCATTATCAACACACCTCATAAGTGCAGAATCTTCTGTGTCTGCAAGTGACCTGATCTATCTATCTACCTGCTGTTATACAGTGACCTCCATAATGTTTAACACAAAGACACATTTCTCCTTGATTCACCCCTCTGCTCCACAGTTTCAAATTACAAATCCAACAATTCAGACATCGTGATTAAAGAGCACACGGCAGACTTTCATTTAAGTTTATTTACAGACATTTCAGTCACACAGCACTTTTTATGCACAGTCCCCTATTTCAGGACACCATAATGTTGGGGACACTTGGTGTCACAGGTGTTTGTGATTCCTCAGGTGGGCTTCATGACTTCATAAGACCCCTCGGCTTTCTTCTGCCCTCTGGGGTCTGTAGCTGCCTTTCTTCAACACGATGACAAGAGCTGTGAAAGTGACAGCCACAGAAGACATTATGAGGCTGGCTTGTCTGACTCCTGTGTTATATAATCAGAATATTAAGTTTAATGTCACCGTGCTTTGTATAAAAAATATTTTATAAATTCACTCACATGTTCAGGCCATGACAAAGTTAGCACACAGGGGCTCTCAGCATTTAGAACTGCTAGGCAAGCATTTGAAGAGAGAAGCGGACAAAATAGGAAAATGGCATTGTACTATTTCTGTATGTTAGAAATGAAATTGAATCATCTTCTTGCCTTGTTGGGAATCTAAGTAAGGGCCTGCACGTGGAGAAAACAGTATAAAAGACTTGGACAGCAGCCGAACACCTCGAAGCCGACAGACGGATGGGTGATATCGTCATCCATCCTAAAAAGCCTAAAATGGCAGACTGTATACATCGAGATCCCACCTTGGTAATTGTTATGCCATTTGGCTTCCTCTGCTTGTAATGCCACGTAAATCGTCATTAAAGGAAGTTATTTTCTCTTATGTAATTTCTTACCGCTGTATCACTATGGGAGAAGTATCGCCTTTTAATATCATAGCTGTATAGTTTCCGGTTACTTAAAATGCTGCAATTACAAAAGAACTTATTCAAACTAGGGAGCTATCGCCTCCTACAGGAAATAAATGGCGTAGTTGGCAGGATTGTGGCTACATTATTAACCGTATTATATTTATAACGTATAATAAATATATAAAATATGCTTCTGATAATGATAGCATGGAGGGTCAGATACTGAGTGTATCGGGATGGTCTTGCGCACAGTAATGGACTCCCATGAACGAGTTATACTGCCTTAAAGGCAAGGCCCTAACTAGAATGGGGATATTAATGAATCCCGAAACAGTACAGGAGGTGTTCTTGAAAATATGGGATACAGCGCATAGGAAAGGATAATATAATAAAAAAAAAAAACAGATGGCTGCCGTTAAATTGGCCGCTTCTGTTAATTATATTATGTGAGGTGGACTTAAAAGTCCAAAGCATGATTATAAAATGTGGGAATAAATATAATAAGAGACTAAACTAAACCGGACATGACAAATTATAAAACAACAGTTTTAGACTTATAGACACGAGACTGGTTGTCCAGAATAAAGTGAAACGGCACCTGAGTGAACAACACAGATTAATCAGCTGCCGTAAGAAGTCCAAAACCTGCCAGAGAAGTAAATGCTGCATTGGGGAACACTGTTATTAAATAAGTTAAATCATTAGCCATTAGAAATCGTATTTTGTAAAGTTATGAAGAACTGCGTGTTATTAACAGATGATGTATGCAAGCGCGTGTTCATGTTAACTTGTAGTCAGACGAGTCACCCGTACAGCAGGAGCTGGCAGCGAGTTACTTAAAGATGAACAGTGTCAATGACGATAACATCCATAAAGTCTTGATCGCGTTCATTAAAATAATTGTAGAAATCTTTAATGGCATAATAGCAGCCCGATGTAATCCAAACTACACGTAATAAAGCAGTTTATGAGCTGTGCAGCTGTTCCTATCATGCTGCCTAAAAGGTTAAAGGTTAAAGGTTTTGGCCTCATACACTGATAAAGTGTCATGACGTGTGGTAAAAAAATACTGTTATTGCTTAAATTACAAACCTACGTTATAGGTTCGTATTAAAAAGGAAACTGTAGAATGTGTACACAAATAGCAAATAACTTGAAAAAATAAAATAAAGAGCGATAACCTAAATTGGAAAAAGAACAAATACCTCTGGTTTTAACTTTGCAATGAGAAGCATGCCTCTGTTACCTTCCTGTACTGGCCATACTTTTAAGAAGGTATTAATTGGATAAGTGTGGATTTAAAATGAGGCCGCTTCAAACATTACAATGAAATATAATTATCGATTTGTATAATTGGGATAAAGTAAATAAAACGTCTCCACTTTTGTTTAAAGCTTATCATAAACATGCAAAACATTTTTCTTTTCAATCATTGATCAAGTTTAAAGGAAAAATGCTCTTTTTATAATAATATATGAGAAGGGAGACAAGTTCTTGCGAAAAGCAGAATGTGCCTGATGTTCGTGAATGGAGGTTGTGTATTTTAGGAACTATAAAGGTAAAGATTGTGGTGGTTCAGTGGTTAGCACGCTTGCCTGATAAAGGTTCAAGCATGTATGTTTTTCATGTTGACTCAGGATATTCTTTGTGACTGCGGAGCTTTTTCTGGGAATGCTTTCTTGTTGTGGAATTGTGGTGCGTGATTTCCCGATGGGGGGATTCACCTTGTTGTCACTGAATCAGATCGCCACAGAAATATTTTTCCTTGATTGGCGCTGAATGTGTTCGCCACGAAGTTTCCATGATCTGAAGACTAGTGCCGTATGAAACTCAGGTAAGATGTACTCCTAATTTAATGAAAGTAATACCAGCTTGCGTCCTGAGAAGTTGATTGACTGTCGTGAGAAGCATGAAGGGCAAGAAGTGTTTAGGTGGCCTTGAACGGAAAAAACCTTATATAAATAAAATAAAAAGCACCACCTTGAGTGAATTTATAGCACGTGTGAAAGAGATTTCTGTGAATGAAATACAATTGTTAAAGAACTTTATTCTGTGAATGAAGTGCAACTGTAAAAGAGAACGTGAGTATGAGAATATGGAAGAATTAGTCAATTGCTAAGTGTGAAGAAGTGACTGCAAAGAGTGAAAGCTGTTTGTTTGTGAACAGTTGCTTTCTCCGTTGTGCTGAATGTTGTCTAAAGAACTTCTGCCTTAGCCAAGTAAACTACTTGGGCATGAAGTGGGAAAAAATGTAGTAAAGAAAAATAAAAGAAGATGAATTGCTCTTATTCAGAGTCTGGGGTGGCTTGTAAGTTTAACTGAAGACAGGACAGCCAGTAGCGTGGTCAGTTAAAGAGTTAAAAAATCTGAATTTCAATAAAATTATTATAAGCATAAAAGATATATGACTTCAAAACTATAGATGTTCTTTTTCTCCAGATTGAGCAAACCCTGTGACCAAAGGATGAAAAAATCACGGCTTATTCCTTTACAAGCTACAAGAAATAGTTTAACAGCAAGTTTGGGCAGAGAAATTAGAAATAATCTGACCACAGGGTGGTGAATGTTTGCTTATCAATCATAGATTAATGAACAGCAGTTATTAGAATTATTTCCTTGCAGGCTGATTAGTTGCGCAAGTGTAAGAGTATGACATCCTATATTTAAAAAAAAATGTTTAAATGATAAAATAATTGTAAAATACAAACAGGTTAAATGTTTTTCTATTAAACCAGACTGATTCCTTTCTCTAGTCCTCATATAAATACAGTATAGAGGGTTTACATATTTTGATGTATGGCAAATGATTATTATTATCAATTCAGTAATTATGCAATGTATTAGAACTGAAATACATGTATTAATTTGTATCTGTTAGTGATTAAGTCTATGAAAATGTGTTGTTACATCAATGTATTAAGTTTAATAGTCAATCATAATGCACATAGCTGAATGGATTGTTAAGTCAGTTATAAATTAGGAAATTTATATAATATAGGAATAATTCAAAAATTTACCATTAGTCTATATAAACTGTGCTTTTGTAATATCTTAAAGACATTCAAGAGATTTGTCTCTTGATAAGATAAGCTACAATTTGTTATATGCTGTAGAAGTTATAAGATTTTTGTTTTAGACAAAAATGAAAGCATTTAAGTTCAAATGTGTAACATCTTATTATAATTGAAGGTATCTGTGATGTATAACTGACGCAATGTATTATCCTACTGAAGACACATTTCCTCAAGTCTGGTTTAAATGTAATAATTTATCTTTAACTGTTAGTCTTCTACAATCTGGCTGTGGTCCTACAATGAGCTGATGGTCAGATGTTGTTGTTTCTCATTTTTCTTCATTGGTTTCTGTTTTGTTTTGATGTATTTGCACAAATCTGTGTCCTCATATGTGGTAGTTCTGTATTTACTGAGTGGTCTCATCTATTCTTGCATTCTGCCTTGTAGTTTGTACTGTTGTGTTGTGTTTCTGAGGTGGCCATGATGGACTGGTCATCTAGCTCTGTGAAGAGGATTACTTGTGTTTGACACTCACTGCATGCCCAGGGTACCTACGGGGGGTCTCTCTCTGAATTGCCATCCCAAGGTTTCTTCCATTTTCATTCCCAAGGTTTATTTGTGAGTTTTTTCTTCTCTTCTTAGGGCATCTGGAGTAGCGGGCTCTTAAAAAAAGGGCCTGCTAAACTCCAATGAGACACTCCTTGGGTGATTTTTGGATATACAAGAAAAATAAAATTGTTATTTCCAGTGTGAGGTGCGCAGAGTGAAGAGGAAAGCAGACAGGCCTGTTCCTTGAGCTGCTCCAGAGTTGCTCACTCAGTCCTTGAGTCTCCCAAACTGCGCTCTGCCTGACAGATAGTCCATCATCAGGACACCACAGGCTCATCCACCTGCAGATCTCTGAGCTGACCCCTTAACAGGGATGGCTGAGTGGTCTTGAAGGCTCTGGAGAAACCAAAAAACATAATAAACATTTTATTTTTAAAAAGTAGCATGTAAAAATATCATTTTTGAGTATGAGAATTCCTTTAAGTTGCCTTCTTCCTTAATTCAACAGAATCACTTGTGTCTTTCGGTATCTACTTGACAACTGTAGACAACGTCCTCACATGTCCGACTCAGGATATCAAGTGACCTTGTAGATCCTGTAATTACTGACATGACGTGTTTAAGTCCTCCTGGCCTTTCACCAGTTTCTTTACATTACACTCCAGTTTGTTTGTTGTGTGAACTTCACATTTCCCAGTTTATCAATGTGATGTCTTCTAAACATTAAGAACTAACTCACACACCAGTGTGCCTTCAAACTGCCTTCTGTATTTGATGTTCTCTTCAAGCCCAAACTCAGTCTTGCATCAATTAAGTTAAAACTTTCTTTTAATCTGTATTGTCATTCCTGTTTGTTAAATCAAATCTAAGTTGTGTCATGAAATGTCAAACAAATGTGTTGTGAAAATATCAGGAGTCAGAAAACGAAGAAGAAATCACAAAGTGAACGTGAATTCTGATCTCACAACACGTGTCCTCTTGTGTATCCAAACAGAAACAGACACTGAGTGACATCAAGAGGGGACTTGAGTAGAGAGAGAAGACACTGAAGGAGACGAGGAGGGCGATGGAGGAGATGAAGGTGAGTGGAATTAACATGACATTTCATATCAAAGAGGGGAGAAATAAATGAGAACTTGAAGAGCAGCAGAGCTTCACTGGTGATGATGTGTAGGGACACGAGAAGGGAGAGTTAGAGAAGACGAGTAGTTATAGGCATGGGGTTTGTGTCAAAATTGCAATCAGAGCTGTCAATCATAATGATTAATGACTTTAAGCCCCGCCCCACATGAGATCATACCAGAAGTCCCACCCAGATGACGCAAGACCAGAAGTCCCGCCCCATCGCCTCCTGATGACGTCACGCCGGAATTCCCCACCCCTCCACGTGACCTAGCCCCTCCCCCCTGGCATCGGATTGGTCCAGGGCTCCCTGTCCCCGCCCAGACTCCTCTTTGAACCCGCCCCTTGCACCTGATTGGTTCAATAAACTGGCTACGGGCCATTTGATGGATGTCTGCCCCCTGGTTGAACCCGCTCCCACCCCACACCCACCTGCATGCCCAGGAAACTGTCAACGGTCCGTGTGATGGATGTCTGCCCCCTGTTTGAACTCACCACAGCCCCCTCTCCCGGCGTGTTACAGCCTTTACCTCGAAGCCCAGACATTCCAGGTCCCTTTACCTCTAGCACAAGCCCAGACATGCCCGTGGCGTGTCCTGACCAGATCAGACATGCCCAAAGTCGTCCTGCACCGATCCCAGGACGTTCCCATCCGTACCCTGCCAGCCTGAAGGGCCTGCCTCGGCCCCGGTGAGGCAGCACCTGATGGTCGGTCTCCCCACACTTCCCAGTCCCTCACACTTCCCTGCCAGTTCTGAAAAGGGAATTATAAAAAAGCGAACCATTTTGTTCTATCTACGATTTTAAGATGAACACGCCATGAAAACATCTCATCTTTGCTTCAAACTAAGTCAAGCTGCTTTTTTCCATCTCACAGACAGATGGCAAACTGTCAGAGCTCAGACATGGTCTGAGCCAGCCAGTGCGATCGCACCGTGTTTCGGGCACCCCGTGTCAAGCCGCACCTAAAATATCTATCTTATCTTTGCTTTATCACTTACAGGTCCATCTTTTTCCATCTCACAGAAATTCCTGAACCAACATTGAATCAGGTTTCCCAGTGACAGACTCTGCAGTAAAAACATTCTTAGCAAGGAAGCAGGTTTCTCAGAAAGAAATCAGGCAGCCCCGCTTTTAGCAGACCCCCTTGCAAGCAGGCCTGTGTGCTCTGTCTCTCTCTCTCTCAGAGCGCAGACACAGGCTGAGACAGCCCCTGCTGCAGCGTGGAGCGCGATCGCCTTCACACAGTTGTGTGCTTCGAGCACCCATTCCCGCTGGGTGAGATCCCTGCGAGATCGCCCGCTTGTCAGCAGCTGTCTGTAAACTCCCCTACCCCCATACGTCAGCGGGATCGAGACCGTGCAGACCCTTTGTCCATGACGGATGGATCTTTTAAAGTTAAGGGATTTTTAAAGATTAGCTTGTAAAGCTTGAGAATACTGCTAGTTCAGCACTTTAAAAATCACTCATAGTTAAATAATATGCAGTAGTTCCCTTTTAAATCAAGTTTGAGATGTCTAAAAAATCTAGCCTGGGCTGTATAATTTGTAATTATATATATACTAATAAAAGGCAAAGCCCTCACTCACTCACTCACTCACTCACTCACTCATCACTAATTCTCCAACTTCCCGTGTAGATAGAATTGGCAGGCTCATTCCTTACAGATTACTTACAAAAGTTGGGCAGGTTTCATTTCGAAATTCTCCGCGTAATGGTCATAACTGGAACCTATTTTTTCGTCCATATACTATAATAGACTTCTGCTCGAATTTTGTGCCTGCCCATAAAAGGCCGTCCGTCAGCGGCAATCCAATAGAAACACTTGAGCATTTAAACGGAGATTTATAAGAAAGCACATTAGGCTATCGACAGGTGTGCTGGTTTAACTAGAGGCCTTTGAAACACCCTTTGGCAAGCCACAAATACATCGGTCATTTTTTCAACTGTTTCCAAACCACATAGCCCCCCAGCTTCTATATGAACTTCTTAGAAAAATAATTTCTTTTATCTTTGTATAGCATTAAATGAGATACAAGTATTCTTCATGCAGACTATTTATGATTATTATAGGCGCCAAACGAGTATGTTTTTAAAAAACGGATGGCTGAATCCTTAATATTTCCAAGTTGATTCTCAAGCGTGTGTAAAAGCGTGCTCGTGTGTAGTCGCGTGAGCGCGCTCGTGCGTGCGTATAATATAAGATGCAGCATTTTTTCTATCTACGTGTGGACGATTAATTTACAAATTTATAGGAGTGAAGCAAACAATAGTAGTTTTTCATACCGAAACGGGTAATCCAATCAAGTAGTTTTTGTCTCGGCATCTGAAAATTCAAACAGGGGCCTCTCCTCTGAGAATATTCAGGAGTGGCTTTAAAGTGCAGGCCGATGGTGCATTAACTCTGACATAATAAAAGTATTCTGAACTACTTGCAGAAGGGACCCGCTTGTGAAATGCCTACAATTTGGAAATGGCCTCTCTCTGTACGGAGCCACCTGTTTTTAAAGGCTGAGATAACAAAACATTTTTGCTTTATAAACTCTCATTTGAACAACCGGTTAGTGACGGACTCCAGGAGTTTACTGTAACGGTGTTTTCATTCATTTCATTAAATGTAATTATTTTAATACAGAATAGTAACCCAAAATCCGGGTGATTTTAGACGTGTGAGTAATATAATGAAGTTATTTTTAAAAGTAACACCACACCGCACAAGAGAGACTGATTCCACGTGTGTTTTAGGATTTGCTGCGGTCAGTGATTTTTAATTTTTTGCTTAGCTCGTTTCTATCTCCTAGTAGCCTTTTGACAAAGGAAAACTCTGTAAATACACTTGTGCATTTAAACGGAGATTTATAAGAAAGCACAGGAGGCCATAGTGAGGTGTGCTGGTTTAACTAGAGAGGGGATGTAAGAAGTGCTTTTCTACACCTACGAAGTTCATCGAACTAAAATCATGTGTTTAAAATCAGCAGCTTTAGCTCGTGCTAGTGACCTCATAAATGGGAGCCAACCGCTCAGCACGCTTGTATAGCTCACAAAATAGCAGAGCTAATTACTCTTTCTGCTTAAACTAATGATCAGATATTCGGGTAATTCTTAATGAAATACTAAAGCGTTAGTGAACAAAAATACATTTTAAGTAGCCAAGTAAAATAACTGGTTGCTTTAACATGAAAATAAAGCATCTTTAGAAAATAAAGCATCTAAAAGCATCTTTGTAAAGGTCCGATTTTAAAACAGTATAAGAAAAATCCTTGTTTCCAAAAGAGTTCTGCCCATTTTTCCACTGTTTTCTTCATGGATCTTTGGAATCATTAATGCCTTTCTGATCACATCCATCCCAAACATAGCATAGAACTTAATTTCTGTACTCCTTTTAAATGATAATAGCCAGTATAAAGTCCCTAAAGGAACTGGAGACATCTGATATCTTCTGTCATATATGTTTTCTTGCTGGCCCAAGTCATTCAGATTCTGCTTACAACACAAATGTACGATTATTTTTTCTCAAATGGCCAAATCTTTGGCCTGCTAATCATGAAAAAATAAATACATAAATAAATCAGATTTTATTCTCATGACACTTTATTTGCATATTTTATTATACCTACCTAACTTTTATCAACATTTATCTATCTCTATATCTATTCTGTATCAGAAGGTAGTTTAAGTTAATTTGTTTTGGGTTCAATAGATGTATTTTTCATATTTTCGATTCTTATTTTCTTTTTTTCACATCTTCGAGTCCCCTTTTTGTTACTTCACGTCCCCTAGCGGGGTCAGCCCAGAGTTTGAGAACCACTGTTGTAGGGTTTTATTTTGTAAAACACTCTGTGGCATTTCAAGCTAAATTAGATTCCCTTGTTTATTCAGCCGTCCATCGGTGTTCCATTTTTGTTATAAATTGTATTTAGTCTCTCTTTATTTACTAAACATTTTATATGATGATTAGAAAACAGTTATCTTAATCAGGCTTTAATTTAAAACAGCATTTTCATCAACAGGTTATAACCACTTTGGTACTCAAGGGGCTTTGTATAATACAAAGTTTTAGAAATTCTGTGAATGCTTGGTAATAGCCTTCCATTTTACATCAGTTATGAACCCCTGAAAATAAGAACAGTTATAGGAGGTTATAGGAGCAGATACACTACAGGGCTGAGGATGATTAGGCTTTGGACACGTTAGGACAATCAGGATGGAAAATGTTTTAGTGAATAGTTACATTATATCTATTATATGTGTTAGCACAAGGATTAAAATGTTACTAAAACTATGAGGTTTTATTCTTTCTTTTTGTTAGTCCAGGTGACATAGGACAGCTGTCATTGAAAACTGCTTTACCCCTCTGTTTGTGAAAAAGCACCCTTTGTTTTAGTATCAGGGTCAAAGGATGTAAGTTTGAACTGTGATTCCAAGAGTCTGCAAACGTCTTGAATACGAGTCCAAGGACCAGGGTTTGTCCTTGGGACAAGGGATGAGGCCCGCGGGCCTTGAGTTTGACACATATGGACTAAATAGAACTTGAAAAGATATATTTTTTTGAATGTGACCGCACAATTCAGATCGAGTTGATGCGCACTACAGTACATCGAGCCCGCGTGCTATTGTGGTTTTGCCTGTGTGCTTCAATAAGTTACCCTCCCCTCGCTCTTACTTTTTTACCGTTCATCTAATGAATACACTGAGTATGGCTTTACCAAAACAATCATTGACGGCGAATAAGGTATCCAATATTCATAAAGCTTCAATTGGTGATCTGTATTTCTGCGTTAACCGCATATTTTTTCATACGTCTGAAACCAAGGGGATGCGAGGCTAAAATGAATCAGGAAGCGCGCGTACATACTTAGTGCATCCCCTCTCGGGAATCGAACCTCGGACGTCGGCGCTAGAGGCGAAATCTCTACCATTGCGGCACGGCATGTGGTTTGTCTATTTGAGCGTATGTAGATCGGGGTGTATATATATATATACATAATCATGTATATATATCATATATATATATACCCGCGCTTCACAGCGGAGAAGTAGTGTGTTAAAGAAGTTATGAAAAAGAAAAGGGAACATTTTAAAAATAACGTAACATGAGTGTCAATATACAGTAATTGTTTTGTGTTAGGAGTGTTGCTGTCATCAAGGATTTGATTATCATTATTTCTTTCAATCAGGTTCGTATTTGTAGGATGTGTTGTGTTCAAGTTACATTCCGTGTTTGTCAATCGTTGTAAAGATAACAGGTTTCATTCATCGATTCGTTTCTTACTGCATCAATAAACAGCTCGTCTTCCTCTTTATCTGAGACCTGACACACTGCATGCACGGGTTTTTTTTTTACACTGTCTTCCTTTAGCGGGACATTAACTTTTTCCACCGTGTGCTTTGTTTCCGTAGTAGCTGCACTTCTGAATATGCTTGTATGTGTCACACACTTCATATTTTTTTGCTGCCTTCTCAATTGTGTAATTCGATTTTTGTTTAGCACTCTTTGGAACTGTTGCTTCTTGTCTGTGCACTGCGTCAGTTCACGTGAGCCACTCGGTGTACATGCATCGAAGTTTCCCAGCTGTGCTGGTGCCATGTCGTGCTATGTCCACGGCTGTATTTAATGTTAGCTAAGACCCGGCACTTAAAAGTTTCTCTCGCAGTTTCGCCAAGTTTGTGCCAAACACCACCCTGACCATCTCATCTTCGTCTGCATAAGCACAGTCCTTCACCCGTGAATATTTAGCGGCAGTGTTTCTATTGGATTGCTGCTGACGTACGGTCTTATATGTGCAGGCACTAAATTAAGGTCAGAGGCGTAACTCCTCCTCCCACGGCCATCGAGCAGAAGTCTATTATACTATATGGACAAAAAGATAGGTTCCAGTTATGACCATTACGCGTAGAATTTTGAAATTAAACCTGCCCAACTTTTGTAAGGAAGCTGTAAGGAATGAGCCTGCCAAATTTCAGCCTTCTACCTACACGGGAAGTTGGAGAATTAGTGATGAGTCAGTAGTGAGTGAGTGAGTGAGTGAGTGAGTCAGTCAGTGAGTGAGTGAGGGCTGAGTTGAGTGAGTTTTATTAGTATAGATATAATTACAAATTATATAGCCCAGGCTAGATTTTTTAGACGTCTTAAACGTGATTTAAAAGGAACTACTGCATATTATTTAGCTATGTGTGATTTTTAAAGGGCTGAACTAGCAGTTATCTCAAGCTTTACAAGCTAATCTTTAAAAATCCCTTAACTTTGAAAGATCCATCGACCGAGGGTCTGCGCGGTCTCCAGCCCGCTGACGTATGGGGGTAGGGAAGTTTACAGACAGCTGCTGACAAGCGGGCGATCTCGCAGGGTCTCACCCAGCGGGAATGGGTGCTCGAAGCACACAACTGTGTGAAGGCGATCACGCTCCACGCTGCAGCAGGGGCTGTCTCAGCCTGTGTCTGCGCTCTGAGAGAGAGAGAGAGAGACAGAGCACACAGGCCTGCTTGCAAGGGGGTCTGCTAAAAGCGGGGCTGCTTGATTTCTTTCTGAGAAACCTGCTTCATTGCTAAGAATGTTTTTACTGCAGAGTCTGCTACTGGGAAATCTGATTCAATGTTGGTTCAGGAATTTCTGTGAGATGGAAAAAGATGGACCTGTAAGTGATAAAGCAAAGATGAGATAGATATTTTAATTGCTTGTTCATATTAAAATCATAGATAGAGCTGAAGAAAATGTTTCGCTTTTTTATACAGCACTTTCAGAAGTGGCTGGGAAGTGTGGGGAGACCGGCCGCTAGGTGAGGCCTGACCCGTGGTGCCCGAAACAGGGTGTGATCGCACTGGCTGGCTCATCTGTCTGTGAGATGGAAAAAAAGCAGCTTGACTTAGTTGAAGAAAAAATGAGATATTATAATGTCTTAAAACTGTAGATAGAACAAAATGCTTTGCTTTTTAGACTTTCGGCAGGGATCACACGTCCTCCGGAGAGAGGTCTGGGAAGTGGGGGAGGACTGGGAAGTATGGGGAAGCCTATGGTTAAGTGCAGCCTGACTCAGACCGTGTCTTTGATCTCACAGTTTGTCTGTGAGATGGAAAAAAGCAGCTTGACTTAGTTTGAAGCAAAGATGAGATGTTTTCATGGCGTGTTCATCTTAAAATCGTAGATAGAACAAAATGCTTCGCTTTTTTATACTTCCCTTTTCAGAACTGGCAGGGAAGTGTGAGAGACTGGGAAGTGTGGGAGACCGACCGTCAGGTGCTGCCTCACCAGGGCCGAAGCAGGCCCTTCAGGCTGGCAGGGTACGGATGGGAACGTCCTGGGATCGGTGCAGGACGACTTTGGGCATGTCTGATCTGGTCAGGACATGCCCCGGTCATGTCTGGGCTTGTGCTAGGTATAGGCTGTCACATGCCCGGGCTTGCCTTTCGGGAGAGGGGGGCGGTGGTGAGTTCAAACAGGGGGCAGACATCCAACAAACGGCTCTTGACAGTTTATTTCGCCCAGCAGGTGCAAGGCGGGTTCAACCTCGGGGCAGACATCCGTCAAACGGCCCGTTGACAGTTTATTGAACCAATCAGGTGCAAGGGGTGGGTTCAAGGAGGAGTCTGGGCAGGGACAGGGAGCCCTGGACCAATCCAATGCCAGGGGGAAGGGCTAAGTCATGTGTTGGGGAGGGGGAATTCCGGCGTGACGTCATCAGGAGGCGACGGGGCGGGAATCTGGTCTTGCGTCATCGGGGCAGGACCTCTGGTATGACGTCATAGGGGCGGGCTTAAAAGCCATCAATCATTATGATTGACAGCTCTAATTGTGATTTTGACACAAACCCCATGCCTATAACTACTAAGACGTTTTGTGGTGTCCTTCATGACCTTTCACTGTTGACAGAATCCCATGTTTTACTCAGATTCAGACAGCATCACCCTAAAGTCCTCTGATATTCCATCCACTGGTTTTTCCCGCCACCCATTTACATACCGTTGGCTCCTCCCTGTACAGTCTGTTAGGCCCTCCAAGCGACGTGCTCCCCTCCCCTTGTACCATTGGCTGGCCTTACGAATTCAGCCATTCCACCATTATCAGGAATGAAGAAAGGTGCAAACTCACAGTGACACGCACACACATAATCGAGACAGCCGCTACAGGTGTTTGCCCAACATTATACTGGAGGGGCCACATGGTCTTCAGCATTTCCCCACTTCAAGAGCTGGCTGTGATAACTGTACTCTCCGTTGGATCCTCTCTGGCCTGAATGCATATGTGTAAATGGATTATACATTGTATTATGGGAATGGAAGTTATCATTTACAACAAGTTAAATACATACATCTCTTTTTGTACCAGATTTCGCTTGTCTGATTATTTTTCTGCTATGATTAGAAAAGGGATGGGTGTTGACTCTGGTCTGTTCTTCATCAAGAAAGAACATATCCCAGAGGAGAAAGAGAGCCCCCTGCTGGACTGCCTACTCCATAAAATCCTGCAGGAGCCTTAATAGGAGCATCAGCAGAGAGAAGATGATACCCGGTATAGTGGGGTGAACATATTGTTTGGGAGGAGGTCTTCAACTTCTCTTCCTTCTGTGATTAAACTATCACCAATCACTCCAAACAATTAAAACTGCCCTTCACAGCATCAAAATACCAATAAATGTGTCTCATGACTGGTAATTCTTATCAAGTGACTCAGTTCTAAATCTTTTTCTTATCCAATCAAATATCTGTGCAAAGAGAGATAGAAGAAAATGAGAAGAGCTTCACTGCTCTGATACGGTATATTGAGGAAGCCCACAGGAAACTGACTGAGAGGATCACAGAACAAGGAAAGAGAGAAACAGAGAAGGCTCAAGGAGTCATGGAGCAACTGGAGAAGGAGATTGAGGAGCTAAAGAGGAGAGAAGATGAGCTGAAGGAGCTTTCAGAGACCAAGGACCATCTCCACTTTTTACAGGTGAGAGCAACACTCCACAGGGAGTCTGATCAGACTGGGGTGTGTGGGACCTGAGAACATTTAGAGAGAAAGTTAAAAGATCTGAAGAGCTTTTACAACATGACAAGAGCAGGCCATTCAGCTCAGCACAGACTGTCTGTTAATATTTCCTTAACATTTTCAATATTCTGTTTACAAAAAAAAAAACTTCCTACCTCCATGAGCATGATAGGCAGAAGAATCTACAGGTGTTTGTGTGACAAAATGAATTTTTATGAAATTTAAAAGATGACATCTAATATAAGATGTGCCAACTCTTCCACTAGATCACCTTCTATGTCTTGTGAGGTTTCTGAACTCTCTTGGGAAACGGGACAAAACTCCGAAGTGTGTCCTGAAGCGCGATTGCCACGTATGTGGAAGGCTGCTTCTCTGTTGCTGGGACAACTGCCGGTGCTTTAATCACCTGTCATCAATGGGTGATGCAAGGGAATTATAAATGCAGGGAACATTTTAATTTGGCCACTAACCTGGCCATGACCCTACCTGACTGATGTGTCTGTGTATAGGAGAGCAGTACTAATAAATAACTGTGCTATTCCTGGTTCAAGCTGAATAAAGCTGGTTTTAAGTACTGAGACTCAGATTCATGTTTTGGGGTGCAAGACAGGGACTCACACGTCACAGTCTCCATCCTTAAACTGATGAAATTCAAATCCTTCAGAATTTCCTCACAGCTCAGACCCCATGGTCCAGTATCGTTTCTCGTCTCTCATCTTTCTCATGTCTTTTATCTCACACTCCACACAATAGTCATGATATCAACTGTGTTTCACAGACATTATGGAGATTCTCATCTTGATTTACACTCCACACATGGTGGTCGCTATATAACTCAGCTTGCCGTAGCTTTCTCTACTTTGTGTAGCTGATGATGGTGATGAAGACTCAAAGACTCCCAGGATTTCCGCACAAATCACACTTTGGAGCTGCAGACCTTCAATTGTATAATCATATTGAAGAGCTTTATTCCTAATAGTGTTAGTCAACACATTTAATTTAATTAAGTTTGCCTCAAAACCATAAAAAGCCCAATGCCTTGTTTTGTATGCCAAGTGAATTCTGGGACTGCCTGCCCCTCTAAGTCCCTTTATCTTGACTCACTTCTCATGGAGTCCTGCGTGAAAAGCTCATTGATAGTTAAGTTCTCTGATGCTCCACTACACTCCACCAAATATTCTCTCATAAATAACCAACAAGTCAATGACCGGCGTGCTCACCATCTAAACCCAAGCTGACTGCCCACCACACTGATCCTTATTTCAGAAGAGCCCCCTCTTACCAGCATTACTTACTTTTTAATGTCTCCTTTCTGAAATCTCATCCCCTTTTCTCTCCTGATGCAGACTTTCTCATCTCTCTGTGACCTTCCTGCTGATGGAGACTCGCTGAGCTTCACTGTCACTGCTGATTTCTCTTCTGAGGACCTGAGAAAGGAGCTGTCAGGTCTGACAAAGAGTCTGGAGAAGATCAGCCAGTGGGTCATAATGACAAGGACTCCATCAGGTAAGTGTGAGTGTCTGGTGACATTGTGTTTGTTATTGAAGTCCATGAGCAGGACCAGAGTGACAATAAGAGGAGAGGTGAGAATCATGAAGACGACTTGCTCTTTATCACTGAACTGTCAGTATTTGCTGTTAAGGATTTTTCTCTATATAGCGCCTTTCACCATGACTAGCTGAGTTGTAACAGACTCTCAAAATAAACATCTGCTTTTAATCACATACTTTGGAATTTTAAATTGAAATATTATATTTCTTATACTCTTTTCATATACTCTCGTAAAAATCCACATTTTTCATTTGACTTTGGGATTCTATTCATTTCCTTTGCTTTCCTCAATTTAAGATTAATGAACAGAATTGTGTTTCAAAATGGCTAAGCCGGCTCAATGCACAAATGAATTGTTTATTTGAGAACAGCGGAGACGTTAATGGAATCAAATTGAGCTCAGCGTCAGTGCTTTATAACATCAGAACATCTCAATCTGCTCCTGCTGTCTTCGGTGTCCATTACATTCTACTGGATGGAGTCCACGTTAAAAGTTCACGTTCATCCATTTTCAGCTGTGCTCACCCTGGGCTCTCGTGTTTTATGTGCCTGATGTTGTTTGCTCAGAAGTCATGTCTCTCACCGACATTTAAAAGGATTTTACGGACCAAAAGCATTTTATTTGATATATTTTGGTATTGAAGATAAACAAACTGGAGGACTACATCAGAACTCTGACTGCTTGAGGACCACCTGAACATTTCATTGAGTGCAGACTCAGAGCACAAATGTGACAAATTCACAGTTAAAACACACTTTACAAATTAAGAATTCCATACGTTTACACTTAAATATAGCGATTTGCTTAAACACAAACTAAGGTTAAGCAGCCAAGGGCACAGAGTCCATGCCGGTGGTCCAACACATTAGACAAATACTGTATGTCTGTATTGTGGGCACAAAGAGCTGAGGTACCACCCTGAAATACCCTGTTTAATGATGAAGATGAAAAAGAGCACAAAGACGGAGCACAATGATGACGTTTCCTGTAATCAAAGGCTTTCAAGGTAAAGTCTTAGGGTTAGGGAACTAAAATTGTTAATTAACATTAGGGTTTAAAAAAAACAATAACTTTAAGATTAGGGGCCTAGGGAAGGGCAAGACAATACAAATTCAGGCCTAAGTGTTACTTTTAACATTAAGCATTAAAATAAAAACTTATTAAGATTAGGCATATGGAGCAGGAATAGGGTAATCTTAACCTCCGGTGTCGTCATGAGTGATGTTAACATAGTCCAATTTTAAGCCCTAGGACTGTTATTAACATCAGGGCCTTAAAATAGTGACCTTAAGGTTAGTGTTGTAGGGAAGGGTAAGACGATCCAACTGACTTAATTGTCCCCACGGAGGGGCTTTTAAAATCAGGGCCTAGTCGAGCCTTAAGCCCTGAGACTCTTATTAGCATCAGAGCACTACAACAGTGACTTTAAGGTAAGGGGTATGGCGAGGGGTAGGGCAGTCATTCAAACAAATACCTAGGGATGAGGGAAAGGGAATATAAAATATTTGTCTACACATGCTTAATCATATCGTCCATCCAAAAGCTAAGCAAAGCAATGGCAGACTCACAAGTAAGACATTCTTCCTGACCTGACTGTCCATCAACTGAAATGCTGGGTTACAGATCGTATTAGGTAGGGTTGCAACAAATTGACTGTTTCATTAATGTATTTATAGTATGATATGGTGTAATCTGAGGTAGAAAGATGGTTGAATAAGGGAAAACCTTGTGTACAGCAATCATCAATTCTGATACCAGATTAATAGGTGGTTCTTTAGCAAAGTCCAAAATACCCAGGGATGAAAATCACTCCATTCTGAACTGGCATTCCTACAAATTTTGCCAAAAGATCCACAATATGGATCTGTCTAATAACCTCAACCTGTATATTATATTGTTTTGTGGAAAAATAAAGATAGAAATTACAATCCACCACCACTAATCTTGATTTTAAAAATCTAGGTTTCAAATCAGTTATTGTATTACACTTTTTCAAATGCAATATTTGAGGGGTATCAGATCTGGCCTGATTAGACTTTTCATCTTTTTGATGCAAGCCACTCATCATTTCATCCCCTTCAGGATTATTGGAAATAGCCTTTGTCATATTGGCTTTTACTGCATCCCCATCTGTAGAATAAACAGATGCAATTATTTTCCAAGATCTGACTTTTCTAACTGTAATTTGTTTCGTATTAGTAGGTATAATTGGATCAGAACTTGGAGTCTGCACAATTGCATGCATCGGAGATGGTATATTTACCTGTTGTGACTCAACATGAGTAGAGTCCCTATCTAAACGAACAGGATCCAGCTGTTGAGTTGGTTGTGGTGATGACACACCAGGATGTTCACCAGACCTAGAAACCAATATAAGCAAATATGTTGTTGGAGAAGGCCCTCTGGACAAGGTTTTGGAAAAGGCCTATCCTCTGGACAATAACCTAAAAGCTGTTTATAAGATTCCACAGAGGTATTCGTTAGATTTTTATTGTAACTTTTGTTGCAAATAAAATGGCCTTATGCAAGGCTAGTTCATCAAACGTAGGTAAGTCTTTCAAAAGTTTGTCAATTTCCTCCACATATTGAGCTCTAAGTATGGCAATCGTGCCCTCTAATCACCTCTCAGTATTCACCATTAAACTGTTGTAAACTTATAGATTAGGTTTGAAAAAAGATGTTAGGCGTATAAAATGTTTTGCCATACCTTTTGGTAACTGGCCTTTTTGGACCACCTCCAGATGATGGACTGCCTGTGGAATTTTAAAGTAGATCTTATTGGGCCTGTCTGAAGATGTCATCTTATTCTAAAAAAATCAATAAATAACTTTCTAGAGACAGCCAGTAAGAGTAATTGGGCAAGAAGGGCCTTGACAAGGGAGGAGACCAATATCCCAATGGTCACTCGAACAGAACCTCAGACGTCCTCTGCTGAGATGAGAGAAACAGTTGGAAAGACAACAATCTCAGCAGCACTCCATCCATCAAGAGTTTATCGTAGAGTAGCCAGAGAGAAGTAACTCTCGAGTAAAAGACAAATGACAGCCTAGAGCATCAAGGGAAAGATTCAATGATCTGATGAGACACAAATTAATCTTTTTAGACAGAAGTCCAAGCAGGATGTCTGGAGAGGACCATCATCTCTTCAGTGATCCTAATGGCACGTAAGGGGTACTGAGAGACCAGACAGGAAAGGGGGTGGCTAAATGGGGTACGTGGCCCAAAGTGATGTCATTGGGTATGTCAGTTGTCTGATATGTAGGGGAGCAAGGAGCTGAAGAATTAGGCAACAGTGCCACCCCTCAGGTCAGGATGGAATTACAATCAGATAAGCCTTTGTATTGTCTGCCAAGTGCCCGTTTGTGACAGGAAATTCAAATCAACATTATGGTTCATTTCTTTTATAACTCATATATGTTTGATTTAACTGCAGCACATTTGTAATATATGTGTAAAAATTTAACCAACATTACACAATGTCATCTTCACTGTTTCCATTCTTCATCTCTTTTCTTTTTATTTTCAGGTCATGAAGCTCCAATTTTTGCCCTCCTGCCCCTTGAACCTCAGAGCAGAGATGACTTTTTAAAATGTGAGTTTGTGCTTTGATTAAATGAATCATCAGAATAGAAATCATTTCATTTTAATATACCAGGGCAGGCATATGGCATGGAAGTTTGAATGAGGTGACATTCTGGGGTCCTGTGACTGGTGCATTATGGGAGAGTGAGACTCAGGACAGGAGAGCCCCAAAGCTGTCAATTTAACCCTAGTCTTGATATGTCCAAAATGTTAACAAAAAAAAAAAAAAATCCCATGGGGCATACTTTTTTTACCAGGCTTTCTTTATCCATATATATATATATATATATATATATATATATATATATATATATATATATATATATATATATATATATATATATATGGATATGAGCCAAAAGTATCAGTTTAATAAAAGACACAATTGTATGTGAAATAAGTTAAAGCTATATAATAGATAAAGGAGGAATGTAGTGTGCTGTGGTGTTTAAGACTTTGGACTTCAAACTCTGAGGTTGTGGGTTCAATCCTACCACTGACACCATTGTGTGACTTGAGCAAGTCTCTTCACCAGCCGGTACTGCAATTGGAAAAAAATGAAAAGGAAACAATGGAATCTCAGATGATGGGAGTCATCTTGGATAAGATGACAGGAAACACAATAAAGAAAGAAAGAGAGAGACAATGACATATGGGAAAGATAATAGATAGATAGATAGATAGATAGATAGATAGATAGATAGATAGATAGATAGATAGATAGATAGATAGATAGATAGATAGATAGATAGATAGATAGATAGATAGATGATAAAAAGTGTTATTTAATAAAGCCAGCGGTGAGTGTGAACAGTCCATTAGAACTCTGACATTGACAATGACTTTGTGGCGTTTATCCTAATTTCTGATGACTGAGACGACTTCTAAATGGCCGACATGGCTGCTTTTCACTTTGTTCTCTGTTGTTGTTTTTTTATGATTTAATTTCAATCCCCACAGATTCTGTCCAATCAGATGAGCTCTTTACTACAGTTGTGCTTGAAAGTTTGTGAACCCTTTAGAATTTTCTATATTTCTCCATAAATATGACCTAAAACATCATCAGATTTTCACTCAAGTCCTAAAAGTAGATAAAGAGAAACCAATTAAACAAATGAGACAAAAATATTATACTTGGTCATTTATTTATTTAGGAAAATGATTGAATATTCCATATTTGTGAGTGGCAAAAGTATGTGAACCTTTGCATTCAGTATCTGGTGTGACCCCCCAATAACTGCAACTCAGTGTTTCCAGTAACTTTTGCTCATTCCTGCACACCGGCTTGGAGGACTTTTAGCCCATTCCTCCGTACAGAACAGCTTTAACTCTGGGATGTTGGTGGGTTTCCTCACATGAACTTCTCTCTTCAGGTCCTTCCACAACATTTCGATTGGATTAAGGTCAGGATTGACTTGGCCATTCCAAAACATGAACTTTATTCTTCTTTAACCATTCTTTGGTAGAACGACTTGTGTGCTTAGGGTCATTGTCTTGCTGCATGACCCACCTTCTCTTGAGATTCAGTTCATAGACCGATGTCCTGGCATATTCCTTTAGAATTCTCTGATATAATTCAGAATTCATTGTTCCATCAACGAAGGCAAGCCATCCTGGCCCAGATGCAGCAAAACAGGCCCACACCATGATACTACCACCACCATGTTTCACAGATGGGATGAGGTTCTTATGCTGAAATGCAGTGTTCTCCTTTCTCCAAACATAACACTTTTGATTTAAACCAAAAAGTTCTATTTTGGTCTCATCCGTCCACAAAACATTCTTCCAATAGCCTTCTGGTTTGTCCACTTGATCTTTAGCAAACTGCAGATGAGTAATAATGTTTGTTTTGGAGAACAGTGGCTTTCTCCTTACAACCCTGCCATGCACACCATTGTTGTTCAGTGTTCTCCTGATGGTGGACTCATGAACATGATCATTAGCCAATGTGAGAGAGGCCTTCAGTTGCTTAGAAGTTACCCTGGGGTCCTTTGTGACCTCGCCGACTATTACACGTGTGCCTTGCTCTTGGCGTGATCTTTGTTGATCGACCACTCCTAGGGAGGGTAACAATGGTCTTGAATATCCTCCATTTGTACTCAATCTGTCTGACTGTGGATTGCTGGAGTCCAAACTCTTTAGAGATGGTTTTGTAACGTTTTCCAGCCTGATGAGCATCAACAACTCTTTTTGTGAGGTCCTCAGAAATCTCCTTTGTTCGTGCCATGATACACTTCCACAAACATGTGTAGTGAAAAGCAGACTTTGATAGATCCTGTTCTTTAAATAACACAGGGTGCCCACTCACACCTGACTGGCATCCCATTGATTGAAAACACCCGACTCGAATTTCACTTTCAAACTAACTGCTAATCCCAGAGGTTCACATACTTTTGCCACTCACAAATATATCACATTCGATCATTTTCCTTAATAAATAAATGACCAAGTATAATATTTTTGTCTCATTTGTTTAACTGTTTTCTCTTTATCTACTTTTAAGACTTGAGTGAAAATCTGATGATGTTTTAGGTCATATTTATGCAGAAATATAGAAAATTCTAAAGGGTTCACAAACTTTCAAGCACAACTGCATTTGAGTCTCCTCAGCACAGCTCCTGATTGGTTCTTGTTAATTGTCTGTGTTGTGCTCCGCCCCCAGTCCCGTTACACACTCCCAGATTTCCTCACTCATTTTCTTTTCTCTCCTTTCAGACTCCTGCCCACTCACACTGGACATCCACACAGCACACAGAGTTCTCCGTCTGTCTGAAGGAAAAAAGAAGGTGACACATGCGTTGACAAAGACTGCTTATCCAGATCATCCTGACAGATTTGACTGTTATGTCCAAGTTCTGTGCAGAGAGGCTCTGACTGGGACTCGCTGTTACTGGGAGGTGGAATGCAGTGCAGGTGACCTAATGATTGGAGTCTCATATAAAGGACTGGGTAGGAAAGGACAGAGTGTGGAGTGCGGCCTTGGAAAGAATGACAAGTCCTGGTGTTTGAAGTGGTCTAATTCCCAGTACTCTGTGCATCACAATAACAAGCAGTCTGTAATCAAAGCTCCCTATAGCCCCAGAGTAGGTGTGTATCTGGACTGGCCTGCTGGCTGTCTGTCATTTTATAGCGTCTCAGAAACAATGACCCTCCTGCACAGGCTCAAAACCTCCTTCACTGAGCCCCTTTATCCAGGGTTTTGTCTTAATGGTTACTTCAGTGTAACAATCTGCGATCTAACACAAAGTGACCTCTAACCAGCATCCTTCACAGGTCACTTGATGTCCCCACAAGCTCAGGTGTATTTGTGTTTGTAGTTTGCATTAAAAATTAATTTTAAAGGATGGGTGGTGGGCAGCACCTATGTGAGTGAATTTGGTGATAAGAATGAGGGGCGAGTGCAGCTGTCAGGGTCTCCACTGTGTATTACAGGCCTCATCAGCAGATGGCAACTATGACTTCTAAATCTGTTATCTTCATGCAACCTGAGGGGTTAAAAGGAAGACGAAAAGATGAAAAAAGAGTGAGGGGTTAGGATAATAGAGAAGAGAGTCAGGGGGATAAAGGGTGAGATGAGTGACCTGAGACAGAGTGAGTCAAACGAGTGTGTCACTTGTGTGTTTGTGAGGTTTGTTCCTTCCACCTGATTTTCTCCTCTTTGACCCGTCACACGCTGATGGCCATCCTGTGATCACAGATTGTATTCCTCGTTGATCAAATCCGTATCTCGATGTGTGACTGACGTCTGATTCTTTAAGCACTCGCTCATCGGACAGGTTGTCACCCAATGCGCTCTTTATTGCTGACCTGAGCCCTGCTGCCCTCTCTTCTCTTCTGTCACCTCGGTCATTGCTTCAGTCCCTGCTGTGTGACCTCATAAAGTCACTAGTCTGTCTGGTCACTCAGGTCCTCGTCACAGCTGCACACTGGCAGTCGTTCAAACTCTACAGGCTGACAGCCATGTTGTCCTGTCGTCTGGATGTTTGTGTTGGTTGAGATTGTCTCCTGCTGACCTTAGGGGCTTTTTTTTTATTATTTTTTATTAATTTTATTGGAATCCATACAAAGCAATCAAGTTTTTACAAAAAGAAAAATTGAGTTAAGAACAGATCGATCCCCACCCTTGGGGGCTTTTTGAGCTCAGGATTAGTGAACAAACCATCGTGAAAAGAAAATGTCAGTCAATAGGGTGGACAGGTGGGCACATTCTGGGCAAAATGTCACTCTAAAGTCAATGAGCACACTGGACAAATCGTCAATCACTGATAATCGACCCTCATCATATGCTGTAAACTCAGACGCTGGTCATGTGACTTGCAACTTAATGACATTCCTGTGACTTTCAGGGCTGTGACATCAGCTGATTCCTCTGGAGCCAAACTGCTCCCTCTTGTGGCCTCTCTGCATATTAAATGCATGAAAAACTCAGTTTTTATTGAGATCTAAAAAATATTGATATTAACTTGAAGGACATTTTGATTTTGTAAGAATTAATTATGTAAAATAATGTTTACTTTAAATTAATCTCTTGTTAATTATGAATAGGTGTTACATTCATAGAAATAAATGACTTATTGATGCTTCACAGTTTGTAAAATTTAATTTCCTTATTAATTTAAAAATATATAATAAAAAACAAAAGGACGACCGTTATTTGTCAGATTTGTTCATTTGGTAACTTTTGATTTATAAATTCCTCTGATCATATCTCAGGTTTCTATGTTCTGATGATATTAGAACTTCTTGTTTATGAATAATCCTCTTTAATAAAAGAACAAATCTCTGTGTATTTGTCCAGTTACTTTGTCTTTCCAACAGATGTTGCTTCACAAACATTAGCACAGCTTTTATGACTCCCATACAAAATAATATCATCCAGTTACAGAGCCGCAGCACCAGAAGTCACCTCTGATATCGGCCAGCAGTTTTATGACAGAATGTGTGTTAGGGTGAGTGTGATTAGTGGGCACCATACCAGCCTGTAAACCTCCCTGCTGGCACACAACTGCTGGTCCAGACCTGCTGCAGTTTGTTGTTTTTTGGCTCTGCGAATAGAATAGCATACAGCATAGACATATGCATTGCATTTGTCATTCCAACAGATGGCACATCACAAACATTTGTAGTAATGCATTTTACTACTACAAATATTTGTGATTTGCCATCTGTTGAAATGACAGTTGCAATGTACTTTATTATTGCATGATTTTCAAAACACATTCTAAGAGATGGTGCTCTGCTAACATTAACACTGAGATGTACATTGATTACTTAGAATTCAACCCATCTTAGACGTGTAGCACAGCTAGTTTCATAATACAATGTGAAACATTAAATATATTTATTACAATATTATTTTTAAAAAAATGGAGGGTGCCAGAAAAAATATGGTGATGCCATATGAATATTTTATCCTTAAGTTCACAGCAATGAAGCTAATTATTGATGCAGATAAGCATTGCTCCCCAGTCTGATTGTTTGTGTTCTGCTGTGTGTGTTTGTCCCCATGTATGAGTGTGTCCATGTGACACATGATAGTCCGCTATGACAAGATGAGTTATCCTTGTAACTCCAGTCTGACCCCCCATTCCATATCAGGGGATGTGCAGCTGCTAATAAATCCTGACATTAAACTTTATCAGGTATGCTTGTTAATCACTTTTGTTTTTTCCCTCCATAATATTTAAGTGATGTCTGCTTGCATTCTGTACGCACTGCTGATATTATATGAGGAGTCAAAGCTGCTGTAATTCTTTTAAAATGTACTTTAGCAGTAAGAAGAGATGGCTACTTCAGTCACCTCTCGAAGGGCAGCAGCTGATATTCAGACTTGCTTCAATCGACACCAAGTGTGCCAAGTGTCCTCCAACCTGGAGCTCCAAATAGGTGGCTTTGACTTCAACGGGCGCCAACTGGGAGGAACTTGGAGTTCAAAACACTAAAGATTCCTGCAATTCTTTGAAATGCCCACTAGAGGTAGGAAGTCATAATTGTGAGGTGCTAAGACGTTCAATAAACCTCCAATGAAAAATAAAAACTGCGGACAACGTTTTCCCTTGCCCGGACGCGGGTCACCGGGGCCCCCCTCTGGAGCCAGGCATGGAGGTGGGGCTCGATGGCGAGCGCCTGTTGGCCGGGCCTGCACCCATGGGGCTCGGCCGGGCACAGCCCGAAGAGGTAACGTGGGTCCTCCTCCCCATGGGCTCACCACCTATGGGAGGGGCCAAGGAGGTTGGGTGCAGTGTGAGTTGGGTGGTGGCGGGCGGGACCTTGGCGGTCTGATCCTCGGCTACAGAAACTGGCTCTTGGGACGTGGAATGTCACCTCTCTGAAGGGAAGGAGCCTGAGCTAGTGTGCGAGGTGAGAGGTTCCGCTAGATATAGTCGGACTCACCTCGACGCACAGCTTGGACTCTGGAACCAATCTCCTTGAGAGGGGCTGGACTCTCTACCACTCTGGAGTTGCCCCGGTGAGAGGCCGAGCAGGTGTGGGCATACTTATTGCCCCCACTGGAGCCTGTGCATTGGGGTTTACCCCGGTGGACGAGAGGGTGGCCTCCCTCCGCCTTCGGGTGGGGGAAGGGTCCTGACTGTTGTTTGTGCGTATGCGCGAACAGCAGTTTGGAGTATCCACCCTTTTTGGAGTCTCTGGAGGGGTTGCTAGAGGGCATACCTTCTGGGGATTCCCTCGTTTTGCTGGGAGACTTCAATGCTCACGTGGGCAATGACAGTGAGACCTGGAAGGGCGTGATTGGGAGGAATGGCCCCGATCTGAACCCGGCGGTGTTTTGTTATTGGACTTCTGTGCTCGCCACGGATTGTCCATAACGAACACCATGTTCAAGCATAAGGGTGTTCATATGTGCACTTGGCACCAGGACACCCTAGGCCTCAGGTCGATGATCGACTTTGTGGTCGTGTCGTGGACTTGCGGCCATATGTCTTGGACACTCGGGTGAAGAGAGGGGCGGAGCTGTCAACTGATCACCACCTGGTGGTGAGTTGGCTTCGATGGTGGGGGAAGATGCCGGTCAGACCTGGTAGGCCCAAACGTGTTGTGAGGGTCTGCTGGGAACGGCTGGCAGAGTCCCCTGTCAGAAGTAGCTTCAACTCCCACCTCCGCAGAACTTCAACCACGCCCCGAGGGAGGTGGGGACATTGAGTCCAATGGGCCATGTTCCGTGCCTCTATTGTTGAGGCGGCTGACCGGAGCTGTGGCCGCAAGGTGGTCGGTGCCTGTCGTGGTGGCAATCCCCGAACCCGTTGGTGGACACCGCTGGTGAGGGATGCCGTCAAGCTGAAGAAGGAGTCCTATAGGACTTTTTGTCCTGTGGGTCTCTGGAGGCAGCTGATAGGTACCGCAGGCCAAGCGAACGCTGCTTCGTTGTTGCTGAGGCAAAACTCGGGCATGGGAGGAGTTTGGAGAGGCCATGGAGAACGACTTTGGACGGCTTCGAGGAGATTCTGGTCCACCGTCCGCGTCTCAGGAGGGGAAGCAGTGCAGTGTCAACACCGTATATGGTGGGGATGGTGCGCTGCTGACCTCACTTCGACGCTAGGGTCGGTGGGAGGAGTACTTCAAGACCTCCTCAATCCCACTAACATGCCTTCCACGAGGAAGCAGAGCCTGGGGACTCTGAGGTGGGCTCTCCCATCTCTGGGACTGAAGTCACCGAGGTGGTCAAAAACTCCTTGGTGGCAGGGCCCCGGGTGGATGAGATACGCCCGAGTTCCTTAAGGCTCTGGATGTTGTAGGACTGTCTTGGTTGACACGCCTCTGCAACATCGCATGGACATCGGGACAGTGCCTCTGGATTGGCAGACCGGGGTGGTGGTCCCCTCTTTAAAAGGGGACCGGAGGGTGTGTTCCAACTATAGAGGGATCACACTCCTCAGCCTCCCTGGAAAAGTCTATTCGGGGTTCTGGAGAGGAGGGTCCGTCGGATAGTCAACCTCGGATTCAGGAGGAACAGTGTGGTTTTCGTCCTGGTCGCGAACAGTGGACCAGCTCTTCACCCTTAGCAGAGTCCTGGAGGGTGCATGGGAGTTTGCCCGACCGGTCTACATGTGTTTTGTGGACTTGGAAAAGGCATTCGACCGTGTCCCTCGGGAATCCTGTGGGGGTGCTCGGGAGTATGGGGTACCGGACCCCTGATAAGAGCTGTTCGGTCTCTGTACAACCGTGTCAGAGCTTGGTCCGCATTGCCGCAGTAAGTCGAGCCCGCTTCCAGTGAGAGTTGGACTCGCCAGGGCTGCCCTTTGTCACCATTCTGTTCATAACTTTTATGGACAGAATTTCTAGGCGCAGCCAGGGTGTTGAAGGGGTCCGGTTTGGTGGACTCAGGATTGGGTCACTGCTTTTGCAGATGATGTTGTCCTGTTTGCTTCATCAGGCCGTGATCTTCAGCTCTCTGGATCGGTTCGCAGCTGAGTGTGAAGCGGCTGGGATGAGAATCAGCACCTCCAAATCCGAGAGTATGGTCCTCAGCCGGAAAAGGGTGGAGTGCCCTCTCAGGGTTGGGGGAGAGATCCTGCCCCAAGTGGAGGAGTTCAAGTATCTCGGGGTCTTGTTCACGAGTGAGGGAAGAATGGAGCGTGAGATCGACAGGCGGATCGGTGCGGCATCCGCAGTGATGCGTGCTCTGCATCGGTCTGTCGTGGTGAAAAGGAGCTGAGCCGTAAGGCAAAGCTCTCAATTTACCAGTCGATCTACCTTCCTACCCTCACCTATGGTCATGAGCTATGGGTAGTGACCGAAAGAACGAGATCGCGAATACAAGCGGCTGAAATGAGTTTCCTCCGCAGGGTGTCTGGGCTTTCCCTTAAAGATAGGGTGAGAAGCTCAGTCATCCGGGAGGGGCTCAGAGTAGAGCCGCTGCTCCTCCGCATCGAGAGGAGTCAGATGAGGTGGCTCGGGCATCTGATCAGGATGCCTCCTGGACGCCTCCCTGGTGAGGTGTTCCGGGCACGTCCAACCGGGAGGAGGCCCCGGGGAAGACCCAGGACACGCTGGAGGGACTATGTCTCCGGCTGGCCTGGGAACGCCTTTGGGATTCTCCCGAAGAGCTGGAAGAAGTGGCCGGGAGAGGGAAGTCTGGGCCTCTCTGCTTGCTGCTGCCCGACCCGACCTCGGATAAGCGGAAGAGAATGGATGGATGGATGGATGGATAAGACGTAATATACGGTAAGTCGTAACAATTAAATACTAAGCCATAAAATATAATAATAGTATTGATCAAGTGCTGGTGACCTGCTATTATTATTAGCAGACATTTATTTAATTTGGTGCTCCTTCATTAGTGACAAAACATTTAAAGTTGTGACCGCACAATTAAAAAAGATTACTTACACAATCAAATGAGGTGACGCACAAAGTTAGAGATGACGTGCTCACAATCAGAAGGGTGACGACAAGTCAAAGTGTACGGAAAGGGTGGGCACCTTGGCAAAGCAAAAGGAAAATGCTAATTGGTGGTATGCGGTGGGCTGGCACCCTGCCCGGGGTTTGTTTTCTGCCTTGCACCCTGTGTTGGCTGGGATTGGCTCCAGCAGACCCCCGTGACCCTGTAGTTAGGATATAGCAGGTTGGATAATGGATGGATGGATGAAATTGCATGCAAAACAAATTTTAGAATGAAAATCAGTTTGTGAAACAAAACTCTGCCATTTCACTCCTTACTAGTGAGATGTCAGCAGGAGTTTAGATGGGGATTTTAATTTTCATTAACATGCAGCAATTCGATGAGGGAGCAACAAAAGCAGACAAGCATAAAATCAATAAACCAGTGGGGAGGCCATTAGGTCAGGACGACTCTCCCTTAGTCACTTGTCCTTATTCGACTGTCACGTCTGTCACGTCATCAGTGTCTTGATTGGACTGCTCAGTGTTGAGTGACATGTTGTGTTCCACCCAATTTCTCTGAACTGAAGATGCACCCCAGTGGTCTGGACTTGATGTATATAGTACTTTAGTACATTAAGTTACACTAAACTGGTTAGCGTGAGTCTGTAGGCCAGAAAAACACAGCAAGAGGACATTGAGAATAAAGAATGAGCTGAATAAATCAGACTGGGAAAGTTTAGTTGGTCCAGAAATAGAAATATACATGACAAGCTCTTTCTACACTGGGTACAAATTTTCTGATAAATGGAGTTTGGGAGCTTTGGACATGAGGTAGAGATCAGCAGTGGACAGTGTGGCAGACCATTGAAGGTCAGGACCTAAAGAAACTTACACTGCCAGTCATACAGGACCACGTTAGAGTCGCTGCCAGTCAACTAAATCAAACATGTAGCTGGAGGAAAACACAAAATATATTGGAAGAAGGGATAAAAGTCCACATGGACAATGAATGGAGGACAGTGGATCTGTGAGGCAGCTGAATTGACCGCTAAATTTAACACATTAAGCTGTGGAGTTAAATAAAGCTGTGAAGAGACCATTAAGGAATGTCACCCCAACTGGTCCAGTTCAGAACTTCAGTGCCAACCTGCTGTACAAGGTAATGTGAAGGGGGGGTACATGTTTAGGCTCTGGGGTGACAATCCAGTGGACATTAAGGTCATGCTGTCTGAATCTGTAAGGAATAACACAGTAAACACTGTGGATGGTGAAATGGCATGAAGGATACAATGAAACTTCTTCTTCTCATCCCCCTATTCACTGTCCTTTCATGTTATTATTAGAGAAGCTGTGCCAACTTTAGTATCTCATGTGTCTAATACAGTGTTTCTCAACCTTTATCCATGTGTGCCCCATTTTTTCATATTAGTTTTTGTGCCCCCCACCCTAAAGTTTTTAAGCACATTTTCAGATTTTTGATTATATTGAGATCCACCAAACAACACTGGCAGAAGTGCTCAAGTCTTGATCAGACTGGGACATCACTAATATTTTTTATAATCAAAATAAACAGTCACACATGTGACACGTTAAAATTAAAATCCATGTGATAAAATATACGTAAAATTCAAACATTTCTTCGGTTTTCATTAAATTTCATGAAATTTATTAGTAATTATAATAATTCCATATTTTAAATTATTCCATTCTACAGTATAATAATAGAAATTAAATTAAACACATTTTAAACACTGCTAAGAATACTATCACATCTTATTTCTAAAACAATAAGTGACATATTAGTGATTACAGAAGTGCCGTCTAACAGTAAGAGAGAGGACTGCACTTGAATTGTGATGTCTGCTGATGGCGGACAGGCCTCTCCACGTAACATACAGTATATACACAGTAACACAGCACGCCACTGGGTCGTCTACTTGTCACTCTGGTGTCACTCTCAGCAGCTCCTCTGCCAGGTTTTCTGCAGTACGCCTCAGTAAACTCACAACAGCCAAGAAGGCAGGATGTCATCTGAAAGTTTCCAATAAAGTGACAAGTGACAGACACTTATGAGCAGGTCGTTCTGGATGTCCGGCAGTCAGTTGTCAGGTAAACTGCTGAAGCTTTTTTGACCCTGTTTGCCACAATGCACGCTCCGTGTTATATAGTTGTGAAGTTATTGTTTGGGATGAGGTTTTTCTACTGGGGAGAACATGCAGTACATGGGGATTAAGGCCTGGATGAAAGTTTTAAATCCTTTGTCCTCCACAAAGGAAAATGGCTGAAAGTCACAGGCTATCATTTTCACCAGCTCCTCATCAACACTTATCTGTCTGGCTGGGGTCATTTATTTAGGAATAAATGTGCTTATTTAAGTTTGAGTGGCTGAAGGCTGTGATATACCTGCAGGTTTTGGTAAACAGTGGATGCTGCAGCAGAGGTTCGTGGCTCAAAACAGGACACTTTCCCAGGGTCAGTGGATGGCAGCCTGAGGAGAGAGGGCGAGCTGGACGGATGGCTGAGCGCCTCTTAGATGTCTGTGCAGGTTGGGTGTTGACCCTGCGGTGCTCTGACAAATATTTTCATTTGACAAATTCTGCACTCAGCTTTGCAGTCTCCAATATCATTGAAATGCGGCCAGATGCTGTTTCCTTTTCGCTCATTTCTTCACTTTTTTTCCAATGCACTTGCATTTCATTCCCCATCTCTCTTTGAGAATGGTCCGGATTCAGGTCGAAGACTTGGTCTTCCGCGCGTCCGGCATTCCACAGTCTGCCCTATGACCGCCCACAGTCCGTAGAAAGTGAAGAGCTGCTGTACAGTTTTTACAATTCGAAAAAGAAAAGGAGCTGAAAACGTTTTCCACCACGGAACAAAGGCACAGCAGAACCAGGTATGGACTCACAGAATAAAAAGCTCAGTATATTTAAAGAAACTTTAGATTCATTAAACAAAACTAATGAGATGTACGATTATATTCTGTATAGCGAATCCAAGTGTTCTCTGTTTATCGTCATTACTGACATATCCTATTTTTAAGCATAGCGTTTTAATTATTTTTTTACCTCTTGTATTATTTCTTTTTAATATTTGCCATATTATTTCATCTATACTAACTTTTTCACTTATTTATGAGATGTTGTGTAGAGAATCTTCAATGTCAGTGTATAATATAAAAAGGTATTTATGTTTATTATCGCCATTAATGTTTGTTAAATATCTTATTTAACTTGATTTTTTTGTAGTTAAGTTATGAATTTATAAAAGCACATTAGCGCTTTCTGCCAAATTAGTATTCCATATTATTTTTGTCTTGATTTCCACAGTCACATTTCTCCATAAAGGCAGAGACTATAAAACCAACTTTGATTACATTGACTAAATATCAAAACGAGTCCAAGTGCCCTCTTTGTAAAAAGCACAGAAACCACAGCATCCTGCTGCCTGCCGTCAGAGTCATGAAGACCACCGTGTCAAGTGTGCAGGTAGTGTGTGTGTGCCACGAGTGTGTGCTTACAAACAATACTGACGTTTAGATTTCTGAACTGGAACTTATTTAAAATACAGATTAAAAAGCTGAGCATTATCTGTTGTTTGGCAGGTTTTACTATTTACAGATGTAACAACACAGGGTGTGTAACAAGTGGGCAGTTCTATTGTTGTTTTTGTTTAAAAGGCATTGTCAACAGTTTACTGTATGTCAGTATTTAATATCTGTCTTTGATTATTTTTTTACCCCTTGTGTTAGGGCCTTCCAAGTCAGATGAATAGTCATAACTGTGGGATTATCATATTGATGGTGTGACCATTTCATATTGTAACTATCATTATTGTGTCTGTCTGTATTTAATGTTGTGTCCAGGTTTCCAAAGGGTCATTTTGTGGTTTCTCTGTATTTCATCCTCGAGGCCCCCTTCAATTTTAACTTTAGTCCTCTCTTCTTTCATTGTAGTATTTGTAGAGGAGAGAATTATATCTGGTTGATGGTTCCCATTATTGTTACCTTCTACAATTTGTGTTGGATATTTGTGTTATGTTTATTTTACTTTATTATATTTGTATTTTTTTTTTTTATTTCAGCATACTGTCCACAGTGGTTTTGAAGTTCTAGAAATGCCTACCTTTCAAAATCCAGATATTTTAAATGTATGTTTATAATGGTTTGCATTAATGTTTTTGTAACATTAAACTCCTTTTAACAACGTGACTCTGCTCAGTACTCTTTAGAATGACAGGCCAGCTTTGATGAAGTGCTGGTGTAAAATGTTACTTGAGAACTCCAGCACCAAGAGGTAAATGACATTTAAATTTCCTTTAATAAGTATAATTTAGTTATGCGGTAATGTGGCAAATATACTTAGCCATATTGTAAATCAAAGACAAATAGTCACAGTGTTTCCCATTATAAACTTAGTGCTTCTTTTTAAAATCACTGAAGTAACTGCTCACATCGGACTGAGTGAGCAAACGCCTTTCTAAATGAAGGCCAAGAGCCAAACAAAAAATTAGAAGGTACAGAAATAATGGAGAGCCAGGACAGGGTCATTTATTGTGCTTATTCTTTTGGTTCTTTTTTAACATTTCCTTAGGTGAATATTATTTTCAGGTTTAGACTTTATTGAGCCATTAATCAGAAGACAGAGTAAAGACTGGCACTACATCTGAAATGAAAAAAAAAAAAAAGTCTTGCTATTCTGTTCCATAGCACTGCGTTCTGCAGGTTTCAGGTCTTTTCTTTCAGAAGAAACGTCAGCCACCCTTCACCATCCAGCACAGGGCACTGATGAGCAGGTACAAACACATCACTTTATAAACATTAATAAGAAAGATGAATTACATGTTGTTGATGCTGGCTTACAATGCCTATGGTATAGTGAATAAAATGTATAAAAAGACTTAATGCTTGTCTCAGATGTTGACTGTTAACCAGTAGGAGTCAAAGCCCAAAAGACTAACAGCCTGTTTTACATCATTTGACAAACTGGAGTGACAGTACAACTCTTAAAAGCCTTAAAACATCTGAAATACATTATGTGTTGTGTTAATAATAGTGTATGGTAAGAAACATTGAAGACTTGAAGAATCTGTGATTGAAAGCAGTAATGTTAATAATATATAAAAATTCAGAATGTAATGCACATTATTTTTTTTATCTACCTTTTCTTACATTCCTTGTAAATGTGGAGGAAAAGGCTATAAGCTTTATAATGACCAAATAAAGATTTTTTTAAAATATTTTTAATAAAATGTATTACAGCAACACAGAATCCTTCAGCTTCTTACCGAGGCAGAGAAGTGGTGTGCTGAGAACATTTCTGTGTTCAGAGGGCACATCTCACTCCCTCATTACTGTCAATGGACAAAGACAACATCGAGGAGGCCCTTCAGAAATGGGATTTGCTATCTGAATTTCCAGAAGAAGACAAAAGGGAATACAGTATGTCCTTAGACCTTTCATCGTCCTTTTTCACATATGGAAGACATGCATCTGTTTTTAGATAACGTGAGAAGAAAAAGGAAAATGACTGTTTTTTGTCAGAAAATTTAACAAACAAACATGTCCCTCATTGTCCAGTAACAACCTACAACTCTTGTTCTATATTGTATATATTCTTAAACCTTTTTGTAATAAATCTTGCAAACCAACTTCATCTTTGCAGTCCATTGTCTTAGATCTGCACTTCTTAGTGTTATGTATTAAAATAATGTTTTATAAAGCAGGGCAAGGCAATTTTTATTTATAAAGCACATTTCCAACAGCAGCCAGAACTGAACCAAAGTGCTGTACAAAAAAGGGTAAAGAAGAAGTTCAAATATACCGTATGTACACAGCACAAAACTGCAAGAATAACCAACCATTACATAAAAGATAAACTTAAAATACCCATACATACATATATATAATCATGAATGTACAGGAGCCAACATATAAAAACAATGTCAACCTCTTGCAGGGTCAAATAGCAGCGAGAAGAAATAAGACTGTAATCATGACTTAAAAATGGCCTGTGTTGGAGCAGACAAGCATCACAGGAAAATTAATGGAAGGAATTGTTAAGAATAAGATTGAGCAACACATGGCAAGGACAGGAGTTATTCTGAACAGTCAGCATGGGGTCAGAAGAGGGAGGTCGTGTTTTACTAACATGCTGGAATTCTATGAGGAGGCAACAAAAGGATACGATCAAAGTGGAGCTTATGAGATTATTTATCTGGACTTTCAGAAAGCATTTGATAAGGTGCCACATGAGAGGTTGGGCATCAAGTTAAAAGAAGTGGGAGTTCAGGGTGATGTTTTTAGATGGGAGCAGAATTGGCTCAGACACAGGAAGCAGAGGGAACCTCATCAGAACTGACCGATGTTAAGAGTGGTGTTCCACAGGGGTCAGTGCTAGGGCCGCTGCTATTTTTAATATCTATAAATGATTTAGATGGGAATTTAAGTAACAAGCTGGTTAAGTTTGCAGATGATACCAAGATAGGAGGATTAGCAGATAATTTGGAATCCGTTATATCATTACAGAAGGACTTGGATAGCATACAGGCTTGGGCAGATTTGTGGCAGATGAAATTTAATGTCAGTAAATGTAAAGTATTACACATAGGAAGTAAAAAATTAGGTTTGAATACACAATGGACGGTCGGAAAATCGAGAGTACACCTTATGAGAAGGATTTAGGAGTCATAGTGGACTCCAAGCTATCAACTTCCCAACAGTGTTCAGAAGCCATTAAGAAGGCTAACAGAATGTCAGGTTATATAGCACGATCTGTGGAGTACAAGTCCAAGGAGGTTCTGCTCAACCTTTATAATGCACTGGTGAGGCCTCATCTTGAGTCCTGTGTGCAGTTTTGGTCTCCAGGCTACAAAAAGGACATAGCAGCACTAGAAAAGGTCCAGAGAAGAGCGACTAGGCTGATCACAGGGCTACAGGGGATGAATTATGAGGAAAGATTAAAAGAGCTGAGCCTTTCAGTTTAAGCAAAAGAAGAATAAGAGGTGACATGATTGAAGTGTTTAAAATTATGAAGGAATTAGTCCAGTGGATCGAGACTTGTATTTTAAAATGAGCTCATCAAGAACATGGAGACTCAGTTGGAAACTTGTTAAGGGTAAATTTTGCACAAACATTTGGAAGTTTTTCTTTACACAAAGAACGATAGACACTTGGTAATAAGCTACCAAGTAGTGTGGTAGACAGTAAGACGTTAGGAACTTTCAAAACCTCGACTTGATGTTTTCTTGGAGGAAACAAGTGGATAGGACTGGCGAGCTTTGTTGGCCAGAATGGCCTGTTCTCGTTTAGATTGTTCTAATGTTCTAATGAGACCTAACATAATAAGGTGAGCCATTCCAGAGAAAAGGAGCAGCCACTGCAAACGCCCAATTTCTCCTTTGCTTCAGCCTCAACTCAGCACCACTAAGAGCCTCTGGCTAGTAGACTGCAGGGCTCTTGTTGGCACATACAAGTGAAGAGGTTCCAAGAGGCAAGATGGGGCTGATCCATTCAAAAATTTGAAAACAAAAAATTGAATTTTATAATCAATTCTGAAACGGACCAGAAGCCAGTGAAGCAAGGTAAGTATCGGTGAAATATGGCCACACTTACGAGAGCCTTCAATAAGTGAACAGCAAAGTTGTGGACTAGTTCTAGGTGTTGTAACAAAAACTTGTCAAACAAAACCTACAAATAACTACAATAGTGCAAATGAGATGCTGTAAAAGCTTGGATGGCCTTTTCAAGATCACTGAAAGAAAGAAAAGCCTTTACCTTAAAGTCTCAGCTGAAAAAAGCTTAATTTAACTTCACAATTTATCTGTTTGTCAAGTTTGAATGAGCTGTTGAAGATCATGTCTGGGCTCCTAACTGAAGCTCTATGATACGTATATGGCAAGGAGTCCAAGAGCAACATCAGAGACACTCAAACTTTCTTAACGTTTGGACACCATGATGAGAGTTTTATTATCATTTAGTTTAAGAAGATGCATTGCCATCCAGGTTTTAATATCATTCAAGCACGCATGGAGGGTCTGTATTTTCTCGCTTTGATTTTAGTGGCAAATACACTACCTGGCCAAAAAGAAAGTCACCACTCAAAAAAAAGGTCACACACTCTAATATTTCGTTGTACCGCCTTTAGCTTTGATTACGGCACGCATTCGCTGTGGCATTGTTTCGATAAGCTTCTGCAATGTCACAAGATTTAGTTCCATCCAGTGTTGCATTAATGTTTCACCAAGATCTTGCATTGATGATGGTAGAGTCTGACCAACAACAACAACAACAACAACAACATTTATTTATATAGCACATTTTCATACAAACAGTATACAAACAGACCACTGCGCAAAGCCTTCTCCAGCACATCCCAAAGATTCTCAATGGGGTTAAGGTCTGAACTCTGTGGTGGCCAATCCATGTGTGAAAATGATGTCTCATGCTCCCTGAACCACTCTTTCACAATTTGAGCCTGAAGAATCCTGGGATTGTCATCTTGGAATATACCCGTGCCATCATGGAAGAAAAAATCCATTGATGGAATAACCTGGTCATTCAGTATATTCAGGTAGTCAGCTGACCTTATTCTTGGAGCACATACTGTTGCTGTATCTAGACCTGACTAACTGCAGCAACCCCAGATCATAGCACTGCCCCCACAGGCTTGTACAGTAGGCACTAGGCATTATGGGTGCATCACTTCATCTGCCTCTCTTCTTACCCTGATGTGCCCATCACTCTGGAACAGGGTAAATCTGGACTCATCAGACCACATGACCTTCTTCCATTGCTCCAGAGTCCAATCTTTATGCTCCCTAGCAAATTGAAGCCTTTTTTCCGGTTTGCCTCACTGATTAGTGGTTTTCTTACGGCTACACAGCTGTTCAGTCCCAGTCCCTTGAGTTCCCTTCGCATTGTGTGTGTGGAAATGCTCTTACTTTCACTATTAAACATAGACCTGATTTTTACTGTTTTTTTTCTTTGATTTGATTTCACCAAACATTTAAGTGATCGCCGATCACGATCATTCAGGATTTTTTTCCGACCACATTTCATCCTTGAAGACAACGGGTCCCCACTAATCTTCCAGTTTTTAATAATGCGTTGGACAGTTCTTAACCCAATTTTAGTAGTTTCTGCAATCTCCTTAGATGTTTTCTCTGCTTGATGCATGCCAATGATTTGACCCTTCTCAAACAGACTAACATCTTTTCCACGACCACGAGATGTGTCTTTCGACATTGTTGTTTAAGAAATATGGAGCATCAGTTGGGGTTAAATAACTTGTTGCCAGCTGAAAGATAATCGCCCATGCAGTAATTATCCAATAGGAGGCTTGTACCTATTTGCTTAGTTAAATCCAGGTGGCGACGTTTTTTTTGGCCAGGCTGTGTATATTTGAGTGTTATCAGCATAGAGAAGCCATACTTGTTAACAATGAAGCCTAAAGGTAACATGCATATCAAAAAGAGAACTTGTCCAAGGATGGAACAGCACAAGTAAGAGGAGTTACAGAGGTTGAGAACTTACCCAAATGAAAAGAAACGCTCCTATTGCTTAGATAAGATTTAAACCATTTAAGGGCATCACCTTGGATGACTACATACTGTTCAAGACAGGATATAAGAATTGTAAGATCCACAATATCAATAGCTGGGGAAAGATCTAGCAGTACAAGAATTGCAGAATCACCAGCATTAGGGAAGAGGAGGTCATCGTAAACCTTTAATAAGGATGTTTTAGTGCAGAACATCTGTATCTAGATTGGAATTTTTCCAGACTACTATTTTCATCCAGAAATGTTTGAGTTAGGACAACTTTTTCTAAGATTTTAGATGAAAAAGGCAGTTTAGAAATTGGCCTGAAACTTGACACATTAGAGGGTCCTTATTTTGTTTTTTATAATACGTTTCTGCACCACAGCGTGTTTCAAGGTAGCAGGGGCACAACTAGAAATCAAGCTAACATTTATTAAGTTAACAATACTTGGTCTGACAGAATCAAAAACACCTTAACTAATCGAGAGAGGACACTGCTGTCCAGGGGGCAATTTGTAGGATTCAGGCGTTGCACCAGATCAGACAACAGAGACGATGACACACGCAGACACAAAGTGGTCAAAGACAGCTGAACACACGATGGGAAGAGATGAATCTGAGCAAGCAGTGAAACCGATGAGCTAATAACGGTAATCTTGTTTACAAAAAGTACATCTCTGTTTGGAGAGTAAGTTGGGATATGCGACAAATGACAAATTCCTAATAAAAGAAATTGCATATGACAATTAAAGGATTTAAAATCAATAAAAAATCTATTTGTAATTATTGCATCGACCCAAACAAAACATTTTTAAAGCTTAAAATCGTTAGTTCAGTTCCAAAATAATTTAAAAAGACGGTTTATGGAAGTGCAACTTTCAATAATGTAAATGTTTACATTTCTTTAGAAAAACAAACGATATAATATCTATTAAGCAATTTAAGAGATTAACTTCACTTTTTTAATAAGTACATACTTATAAGTTAGGGTCCCAGGGAGAACAATTATGCATTAAAATTAAAAACCAGGACAAATTTGAAAGTTTAATAACTCCACTTGAAATTTATCAACATTATAGCAGCAGCGTAGAACAAAACTAAGAAAACACAATTCCAGACAGACAATGGAAATGAAGAATTGTATAGTAAGCTGGATCATTTAAAAATTGTTCATTATAAACCATTTTAATAGTTTCTTTTACTAAGAACTCAAAAGTTTAGACATTCATTTTCATGCATTTTGATTGCTTTGTTGTGTTATTGATCATCATTTATTTTGTAACTTAATAAATTAATGTCATTAACAGAATTTTCCTTTATTGAACAAGGTTCCAGAAATAATGTCAGACATGCCGTTTAGTACACAAGTACCATAAAAAATCATTTCAAATATCAGTTAGAGCAAACACATTCATATTTAGTAAGGTGTTTCCTTAATCTAAAAATATGTTATGTCCTCTTTATTTTAACTATCGATTCCTGACTCATAAATTATAAAACTGTTTTTTGTTTCTAAAAGTAAATACGAGAATAATACCATAAAGAGAAACTCGGATTCTTGCCTCGTGATTGCAGGAAGTCATATTAACATCGTCTTTTAGGGTTACTTGTTAAATCAACGTTTCTAGTTTTTCAACTAAAGCGATGTGACAGAGGACGGACGCAAATGCTGGGGGAGTGGTGTGGAAGTCTTTGACCTGCAGCCGGATACAATTGGAATATTCAGACATGGACAAAAGTATTGATTTAAAAATGAAGCACAATTATATGTGAAAAGAGTTAAAGCTGACAAAAGTCCTCGTCATCCTCCATTCTTTACTCCACTGAGAAGACACTTTGCTTTGAGTTCTCGACTTCACTAATTTTGAACATTAAAACAAAAGAAACTGGCAGAGAAAATTATTGGGGGTCCTCAGAAGTTCAAAAACCTGGACTGTCGTGACATCTCAAGCTGACTGGCCTTCTAATGCAGGGGTTCTCATCGGTCCTGGGGACCCTCTGTCGCTGCAGATTTTTGTTCCAACCAGCTACTGCTTAATTGAACTCCTGGGCTAATTAAGTGAGCTGATAGATAGATAGATAGATAGATAGATAGATAGATAGATAGATAGATAGATAGATAGATAGATAGATAGATAGATAGATAGATAGATAGATAGATACTTTATTAATCGCAAGGGGAAATTCACATAATCCAGCAGCAGTATACTGATACAAAAAAAAAAAAACAATATTAAATTAAAGAGTAATAAAAATGCATGTAAAAACAGACAATAACTTTGAATAATTTTAGCGTTTACCCCCCCCCACCAGGGAGGAATTGAAGAGTCGCATAGTGTGGGGTCTCCTCAGTCTGTCAGTTAGCAGGACGGTGTCAGCAGTCTGTCGCTGAAGCTGCTCCTCTGTCTGGAAATGATCCTGTTCAGTGGATGCAGTGGATTCTCCATGATTAACAGGAGTTTGCTTAATGCCCGTCGCTCTGCCCCGGATGTCAAACTGTCCAGCTCCGTGTGTACAATAGAGCCTGCCTTCCTCACCACTTTGTCCAGGCGTGAGACGTCCTTCTTCTTTATGCAGCCTCCCCAGCACACCACCGCGTAGAAGAGGGCGCTCGCCACAACCGTCTGGTAGAACATCTGCAGCATCTTATTGCAGATGTTGAAGGACGCCAGCGTTCTAATGAAGTATAGTCAGCTCTGACCTTTCTTACACAGAGCATCAGTATTGGCACACCAGTCCAATTTGTCATCCAGCTGCACTCCCAGATATTTATAGGTCTGCACCCTCTGCACAGTCACCTCTGATGATCATGGGGTCCATAAGGGGCCTGATCCTCCTAAAATCCACCACCAGTTCCTTGGTTTTGCTGGTGTTCAGGTGTAAGTGGTTTGAGTCGCACCATTTAACAAAGTCTTTGATTAGCTTCCTATACTCCCCCTCCTGCCCACTCCTGATGCAACCCACAATAACAGTGTCGCCAGCGAACTTTTGCACATGGCAGGACTCCAAATTATATTGGAAGTCTGATGTATATAGACTGAACAGGACCGGAGAAAGTACAGTCCCCTGCGGCACTCCTGTGTTGCTGACCACAATGTCAGACCTGCAGTTCCCAAGACGCACATACTGAGGTCTGTCTGTAAGATAGTCCACGATCCATGCCCCCAGGTGTGAATCTACTCCCATCTCTGTCAGCTTGTCCCTAAGGAGCAGAAGTTGGATGTTGTTGAAGGTGCAAGAGAAATCCAGAAACATAATTCTTACAGAACCACTGCCTCTGTCCAAGAGGGAGAGGGATCGGTGTAGCATATAGATGATGGCATCCTCCGCTCCCACCTTCTCCTGGTATGCGAACTGCAGAGGGTTGAGGGTGTGGCGGACCTGTGGCCTCTGGTGATGAAGCAGAAGCTGCTCCATGGTCTTCATCACATGTGACGTCAGAGCAACAGGCCGGTAGTCATTAAGCTCACTAGGACGTGATACCTTTGGGACTGGGATAATGTAAGATGTCTTCCAAAGCCTCGGGGCTCTCCCCTGTTCCAGGCTCAGGTTGAAGATGCGCTGTAGGGGACTCCCCAGATCCAGCACACAGGCCTTCAGCAGTCATGGCGATACTCCATCTAGACCTGCTGCTTTGCTGGCACGAAGTCTCCTCAGCTCTCTGCTCACCTGCGCTACTGTAATTGTGGGTGGGGATGTCTCACCTATGCTGGTATCTGTGTTTAAGGAACAATATAGAAATTAGAAAACTAAGTTTGCTAAAAAAAAAAAATTAAAATGTACCAAGCAGTTATATAGGAATAATGTATTTTTTTTCTTTTTAACAGTATTTTCATCTTGATTTTCATTCTACTTTTCTAGGTGTTGTAATTGTTTAATTAATCCGTTATTTACTAATTAGTGGGTCTGACTCTAATGTAGCAGCCTTTGATTATTCAGTGTTGTTTGCCAGCGTGTCTGCTCTGCTTGTTTTAAGTTAAGTCATTATTAAGATACAATGAAGGGGGAAAAACTGCACAGAGAAAGGGCAAAGTATAATGAAATCAACAAAAGAAATCTCTAGCAAAAGCAGAAATATTTATAAATGTCTTATAAATGTAAAAATCATGCTGCCATGCTTTTATGAATGTCGAATAAAAGAAAAAAAATACCAGCTAATTAAATAAGCTCAGTGTTATCAGATGTTGTCATTGATTAGGAATCTGGTTGGAACAAAAACCTGCAGCCACAGGGGGTCCCCAGGACCGAGTTTGAGAAACACTGCTCTACTGAGTGTCACTGGGGTCTTCAGTCACTCATTTAAGTCCTCACTCTGCTGTGTTGTGTCATTGTGTGCCTCACACTGAACGAGGACAAGAGAAGGTCACAGCCAAGGGTGGTCAAGGTGAAGACTACAAGACCACCTCCACAGAGCTTCATGTTCCAGTGAGCACAGCTGCTAATATTCTCAAGATGTTTGAGGGTCTGCAGAACTGTAGCCTCCTCCCTGATGAGAATACCAGAGTAAATCTGACCCCAGATTGAACAGAAGGAGAGATTAAATGGAGGAGAAAAAACAAGAAACATCAAGAGAGACTCAGGCTGACCTCCGAGATCAAGGTACACTTTCTGGATTTCCTAAAACAAATATTGACAAGCCACAGTGCTGGAGAAGGTCCTTTGGAATAATGCAACTAAACAGGAGCTTTACAGTAAGTCACAGCAGCTCTGTGTCCACAGAAGATATATCTAATTTTCTTTTATATTATTGGACGAAGTATGCAGCAAATTAAACGTATAAACAAAGGGCTAAAAGACACTAAAGTCTGACCTCGCTTAAACCTTAAAACTGCCTATTCCAAAAATGCCAGGGTTTTTGTGGTCGCGTTACCAGGTGCAGCTTTCAGGTAGACGTTTTCTTTGCTTCCCACTATCATCTACTCATTTATACTTCACGCTCAGAAAGCATACGCGCCTGCATCATGGCAGCCACACGTTCTCAGCATTCATTTGATGCGTCCTCTGAGCAGGTCCTCAGAAATTAAAGCGACGCGTGCGTGAGTTGCAGTACCAGCTAAAAGTCAGGGGGCACAGTGTGCTAAAAGTTGGAATGTGACGTCAGAGTCTCTGTTTAGAATTAGAATTAGAATTAGAATTAGAACAATCTAGACGAGAACAGGCCATTCAGCCCATCAAAGCTCGCCAGTCCTATCCACTTGCTTCCTCCAAGAAAACATCAAGTCGAGTTTTGAAAGTCCCTAACGTCTTACTGTCTACCACACTACTTGGTAACTTATTCCAAGTGTCTATCGTTCTTTGTGTAAAGAAAAACTTCCTAATGTTTGTGCGAAATTTACCCTTAACAAGTTTCCAACTGTGTCCCCGTGTTCTTGATGAGCTCATTTTAAAATACAAGTCTCGATCCACTGTACTAATTCCCTTCATAATTTTAAACACTTCAATCATGTCACCTCTTAATCTTCTTTTGCTTAAACTGTAAAGGCTCAGCTCTTTTAATCTTTCCTCATAATTCAACCCCTGTAGACCTGGAATCAGCCTAGTCGCTCTTCTCTGGACCTTTTCTAGTGCTGCTATGTCCTTTTTGTAGCCTGGAGACCAAAACTGCACACAGTACTCAAGATGAGGCCTCACCAGTGCATTATAAAGGTTGAGCATAACCTCCTTGGACTTGTACTCCACAGATCGTGCTATATAACCTAACATTCTGTTAGCCTTCTTAATGGCTTCTGAACACTGTTTGGAAGTTGATAGCTTGGAGTCCACTATGACTCCTAAATCCTTCTCATAAGGTGTACTCTCGATTTTCGACCGCCCATTGTGTATTCAAACCTAATATTTTTACTTCCTATGTGTAATACTTTACATTTACTGACATTAAATTTCATCTGCCACAAATCTGCCCAAGCCTGTATGCTATCCAAGTCCTTCTGTAATGATATAACGGATTCCAAATTATCTGCTAATCCACCTATCTTGGTATCATCTGCAAACTTAACCAGCTTGTTACTTATATTCCTATCTAAATCATTTATATATATTAAAAATAGCAGCGCCCTAGCACTGACCCCTGTGGAACACCACTCTTAACATCGCCAGTTCTGATGAGGTTCCTCGCACCATCACCCTCTGCTTCCTGTGTCTGAGCCAATTCTGCACCCATCTAAAAACATCACCCTGAATTCCCACTTCTTTTAACTTGATGCCCAACCTCTCATGTGGCACCTTATCAAATGCTTTCTGAAAGTCCAGATAAATAATATCATAAGCTCCACTTTGATCGTATCCTTTTGTTGCCTCCTCATAGAATTCCAACATGTTAGTAAAACACGACCTCCCCTTCTGAACCCATGCTGACTGTTCAGAATAACTCCTGTCCTTGTCATGTGTTGCTCAATCTTATCCTTAATAATTCCTTCCATTAATTTTCCTGTGATGCTTGTTAAGCTTACTGGCCTATAGTTGCTTGGATCTGCCCTGTCACCCTTTTTATATAATGGGATGATATTTGCCATTTTCCAGTCCTTTGGAATCTCTCCAGTGCACAGTGACTTCCTAAAAATATGTGTCAAGGGTTTATATATGTACTCACTAGCCTCCTTAAGAACACGAGGATAAATATTATCTGGGCCTGGTGATTTGTTTGATTTCATCTTATTTAATCTGAGCAGCACTTCTCCCTCTACAATTTCCAAATCCCTCAGTACCTCCTTAGTAGTTGTGTTTACCTCTGGCAGGTTATCCACTTGCTCACTTGTAAACACCTCAGAAAAATGTAAGTTTAGGGCATCTGCTATTTCATTGTCTGTATCTTTTAATTCCCTTTACTATTCCTGATGAACTTGACCTCCTCCTTAACTGTTCTTTTACTACTAAAATACTGAAAGAATCTCTTGGGGTCTTCTTTCGCCTTATCTGCTATATTCCTCTCCAACTGTCTTTTAGCCTCTCTGATATCCTTCTTAATGGTTGCCCTCATTTCTCATACGCTACGGTTCTCTTTGCAGTCATTAGTCTTATATGCCTTATACAGCAGTTTTTCCTTTGCAACTTCTTTTTAAATCTTTATTAATCCATCGTGGAGATTTTTTTAGTTTCCTATTACTTCCAAATTTAGGTATGTATCTGTCCTGCATTACATGTAAAACATTTTTAAACCTGTTCCACTGCTCCTCGACTGTCTCCACATTTAAAAGCTTATCCCAGTCTATCCTACTTAGACTTTGTCGCATCTGCTCAAAATTAGCCCTACTAAAGTTCAACTTAACAATTTTAGTCTTTGCATCTGTACTCTTACAAAATACTGAGAATTGTATTACATTATGGTCACTTGACCCTAGTGGTTCAATCACCTCTACACCCTCAATTCTATCCTGATTATTACAGAATACTAAATCCAGATAGGCTTCACCCCTTGTTGGTGCTTTAACATGCTGTGTTAAAAACAGTCGCTGATTACTTCTAAAACTCCTGCTCTTGTGCTCCTCCATCTGTAAGGTTATCCCAGTTAATATTTGGATAATTAAAGTCCCCATGACTATAATATCCCCTGTAAACTTGCCTTTTGATATTACTAAAAGATGTGTGTTGAAATTACTGTCTGAATTGGGTGGTCTATAACACACTCCTAAAATGAGACCTTTTCCCTAATATTTTCCAGGCGAAGCCACATGTCCTCACTAAGATGGGGCTCATCATCCAACTGAAGATGACTTACATTTAATTCCTGTTTGGCATAAACAGCAACCCCACCTCCTTTTCTGTTCTGTCTATCCTTCCTAATAATGTGTATCCCTCTATGTTACACTCATCCCCATCTTTGTTATTTAGCCAGGTTTCCGTTATTGCTATAATATCATAATTGTGCTCTGCTACATACAACTCCAACTCACTTACCTTATTTTTGATACTTCTAGCATTAAGGCAAGCTATTTTTAATGTGTTAATCCTTCTATCTTTACGTGTTTGCTTAAAATTTACATTACTATGCATTTTTATTTCTACACCATTGTTTGTTCTTCCATGTATAGATCTAAATCTGGCCTGTCCTAAACTCCCTGCCCCCCCATTCCCTAGTTTAAACAATCCTCGACTAGCCTACACATACGCCTCCCCAATACATTGGTGCCCCTCCGGTTCAGATGTAACCCGTCACGGCGGAACAGGTCCCATCTGTTCCAAAAGAAGTCCCAATGCCCATTAAACCTATACCCTTCTACCCTGCACCAAGATTTGAGCCACGCGTTAAGCCTTCTAATCTCCTCAATCTTACTTGGACTGGCGCATGGCACAGGCAGAACTTCGGAGAAGACTACCTTGTCAGTTCTGCTCCTCAGCTTGGTACCTAACTCTTTGAATTTGGATCGCAGAACTGACAGACTACCCTTATGTACTTACTATCTACATGTGACAGAACGCAGCTTTACGGATCCTACGAGAGCAGTGTGCGTGCTTCGATGTTTGATAAATGGTTCGATGTGGTGAAGCAAAATGCCGTCATACAGATGTATTCGTGGTGCTTTTATATTCAAGCGTCACATATTCCCGATCGTAATGACACGATACGTTTGAAAAGTCTCACATACTGTATGCTGTGCCGTCTTTTTTTCTAGGGCTTCCTCCGGTCCTGGCAGCAGCAAATCGCCAGCAAAAGATCACCACACTGAGCACATTAAATGTAGGATATTCCAACTCTCTGCACATTTAGAACCCTTAGATTTATACTTGATATCACTTTCATGATGAAAAGCATTAAAATATGTATATTACATTTTACAGATAAATCGGTAATTTCATTTAAATAATGAATGCTGTTAATAATTGCACATATGGGGGTGACACAGTGGCAGAGTGTTAGCGCTGCTGTCTTGCAGGGAGTCTGATATTCCCTTGCTGGAGTTTCCATGTTTTCCTGCTGGGTTTCCTCAGTGTGCTCCAGTTTCCTTCCAAAGATATGCAGATATGGGGATTTGGTGCCGCTAAAATGACGCTAGTGTACGTGTGTGCTTGTATTCACCTTGCGATGAGCTGAGGCCTCATCCAGGGATTGTTTCTCACTCGTTCACAATGCTTGCTGGAATGGACACATCCCTGGATTTAATCAATAAACAAAACATCCTTTTCAGAGATATTGTGGTAAGGTGTCATCAGAATTTAATGGGTGTTCTAGGCAGTTCACAACACAGGGAAGCCGAAAATGTTCTCACCGTGATAATATCTCACACTGCCACCTGGCGGATTAATCCAGATTTACGTAAGGTACGAGCGAAAGTATAAACACTACAACGCTTGTGTAGCAGGTGCGTCCGCTGCAGCATGCGTCACGTGAAGTATAAATCCGGCCTTAGGGGTTGCCACAGTGGATCATCTTCTTCCATATCTTCCTGTCCTCGTCATCTTGCTCTGTCACACTCATCACCTGCATGTCCTCTCTCTCACCACATCCATAAACCTCCTCTTAGGCCTTCCGCTTCTCCTCTTACCTGGAAGCTCTATCCTTATCATCTGTCTCCCAGTATACCAAGCATCTCACCTCTGCACATGTCCAAACCTCACCTCTCACCTCTCTGCTTTTGTCTCCCAATCATCCCACCTGAGCTGACCCTCTAATGTCCTCATTTCTATTCCTGTCCATCCTCGTCTCACCCACAGCAAATCTTAACATCTTTAGCTCTGCCACCTCCAGCTCTGTCTCCTGCTTTCTGGACAGTGCCACCGTCTCCTGCCCATATAACATAGCTGGTCTCACTACCATCTTGTAGACCTTCCCTTTCACTCTTGCTGATACCTGTGGCTGCAGGTTTTCCTTCCTGACACTTTCTTAATCAGTAACCAATTTCTGCTGTTAGTTGACTTCTTTTCCATTACCTTTGTTAATTGAAGAATCCTCTGAATTGTTACTTTTGTACCCCTAAATGGCAGTCAAATAAAAATGAGATGTGAAGTGAACCAACGATTGACCAGCCAGGGGGTATCAACATGACCAGTTGGTGTTGTTAAAATTGCACCAGTTTCACTCTAACCAGTTTCTTAAATAGAAGCCGATTGTTGTTGTTAATTGAACTCGTTATTTACTTCCATGGCTGTACTCTCGTTTGACCGCAGCAGAAAGCAGATCAGTGTCACTGAGACCTTCAACTTTCTTTATTTTCTGATACTGTAAGACAGCAAAGGTTATCTGGTCATGTGTTGGGTCATTTTGTATTTCATTACGGTTTGGTTGCGAATTAAGGAATAAAAAAAAAAACAGACAAGGGTTCTGAGTCTTAAATAGCAAATCAATTAAAATGAAGGGGAAAAAAGTTAATTAGCAGCAAAAATGGGTCAATAATCAAGAAAATGTTCAGAATGAAAAACTGTCGTCCTCCAGGATCGATGTTGGACACCCCTGATCTAAATTAAACAAGGAAATAGTCAAGTCTCCATGTGCCTTGTGTGTTCTTGAAAATGGTGATGGCAAGCAGGCGTGTGTGTGTAATGAAGAGTTACCATTCAGGAGAAGACATCTATCTACCCAAACAGCACAATATTGTAGCTTGCTTAACAAAGGAAAAAATAAATAAATATTAAAAGATAAAATGACTATGAACGTGTCTAACAGTACTTACCTTATTACCTCAGTATATCCCACCGGACACCCTTTCACTCGTCTACAGGATATCCAGCATGAGGTATTCTCAGTTTTATGTCTAAACACAAAGCGTCAAGTTCTTCATCTGACCGGTGCTGTAGACTCCTTGAGGAGAGGTTTGCTTCAGCCATACGCCTCGATACACACACAGCCAAGGGACTGGCAAAGCAGGGAATGGGATTAACAGTTGGATCAGCAATCTTGGATTCTGCCTCACGTGTGATGAAGGGTGTGAGGCCGAGCGTCGGTAATGTGGCACTTAATTCTTGGGAGGCAACAGTGCAACACGTCCTAGCAACACAGTCAAGAAGGATAAAGCTACAAAATGGCAACAGGCCACACTTACAATTTAGCAATAAAAACAGTTTATTAATTGTCAATTCATTATTAACACCAAATGTTCATGTATTAATAATCTGTAATGTACAAGGCCTCCAGGAACTCAAAGTAAAGAGGCAGAAAAAATATTTAAAGCAAACCAAAATGTAAGAATGTTCACATTGTAACAGGCCTGACTCATCTTTGATTAACTCTGCTGGTTATCAGATGAAACGCACAAAGCAAGCTGATGAAATGTCAGCTAACAGGAGCGCCACAGAACAATCCCACCACTCAGGTGAGTCCTTCTGAATGAAGACAGACCAGGGAGGGCAGCTGGCTTTGTTCACGTCTTACAAGTCTGTCCTTCTCAGAGTGCCATCCACTTTGTGCTCCAGTCCCAAACTCCAAATGTGCTACGGGGTGCAGTGGGGTTGTCGATCTGGAAGTGGCACTCTATACAGGGCGGATGAATGGTGCCATAAAAATCAACAAAAGCGATTGATCACAAATGTCACATTACGTGTTTGTGTGATCTTTGTGATGACATTACAGTTTCAGAACATGCTAACTGATAAATAACCGACTTATTCACTGCATGGTCACAGATTTGAAATCAGAAACACATGAACTTTGAAGTCTGCATGCCACAGCTGTCCTCAACAGTCCATTTAGGAGTGACTGACAGTTCTTTCCACCAATCAGCTTTCTTCTTTTGTTTTCAGTTGGTACCTGCCTTTTCTGTGCTGTCCTTTCTGATTTTGTCCACGTCACCTCTGCCACTGAGTGTATTTCATCGATGTCATCTCCTAATTTTGTGGTTTCGACTTTTTATATTTTTCTGCCTTCTTGCATTTCATGGCCAATGTACCCTTTTTAGATAAGTCCTCGTAAGAGTCAAGCTATACTCACACATTTGAGAACATCAATTAAATGAAATGTAAAAAGAGTGTAGCAAAGAAATGAAACATAAACTTACAAAATACAGAAAGTCCCAGCAGAGTGAACCAACAATGAGTATTAAGGGAGTCAAATGTGACCTTCAGTGGTGGGGGTACAGAAGGGGCCACTTCTGCATTTTGGAGTTTTCTGTCAAGTAAATGAAACAAAGCTTTGTGTAGCTGACACTCTCTCAGAGCAGAGCTTTCTAATCGTCCATCCTGCTGTTGGAGTTTATTGAGCTCCTGTGGCCTCCAGCTTGTAGTCTCGACGTGAAGAAACGTTGTCTTGGGTATCGATATGAAGAAGGTGCTGAACTCAAACTCAGACCTGAACCAACACATTCAGAGTATAGAGCGTCCTTCACACACCACCCCAGGATATACTGACATGGAGCAAAGTGACATCCATTATATTTTTAGGTTAATTTATCAAATTATCAGCTGGGTCAGCAGAGATCCCTGTGTGTTTCTGCTTTGTCTACCCTTTTTCTCTTATATATATCAGACAATAAAATCATTTCATTTCATTTTCATTATGGTGTCCTATTTTTCATAACATTATTATTATTTTAAATAATATTTCTTCTATACATTAATTGATATTCTTCACAGCTCTGGTCCCCCGTGCTAACCCTAGCATGCTGTTGTGACTCCCTCTTCAGGTCTTAAACATTTCTCTTTGAACCCTGAATGTTTCATTTTATTTGTATTTCGATCTTCTTAAATTCCCACTTTTGGACTCACCCTTGACAGACAGCTGATGAATGTGTTTCGTTTGTAAAGACTCTTATTTATAAATGATATCCTAAATTAGTGTAAAAGTCTTATAAAGCCCCTGTACATTGGTCTGTCATGTGACGGCTCTCTTTTTAGTCTCCTGTCCTCCTCGACTGTCCCTCCCCAGTATCTGATTGGACAGCATTGGCTGTCGGCTGACGTCACTAAATGACTTCTTCATTATCAGGGTTAAGAACGGCTGTCTGCACTCAGCCCAGGCGTCAGCCATCAGATGATATCCCAGAGACGGTACAAGTTCATTGCTCCTCAGATAAGGCCCCATCTCCAAAGCTCCAAAACAAAAATATCCCCCTCGTTTTCAGTGGCACCGCCTGGTAGTTGGCACTGCACTGTGGATTTGATTTGACTTCTCCATTATTTTATTATTACATTGAACTTTTTCAGTTGTGTTCTGTGATTGAAGTTGTCATCACCGCAGAGTACTGTTGCTACCTCATTCTGTTGTCTGGTGCTTCTATTGTTCACCATCTTATGTCACAGCACTGGTGCAGAGATGATCAGTCCCTGTATGGCTGACGTCCTGGCAGTACAGTTTGAGTCCTTCATGAAATCTTATGTGTCACTGATGACGGCTGATACAGGAGGACCACATTCAACATTCAGAACAGCTAAGAGGCTTATCACAAGTAAGCCAGTCATTTATGACTATGAAGGCCACTACGGTCTGAAAAGTGTTTACCACATTTAGGACAACACTGAGGTTTTTTCTTGCACCTATAAGTTGTTGAAGAAGATTCTTGCTGTTTATGAAGTATGTGTTGTATTCCTGTGTCTTCATTCCAGTGTGAATTCATTTGTGGCTCTGAGGTGACCTTACATCTACAATCTGCTTGCCAGTTTCAGTGTTTTCCACTATTCTTATGTACTTATTAACTACTTTAAACTGGAGTCTATTAAAGCATTCAGAAAATTGTTCTTCATTTTTTTTTTTTTTTTTGCCTAAGGAGCAAATATAAAGATGATTTGTCATTTCTTGGATAGGCTTTACTTCAATATGACTTTTCATGTCTCTGAAAACTTTTTCTGGAAGAGTACCCTTTACCACATTCAGAACAGGTGTACTGCTTCTGTCCAGTGGGAATCCTTCTGTGGCACCTAAGTGCGCTTTGATGTGAGAATCGTTTGCTACACTACGGACAGCAAAAAGGTTTCTCTTCAGAGTGAATTCTCATGTAATCTTTAAGAGTTATGCTGTCTGAGAAAAGCTTTCCACAGTCAGAAAAGCTTTGTTTCTTACCTGAATGAATTATTTTATGATTGTGAAGAGAATTGTTATATAAGAATCGCATTCCACATTCCTTACAACTATAAGGCTTCTCTTCAGTATGACTTCTCCTATGATTATAAAGAAAATTGAGGTGTAAGAATTGTTTGACAATTGCCAAGTTTCTCTCCGGTGTGACGTCGTCAGTGACTTTTTATGGTGCTTTGTTGTGAGAACTGCTTATCACATTCAGGACAATAATAAGGTTTCTCTCCAGTATGAGTTCTGACGTGGCACTGACGTGAGAATAAATATAAGAATCGTTTCTCACATTCAGAACAGCAATGAGATTTGTCTTCCGTATGGATTTTGGCATTTTGGTTTGTATAACATTTACCACATTCAGAACGTACATACTGTATTTTCACTTTAGTGGGAGTTTGTGTGTTTACTTGAACAAAGCTAATGTTTTAAACCTTTCTCCACATTGAGAACAGCAATATGGCTTCTCTCCAGTATCAATTTCTGTGTGCCTTTGAAAACTGCATTTGCCAGAAAATTGTTTGGCACATTCTGAACATCAATAAGGTTTTTTTCCAGTGTGTAATCTTCTGTGTCTCTGAAGACAGCTTCTCCTTAAGAACAATTTGCCACATTCTGGACAACAATGAGGTTTTTCTCCTGTGTGGCTTCTTCTGTGGACCTGAAGATTGCTTCTGCTTGAGAACAAAGTACCACATTCTGGACAACAATGAGGTTTTTCTCCAGTATGTATTATTCTGTGTCTCTGAAGATTGCTTCTGCTTGAGAACAACATACCACATTCTGGACAACAATGAGGCCTTTCTCCTGTGTGGATTCTTCTGTGCCTCTGAAGGTGGGTTCTCCTTGAGAAGGTCTTACCACATTCTGAACAGCAATGAGGTTTTTCTCCTGTGTGAATCTTTATATGCTTATTAAGATTACTTTTGTGTGTGAATTGTTTGCCACATTCCACACATTTTTTTCCAGTGTGAATTTGGATTTCTTTCTCCACTTCCTGTCGATCAGTTTTGATGGCTTCTGTCTGTGTTGCTCCAGTAGCAGGGAGAGAACTGCACGACCAAAAGGCTGCTGTCAGGTTCTCTGATCGTCTTGCTGATTTATTCAAACCTTTCTCATTGTATTTAAGAGAGGGCTGACCAAATGAAGGTGGAGAGAAACTGCCATTCTTCTGTAAATCTGAAAGAATACAAACAGTTTACCTATTGTTTTTCCCCTGACACCTTTATCCAAGGTGACTTACAACATTTGAGAAACAACAGGTTACATTTCTCTTGTTCTTCAAACTGGAGCACAGACCGGTCGCATGACTTGCTCGAGGTCACATGGTGTCAGCAGCTGAATTTTAAATTGCAACTTCAGGATTTGATGTCCAAACTCCTAACCACTACTTGCCTTTAAAATAAAGGAAACAGTACAAGTAAAGTGGTGGCCCACTGGTTGGAGTTCCTTCCTCACAATGAGGTGCCATTTATGGTCTTGCCACTCCATGTGTGGTCTTTCCATGTTCTGCTGCTGTCAGTTCAATTTCTCCAACTTTCTCTCATATGTGAAAAACCGGCCTAATCTGATCCAACGATCACAAATCAAAATCAGCCAATTTTCACTCCAAATGACTTGACCAAGGTCAGCAAATTAGCTGATCTTAACATCTTATCTTGAATGATAAAAAGCATTCAAGACAAAGTTCCAACATTACCAAAATACAGAAACACATCCTCACAGGTCTAACAGTTTTATTGACTTCCAAGAAGAGATAACAAATTTGCGGTTTGTAATATCTGTGCAAAAAGAAGTCAGTCATGAATGATTCTCTGCTAACATTTTCAACAATACAAACCTTATTCAGCATCTGAGATGACAACATAAAATGGACTGGTGTAAAGAACAAGATGTTCAAAGGCTGAGGTGACCAGCAAGCTTAGTCTAGCTCAGTCGCCTACTCTCACTCGGCCTCCAATAATGGCTGCACTTAGAAAACTCAACCTTATAATACTGACAGCAAGAACACCAAAGACTTACTGTGACAGCAAAAACAGTGGAATTAGTAAGCTGGACAACCAGACACTTTCAGTTCTGGAAGATGTCACCTTGTAGATTAGTTAGATCCACGATTCCATCTGCCAGTGAGTGTTTGTTGATTGATATATTTGTATAATTAATTTACCAGACATTAGATGTTTTGACTAAAATTACTTTGATTAGCCTTTCAGTGAATGTGTAGGTAGATGGGAGGAAAGGGATGCAGAGTTTTACTGAGCTGGTACATAAATATAAATCATCATCAAGTGGACGTCGATTAGTAAGAAATTGCAATCGGCCCTCTTAGTGGCTTGTTGGGTACAATGGGACGAGCCTAGTTTTAAGACATAAATAAAAGAACTCTAATTACACATAATAAGCATTGTGTGAGAATAGTCACTACACAGTTAGGAATTCTGTAACATATTATTATCATAATGAATTTTTCCCCCAAATTAAACGATAGTACAAAGACACGCATTTCACAGATGATTGCAAATCTCAGAACACAAACTGCTTAGTGCCGGTGTCTCGATCACACAGACGCACTCGGACGACAGCTGAGAGATCCAAAGAAACTTCCCGCCAACAGAACTGCAGAATGCATGAAGAAACTGTCAATAAAGATAAAAACGATATTTCAGTCAGCAGTATCAGAGGTGAATCTTTACCTCTGTGAACCTCATACCATAAGAGATGCTGGGTCACTGGCTTTCTGGAGGGCCAAAAAAAGTCGTCGTCATCCTACCTGTGCCCTCCTTATACGAGTGGTGACAGTGAGGGTCTGTTCAGTATGGCAGAACACGTCGTGGATGACAGGAGGATCAGACTGTCCTCAAAATATGCAGAGATGCTAATATTCTTAGATAAGAACCTGAAACGTTCACCAAGACTGTCTTATTTACTTCTTGTTGTAGTAGACGTCTACAAATATCTAATTGAACATTTTGTTTGATTAGAAATGTGGAGTATGATTAAGACATGCCTTTGGTTTTGTTCAGCTTGATTTTGTTCCATTATGTGTGCATTATGGGTAAATGTTCTTTGTGAATGCTGTATGCTGTAGCACTTTATTATGGAATAATGTATGGCTAAAATATATATTATTTAAAAAATAAAAACGGTATTATTATTATTGATATTAGCAGATCCTAATGGAATGAGTGATCAATATCAGCTCTAAAGACTCCGATCAGAGCCTTCTTACCCAAAAATGAGTCTGAATTTGGGTGTTCTCTTCTTAATTGTAATGTATGTGATGATATTTACATCCTCTAGAACCTAATCTGGCCTAAAAATACAGTGCATCCTGAAATTATTCACAGCGCATCACTTTTTCCATATTTTGTTATGTTACAGCCTTATTCCAAAATGGATTAAATTAATTTTTTTCCTCAGAATTCTACACACAACACCCCTAATGACAACATGAAAAAAGTTTACTTTAGGTTTTTGCAAATTTATTAAAAAAAAACTGAGAAATCCCATGTCCATAAGTATTCACAGCCTTTGCTCAATACTTTGTCGATGCACCTTTGGCAGTAATTACAGCCTCAAGTCTTTTTGAATATGATGCCACAAGCTTGGCACACCTATCCTTGGCCAGTTTCGCCCATTCCTCTTTGCAGCACCTCTCAAGCTCCATCACGTTGGATGGGAAGCGTCGGTGCACAGCCATTTTAAGATCTCTCCAGAGATGTTCAATCGGATTCAAGTCTGGCTCTGCTCTGGCTGGGCCACTCAAGGACATTCACAGAGTTGTCCTGTTGCCACTCCTTTGATATCTTGGCTGTGTGCGTAGTGTCGTTGTCCTGCTGAAAGATAAACCGTCGCCCCAATCTGAGGTCAAGAGCGCTCTGGAGCAGGTTTTCATCCAGGATGTCTCTGCACATTGCTGCAGTCATCTTTCCCTTTATCCAGACTAGTCTCCCAGTTCCTGCCGCTGAAAAACATCCCCACAGCATGATGCTGCCACCACCATGCTTCACTGTAGGGATGGTATTGGCCTGGTGATGAGCGGTGCCTGGTTTCCTCCAAACGTGATGCCTGGCATTCACACCGAAGAGTTCAATCTTTGTCTCATCAGACCAGATAATTTTGTTTCTCATGGTCTGAGAGTCCTTCAGGTGCCTTTTGGAAAACTCCAGGCAGGCTGCCATGTGCCTTTTACTAAGGAGTGGCTTCCGTCTGGCCACTCTACCATACAGGCCTGATTGGTGGATTGCTGCAGAGATGGTTGTCTTTCTGGAAGGTTCTCCTCTCTCCACAGCGGACCACTGGAGCTATCACAGAGTGACCATCGGGTTCTTGGTAACCTCCCTGACTAAAGCCTTTCTCTCTGAATCGCTCAGTTTAGACGGCCAGCCATTACATTCGTGATATTACATCTCTCTGAATAACTAAAATACTGAGATGTATATGTGATATAATTTTCATGATGATAGGAGTTTAAGCACGTTATTAAACATGGGTTTCATGGCACAGTGATTGTGCGCGACCTTCGATGAAATTATTTATTGCAGCAGTACTCATGGGCGGCTCTAGGCTTGTGGCGACCCTGGGCTTAGAAAGAAATCAGTGGCTCCTTCGCCAGTCAATGTCAATATGGTATCTTATGCACAGTGGATGGCCAAATCTGTTGTGGACACTGCATAGCCGCCCCGTGCTCATGACACAAGCATTTAACTTTTGTCGAAATTTGCCGCTGCATTTTTAGCTGCATCATTATTTTCTCTTTCTGTTTTGTATTAAATATATATTGGCGTGGCCGCCCCTGCAGTCCTTGCTTTTCTTTCTCCAAGTAACCGATCGCCACACAATCAGTTCTGTAATAGACGTTAAGCCATCTGTATGTTTACAGCGCCGATTCTTCAAAATGTTTAAGGAACATCGAAATATCTTCATAGTACATATTTAATTATTCTATCCTTCACACCAGTCCCAGTGAAGAATATAGATTATTTAAATGAAGTTAAAGTTTTATCTGTATAATATAATCAAGATATTTTGCTGCATTTCATCTTAAAAATGATATCGTCATCATATGTAAATACGCGCTTTATAACGTGGCTCAGGTTGTGTAATATTATAACTCTAGTGCAAGTTTACAGTGAGGTGATTGTACTTATAAGTACAGACAGTTCTACAAGGAGCGCTTGATTGAGTGCATTTATAGTTCTTGGGATGAAACTGTTTCTAAACCGCGAGGTCCGTACAGGAAAGGCTTTAAAATGTTTTGCCGTGGCTTTGGCAGCATATGCTTGATGATGTAATACCGATAATTCTCTTTCTGATCAGCTGCTGCTGTGATTCACACTCAGATACAGTGATATAAATACTCCGAGTGGTGCAGTGAGAGTAATATGGAAAAAGATGATCCGCTGTGGCAACTCCTAACGGGAGCAGCTGAAAGAAGAAGAAGAAGGTGCAGTGAGAGTAACAACGCTAAAGCAGTTATGGTATTTGGAATACTATGGCTGTTCCCTAAACCATTATATGGTTACAAGTTAATTACAATTAGATGCATTACACTAATAAACAATATGTGGTTAGTTTCAGTGTATTTATAAAGCCGCATCAGGAAAATAAAGAGTAACCACACAGGAACAGTAGCACTGCTTTGACGCTGGGTGCCACCAGTCTGCAAAACCGAGCGGAGAACTTGCGTACAACAAGGTATGAGGTACCGTGGAAAAGTGCGTGGCTTTACGCCAAGTGTAGGTTTTACACATCGCAATTTGAACGTGGAAAAGTTCTTATGCAACATTTCTAAGCGTACGCAACGTTTATACACGAGGCCCATGGTGGTTTCGAACTTTTCCCACTTACAGATGATGGAGGCCACTGTGCTCATTGGGACCTTCAAAGCAGCAGAAATGTTTCTGTAACCTTCCCCAGATTTATGGCATCGAGACAATCCTGTCTTGGAGGTCTACAGACAATTACTTTGACTTCATGCTTGGTTTGTGCTCTGACATGAACTGTCAACTGTGGGACCTTCTATAGACAGGTATGTGCCTTTCCAAATCATGTCCAATCAACTGAATTTACCACAGGTGGACTCCAATTAAGCTGCAGAAACATCTCAAGCATGATCAGGGGAAACAGGATGCACCTGAGCTCAATTTGGAGCTTCATGGCAAAGGCTGTGAATACTTATGTACATATGATTTCTCAGTTTTTTTTTATTTTTAATAAATTTGCAAAAACCTCAATTAAACTTTTTTCACGTTGTCATTATGGGGTGTTGTGTGTAGAATTCTGAGGGAAAAAATAAATTAAATCCATTTTGGAATAAGGCTGTAACATAACAAAATGTGGAAAAAGTGATGCGCTGTGAATACTTTCTGGATGCACTGTAAACATACAAATATGTCCTCCTATGTTGCACAGTGTTTAGCACATCTGCTTTATTGTTCAGGTGTCCTGGGGTCAAATCCTGCCCACAGTTGTTCCACATAGGGACTATGAATGGCGTTTCTGGTTATTCTGTTTGTTCCCCTCATCCTTAAAAACATGCAGGTGAAGTGGAGTAGTGACTCCAAATTGACCCAATGTGACTTTGGGAGATGGAAGGGCCCAAGATCATCTCCAAGTGAAGATTTCACACCACTGCCAACGTGTCCAGGACATGCTGACCCAGCAAGTTCATACTGAGAGCAGAACAGATGCTGAAAGAAGACCCTGAGAGCCCTGAATGTCATCATGGCTCATACAGGTAGCTCTTGTCATTGTTAACATCAACGTGCACGAGATTTCCATTAAAACGATGAGGCACATATTAGGTGTGCACTGGCTGGAACAAATTCACTCTTATTTAGTGCACAGGGGTGAGGATTTTATTCTTACTTATTTCTTTTCGTGGACATGTTTGGCTTAACTGCCGCACAATTTAAGAAATATACAGTATCTCACAAAAGTGAGTAAACCCCTCATATTTTTGAAAATATTTTATTATATCTTTTCATGGGACAACACTGACGATATGACACTGTGATCCAATGTAAAGTAGTCCGTGTACAGCTTGTATAACAGAATAAATTTGCTGCCCCCCCATAAATCAACACAAAGCCATTAATGTCTAAACCGCTGCCAACAAATGTGAGTACACCCCTAAGTGAAAAATGTCCAAATCGTGTCAATTAGCCATTTTCCCTCACCGGTGTCATGTGACTTGTTAGTGTTATAAGGTCTCAGGTGTGTTAAATTTGGTGTTATCGCTCTCACACTCTCTAATACTGGTCACTGGAAGTTCAACATGGCACCTCATGGCAAAGAACTCTCTGAGAATTTGAAAAAAAGAATTGTTGCTCTACATAAATATGGCAGAGGCTATAACAAGATTGCCAACACCCTGAAACTGAGCTGCAGCACGGTGGCCAAGACCATACAGCGACTGGTTTAACAGTACAGGTTCCACTCAGAACAGGCTTCGCCATTGTCGACCAAAGAAGCTGAATGCACATGCTCAGCATCATATCCAGAGGCAGTCTTTTGAAAATAGACGTATGAGTGCTGCCAGCATTGCTGCAGAGGTTGAAGGGAAGGGGAGGGGGTCAGCCTGTCAGTGCTCAGACCATATGTCCGCCGGACACTGCATCTAATTGGTCTGCATGGCTGTCGTCCCAGAAGAAAACCTCTTCTAAAGATGATGCACAAGAAAACCTGGAAACAGTTTGCTGAAGACAAGCAGACTAAGGACATGGATTATTGGAACCATGTCCTGTGGTCTGATGAGACCAAGATAAACTTATTTGTTTCACATGGTGTCAAGCATGTGTGTTGGCAGCCAGGTGAGGAGTGCAAAGACAAGTGTGTCTTGCCTACAGTAAAGCATGGTGGTGGGAGTGTCATGGTTTGGAGCTGCATGAGTGCTGCCAGCACTGGGGAGCTACATTTCATTGAGGGAACCATGAATGCCAAGAAGTACTGTGGCATACTGAAGCAGAGCATGATCCCCTCCCTTCGGAAACTGGGCCGCAGGGCAGTATTCCAACATGATAACCTCCAAGACTACCACTGCCTTGCTAAAGAAACTGAGGGTAAAGGTGCTGGACTGGCCAAGCATGTCTTCAGACCTAAACCCTATTGAGCATCTGTGGGACATCCTCTAACGTAAGGTAAAGGAGCGCAAGGTCCGTGATGTCGTCATGGAGGAGTGGGAGAAGATTCCAGTGGCAACCTGAGAAGCTCTAGTGAACTCAATGTCCAAGAGAGTTAAGGCAGTGCTGTAAAATAATGGTGGCCACACAAAATATTGAAAGTTCGGGCACAATTTGGACATGTTTCACTTAGGGGTGTACTCACATTTGTTGTAGGTGGTTTAGACATTACATGCTGTGTGTTGAGTTATTTTGAGGGGCCAGCAAATTTACACTGTTATACAAGCTGTACACTGACTACTTTACATTGGATCAAACCGTCTTATCTTCAATGTTGTCCCATGAAAGGATATAATAAAATATTTTAAAAAATGAGAGGGGTGTACTCACTTTGCTGAGATGTCTTTAACAAAATATGCCTTTTTATATTCTCATTGAATGTAATGCGCTGTTAACAAACGTCACAACTTCAGTTAGAGCTTCATGATGTTCAAGTCATGCACTCAACACTTTAGATTTTTCCTTATTCACCCAAGTTTTTCTAATTAATCTTTTATTAGGTAACCTATTGTTTGTTATCATGGGCCCGAGCAGGTGGTCTTTATCCAAGTTCAATTAACCGTGTTTTCCACTCTCATTTCAATCTTCTAAAAACATCAAAGCACACACCGTTAGAATTTATAAACGCTCTCTTTCTTTTATATTTAATCACATTACTCACTTATTCCAACACTCCCAGGTGACTCTTCTCCTTCTCTCCCATTTCCCTCGGTGATTTTCTCTTCAGACTCTGATAACTCTGATTTCAGCTCTGCAGAATTCTCCCGTGTAGCCACTCGTCCTGTATTACTGGACCAGGGATGTAAACTTGATGGAGATTCTTCACACGCATCTTGCTTGAAAATATCCTCAGTTTCATGCTTTTGAAGTTCAAGACAACCTGAGAAATCATTCAAATCCTCAGCTTTAATGGCAGCAGTCACCCCTTTGCACTCCTCCTCCTCTTTAAAAACTGAAATTCTTTCTTCGTGATCCTCCAGCTTCACACGCACATCCTCTGGTGTGAGCCGCTCACAGTCCTCTTCTTTAATGTCCACCGTTCTTTCATCCATGACATCTTCTTTGGCAGAGGCCATGTTCTGTGGGAAACTCTTCTCTCTCTCTTTAAGTGACAGCCCTTCTCTTCTCAGATTCACTTCTCACATGGACAGCCCTGAGCTGGAGGCCAATAGACACCTCAGTGTATGGCCAAGTGAAATGGGAAAGCCCTGTGAAAATAAAAGTGTAGAATTAACTTCATAAAATCAGTAAAAATAATGAGTACACTTCAGGGTCACAGTGCCCTCCATAAGGTTTGGTCAAAGACACATTTGTCTTGATTTCCTCCTCTGCCTCACAGTTTAAAATTACAAATCAAACAATTCAGATGTGATCAAAGTGCACTGCAGACCTTCATTAAAGGGGATTTGCATACATTTCAGTGCCACCATGTAGATATGACAACACTTTATCTACACGGCACCATCATGTTTGGACACAGCAATGGTAGGTCTATTAAAGACGTCATATTTAGGGCTTTGTTGGATATAGACTGACATGTACGTCAAACAGAAGTACGGGGTCTTCACCTCATTGACACATTCACACGTTTCAGTGCAGGAAGTGTTGTAAAGACAAAGAGACCATCAGAAATTGTGAGATAATTAATTCATTTGTTCTCAGATAAGAGTACATGGAGCTCCTCAGAAACTACTTAGTGATAATGGTGAAGAATCAGAGAGATGGCACAGAATTTTAATATTGAAACAAAGACCACCACTGCATACAATCCCTGGGGTAATGGACTACCTGAGAGACACAACCAGTCACTCACAGAAATTATACAGAAAGTGATAAAGAATATTGGATGTGACTGGTTAGTGCCAGATTAGCGCCTGTCGAGACATCAAGTGTGGATAATCTGCAAGTTGAACCAGAAACTAATGAACTGCAACGACGGGATTTGTGTGTGGAAATCACGGAGATATCAGCTGAGTCAGCAAAGCAGGAAGAGATAAGCAGCTGGGAAAGAAATGGAGCATCTGAGGAAGTGGAAAACCACAAGATGGATTTGCCCTGTACAAAGAGACTTCAGCAGGAATTGTACCTAAAGACCACCTAGTGGCACGAGGGTCTGAGGGGCAAGATAGGAGTGGGCTCAACAGGCATTCACCAACATGGGCATCAGAATCTGCTCACCAAGGTCTCTGAGGCTGCATGTCAAGTTGGGGAGCATGCACTAGTGCAATGCATTGCTGCATCCACTACATGGCGAAACAGCTCGGGATCCCAGTTGGCAACCCCCCAGGCAAACACGCGGTCCAGTCCCACACTTCGGAAACGACCCTCTATCTGCCACAGCCAGGTGTTATGTGGGTGACCCCTTGGCCTGGTCCAGCCACATAGGGTTCCCAAAAATTATGATCTTATGAGCCAGATCATCCTCAGGGAAATGCGACATATGGCCGTGGTGCCATAACTGACGCACCCTCACAATGCAGGTAATATGCCTCATTCGGGACTCCATGAGCAATTGCTCATTAGACACAAAGTCAAACCAACAATACCCAATGATTTTCCGGAGAGACACAGTACCAAAAGAGTACAGTCTTCATCTCAGGTCACTGGATACAGTCCATGTCTCACAACCATATAGCAAGACAGGAAGCACCAGGGCTCTAAAATTGACTTATTGTCAATTTTAATTACTAACTATGACACACTCCTAATAGTTGGCGACTTTAATTTTCATATAGATAATCAGTTTGATCTAAAAGTAAAAGAATTTATGAACCTCCTGGATTCTTTTGATTTGAGGCAGCTCATAAATCAGCCTACACATAAAGCAGGTCATACGTTAGACTTAGTGATTACTAAAGGACTGAAAGTTGATATAAAGCAGATCACTGATATTGGTCTATCAGACCAAGTTCTTCTACTTTTTAATATAGAAATAATGATAAAAAACACTCATGAGAAGCATATTGTTAAAAAACGCTTCTTTGACTCGGCAGCAGCTTTAAAACTTACAAACATTTTAAGCAATCAGTCCGTTTATAGTGCCAGCTATAATAGCGAGTATAATGTAAATAGTAAAGTGGAAAGATTTAATTCTAAAGTAAGAGCTGCTGTTGACATAGTTGCACCTGAAAAGACAGTGAAAAAATCTTCTAGCATTGTTATACCATGGAAGACCCAAAGAGTGTCTGATTTAAAGAGAACATGCCGTAGAGCTGAGCGTCAATGGAGGAAGACTAAACTTACTATCCACTATGAAATATTAAAAGTCAAAATAACAGAATACAATAACACTGTCCGTCTTGAGAGACGCTGCTATTTCTCCAAGATTATAAATAACAATGCTAGTAATCCCAGAGTCTTATTTTCTACAATTGATCGCCTACTAAACCAGGTAGCTCAAAGGAATGCCTCCTAAGTGCTTCCAGTGAAACCTGTGAGGCTGTCGCTGTATTTTTCAATCAAAAAATTAATGATATTAGAAATAACATAATATATCCCTCCAACACTAAGGATCCTCCTAAACCCCAGCATTCTGTTATAAACAAATTAATCTCTTTCACTAGGATAAATTTACCTGATTTACAAAAAATAATATCTCAACTGAAACCCTCCACCTGCATCCTTGACCCGATACCAACAAGGTTTTTCAAAGAAGTATCAGCCGTGCTAATTGACAATGTTCTGGACATAAATTCGTCAATAGATACGGGGGTCTTCCCAAACTGTCTTAAGACTGCTGTAGTTAAACCCCTACTTAAGAAACATAATCTTGACCCCTTGGCTCTTGAAAATTTTAGACCCATCTCTAATCTGCCTTTCTTAAGTAAAGTTCTAGAGAAGGCAGTCATTATGCAGTTAAATGACCACCTAAATAAACCTGCTATTCTTGATAAATTTCAGTCGGGTTTCAGAACAAATCACAGCACAGAAACTGCACTCGTTAAAGTAGTAAATGACTTGCGGGTAAATGCAGACAGAGGCCATTTATCTGTTCTCATCCTCTTAGATCTGAGTGAGGGATTTGACACCATTGATCATAATATTCTTAGAAATCGCCTTAGTCAATGGGTGGGCCTCTCTGGCAGGGTCTTAAATTGGTTTGAATCCTACCTGACAGGGAGAAAATTCTTTGTTAGTTGTGGTAATCAAATCTCAAAGACACATGATATCCGATATGGTGTTCCACAAGGCTCTATCCTGGGTCCGCTGCTCTTCTCAATCTACATGCTTCCGTTAGGTCAGATTATCTCAGGGCACAACGTGAGCTACCACAGCTATGCTGATGACACACAGCTGTACTTATCAATAGCACCTGATGACCCTGATTCTCTTCATTCACTGACACAATGTCTGACTTGTGTCTCAGAATGGATGAATAGTAATTTTCTCAAGTTAAAAAAAGAGAAAACTGAAATCTTAGTGATTAGCAATAATGGATACAATGAGGCTATTAGAAATAAACTGGATACATTAGTGTTGAAAGGCAATATATTATTTATGTGTTGTACCCCCTTAATTAGTTGTCTTCCGCCTTGGTTTATTGGTTGTTGTGGTTGGCCCGTGGTGAGTTGGAACTTGGCCAATCACAGGGCTTCACTTTGAACATTTAGATTAGTTTGGTGGCGTCTGAGCAGTAGAGTAGGAGCTTCGTTTAAATGTGAAAGTTTGCGTAATTGATTATAAAGTAAGTGGAATTCGTTTATCCTTAAAGTATATTGTTTATATGTTTACATTTGTAATTTGGATATATATATATATATATATATATATATATATATATATATATATATATATATCAAAACTGTTTCTAAATATTGACGTTTGAAGAAGTTAAAGTATAGTTGAACAGACGCTATATGGAGTTTCTCACATTGTTTGTTATGGAATTGCGGTATTATCGTTTCCTCGTATATAATATGTATATCTATTAAGAATAATTACTTTTTAAGTTGAGTAAATGCTTTGTTTAACGTTCTAGTAATTTCCGATATTGATGTTATCTGGGGTGTAGTACGCCATCTACTGGATAAATGAAGTACCTGTTAAATGACTAATGTTAACATTGACAAACTGAAAGGAAAGAAAGTGGGATAGCTAATTTATGTTTATTATTATTTATTTAGACCATATCTTCACATTGTATAAGTTTGGAAGAAATTAATAAATAGAATTTGGACATCTTCATTCATCCCTGACAGGATGTGTGCAGTGGTTGTAATTTAATCCGAACCAACATAATTCTTCATTACAATTTATGGTCCTTCGAGCCGGATAGACAACTGCTACACTGTAAAGAAGATGTACTCGTCTTTTCCAACAAATACTACAGATGATAATGAAGCCATTGTTAGACCCAGGCGCCAAGTACGTCACCCTGTGTATTTGGAAGATTTTGATGTGAACTATGTGAGTTGGTGTAACAGTGCACCCATATTACCGAATCAGTTAGTTGTGATTCCACCTCAGACAGCACATCACTCCGATTTGCAGAATTGTACGCTCAGTCAAGAAGGTGTAATTAGAAGGGTGAATCCAGAATCTGAGATTTATCATTCACCTACAAGTTATTGGAAGAGGACCAAGATGACACCCCTCCCCTCTCCCTGTCACATTCCCAATTCTGACATTGAGCAAGAAAGTGAGGTCCGGATTGCTGCTGAGAGAAAAACTCCTAACCCTCCAAACCCAGGAGCTAGTGATGAGGTCCTTGCAGCAATTAGAGAGATGCAAGCTGAAAATAAGTATTTGCGTGAGAATATGATGCATCTTACCAATGCCATAAGCAAGTTGCAGCCTCATGGAGATGTAGTCCCTGCACAGGAGCCTGATAAACAACCTCAGTCTCCTTCAGTTATTGAAATGGTAAAAGAGGCCAATACTTCAATTGTCTCCCAGAGTAGGCCCGTTTCAGTTTATAGCAGCCCAGTTGCCAACATTGCAGGTGACCGTGGATACCGGTCAGAAGATTTAAAATTCTTTGGAGATCCTCCATTAATCCAAAGAGTACAAACCCCTTTAGGCACTGATCTTATAAGACAAAGTAGTCCAGAGAATGTTTCAGTACGATTTGTCAGACAGGACACGATGCAGAATAAATTCAATCCATTATGCCCCACTATCTATCCACCTGCACAACAGTATCAAAACGCTCAGAATGAGACATATTCAGTGCCACCAGCTGAAGGCCAGTATCGAAATCCTTATTCTTCACTAATACGTCAATCTCAAGAGAAAAGCTACAGAGGACCAAAACCTACGATACCTTACTTCGTCCATGAGGATCCAAGAGAATTCTCTAGAATGAAGATAGCTCTCGAGAATCTCCTCCCAAGTGATGCTACTGAACGTTTTAAGTATCAAATCCTTATGGATCACCTTAAATTGGAGGATGCACTATTAATTGCAGATTCTTATAGCAACTCTCCATATCCTTATAGTGATACTATGGCTTCCTTAACTGCACAATATGGTCAGCCTCATAAACTGGCGTTAAAACGAATAGCTGAACTAATGGATGGTGCAAATATCAGAACTGGTGATACTGTGTCCTTCCGTAGATTTGCCTTGCAGATCCGTGCTTTAGTGGGGATGCTTGACCAACTAGGTGAAAAGGGCAGAATTGAACTGCATTGTGGCTCACACGTAAGTCGACTTTCCTCCAAGCTACCTCACGATTTGAAAGCTAACTTCCGTCGCTATATCTTGTCAAGGTACATTAATGTTCCAACACTCTATGATTTCTCAAATTGGCTTGAGTTTGAGGTTCAAGTGCAAGAAGGTGAAATAGAAATAACCAGTACTGGAACCAAGGCACATACCAGTCAACGAAGAGAGCAAAGGGAAGGCCGTCCACATAGGCAGCCCCCACCTAAGGCCTCAACTGTTCTCCTTAGTATAGATTCACCTGCTGCCGTTCCCATTCCCCCTGTAGAGGCTCAGAAACCATTTGAATCATCCACATTTACTGAGAGACCTAAAATGTATTGTGCTTATTGCAACAATAATAAGCATTCTCTTAACCAATGCACCAATTTCAGTCAGTTAACAAAGGAGAATTGGATTCGATCTAATAAGAAATGTTGGAAATGTGGAAGAAATCATCAAGCTGCCCAGTGCAGGATGAGAATTACGTGCAAAACTTGTAATGGTAAAGTGAATGTTAAGCCACGAATGGAGAATAAAGAGCCAGCCAGCTCCACAAGTGAAGTACTCTATGTTGACAAGCCTACCTCCTCAAAAAGGGTTCTTCTTAAAGTAAGCAAAGTTGTTTTACGAAGTGGTGACAAAGCACTAGAAACATACGCTATATTGGATGATGGTTCGAAAGAACTATTCTGCTCCAAGCGCAGCAGATTATCTTCAATTGAATGGTGATCCCAAGATCTTACACTTCGAACAGTAAGACAAGACCTTAAAGTGCTAAAGGGACAATCAGTATCTTTTTCTGTATCTCCCGCTTTCCAGCCAAATAAGAAATTTCAGATTTGTGGAGCCTTTACTGCAAATCACCTGGGATTAGCAGAACATTCATATTCTATTGCCATATTACAAAGTAAATATCCACACTTGCAAGGTCTTCCTCTTCAGTCATTTGAAAATGCACAGCCACTTCTCCTCATAGGATCTGACTACCCTCACCTCATCACCCCAATTGAACCAATTCGCTTAGGTCTCCCTGGAGGACCTGCTGCCGTAAGAACCAGACTTGGATGGACACTTCAGGGACCATGCCGAGCACTGAAGCAGCAGATGTCTGAACAGGTAATGGTTTGTCATTTCACTTCAGTATTGGCTTCTGATGCTTATCTGATTCAACAGATTGAGAGGCTCTGGCAGTTGGATGTTTTACCTTACGAAGTGAAAACAGGTGAGCAGATCAAAACAAGACGAAAGGGCAATACATTTATTAGAGGAGAAAACTGTGAGAGTTAATGTGGATGGAGTTATGCGGTATGCTACTCCTCTGCTTCGGGTTGAGAATATGCCTCAGTTGCAGGCACCTAAAGAAGCAGTGATTTCTCTGCTAAGAGGTACAGAAAGGAGATTAGCTAAAGATGAACAGAAAGCAAAGACATACGCTATTGAAATTGAGAAATTGGAAAAGGCAGGCTATGTTGCCAGATTAAGAAATGATAGTGTTGAAGAAGCCAAGGAGACCTGGTATATTCCACACCATATGGTAGAACACAATGGAAAAACAGAATTGTGTTTAACTGTTCCTTTAAATGCCAAGGTCAGAATTTGAATGATTTTCTGCTACCAGGACCCACTCTGGGCCCTACCTTACTGGGAGTGTTACTGCGATTCAGAGAACACACCGTGGCAATTAGCAGTGATATTAAAGGTATGTTCCATCAAGTTCGTCTGCTCCCTGAAGACAGACCACTTCTTAGATTTTTATGGCGAGATTTAAAGGTAGACGAGCCACCCACTGTTTTAGAGTGGCAAGTTTTGCCATTTGGAGCGACATGTAGCCCTTGTTGTGCAATTTATGCTTTACAGCGGCATATCAGAAATCACAGTTCTCCTGAAGAAGACCAAAGTAAATGTGTAGAAAATAATTTTTATGTCGACAACTGCCTATATAGTTCAGCATCATTGGAGAACTCAAAGGAATTGGTTGACAAATTAAGAAGTGTGCTGTCACTGGGAGGTTTTGAACTAAGGCAGTGGGCAAGTAATGTGCCTGAAGTTATAGCCCATTTACCAGTTGAAGCTAGAGCTTGTAACAGTGATCTTTGGCTTAATCACAAGCAGTTTGATCAGCAAGAATCAACACTTGGATTAGTATGGGATTGTAAAGGAGACAACATTAGTTACAGGTGTAGAACAATAGAGAGTACAGTACCTACAATGAGGCACATTTATAGAGTCCTCAAAGCAGTACGACCCAATTGGATATATTGTACCATTTACAACTCGGGCCAAATTAATTGTACAGCCTGTGGGATAAACAACGAGATTGGGATGATCCTAATTTACCAGAGGGCCTCCTTCAAGCTTGGTGTATGTGGGAAAGAGAATTACAGTTTCTCCCAGACATAAGCTTTCCACGGTGTTATGTGAGCCCAGGAATGGACACTCCTGTTGCTACTAGAGATATTCACATTTTCTGTGATGCCTCTAGTCAAGCATATGGGTCAGTTGCATATCTGAGGACAGAAAATAATGAAGGTAACGTGGAGATTGCTTTTCTGACAGCAAGATCAAGAGTAGCTCCAAAAAAGCAGCAGTCCATTCCCAGGCTTGAGCTCTGCGCTGCACTCACTGGTGCTCAACTTGCGAAACTGCTGACCAGGGAACTATCATATACAGTACATCATGTTGTAATGTGGACCGACTCAACAACAGTATTGAATTGGATTCAGTCTGAGTCATACAGATACAAGGTATTTGTTGGAACAAGGGTAGCTGAAATCCAGGAACTCACAGACGTGCGAAAATGGCGATATGTGGAGTCTGAAAACAACCCAGCAGATGACATTACACGTGGGAGATCACTTCAGGCACTTGCAGGAAAGAATCGCTGGAATCAGGGTCCCGCATTCCTAGCTCATCCACCTGACAGATGGCCCATTCTGCCTGATACAGCAAGTGTTGCAGATGACACTGAAATGAAGAAAACTGATTTCTGTGGATTCACTTCAACAACTGTTAATTCCATTCCTAAGGCTGAGGAGTGTCATACATTCCAAGAATTAGTTGAAGAGACAACAATATCCCATCATGGGGCGGCGGGCCTTACGAATGCCCCATCAGCTGACAATTACAGAGATGCCGAGCTGACAATACTACATCAGAGTCAAAGAGACAGCTTCCCAGAGGAATTCGGCCTACTACAGTCGGGTAAACCTGTGCTACCAAGTAGCCGCCTCATAAAATTAGCTCCAGAGTATGATTCTGATATTAAACTTATTCGAGTGGGTGGCGTCTGCCAGAGTGAGCAATTGAATATTGAAGCTATACACCCTATAATATTAGATTCTAAACATCCAGTTACCAAATTAATAATAGCTGAATTTGATGAAAAATTAAAACACCCTGGTCAAGAAAGAGTATTCTCAGAATTACGTAGGCATTACTGGATAATCAGGGGCAGAGAGGCTGTAAAACAACACCAGCGTAAATGTATAGAATGTCAGAAATGGAGAGCAAAACCACAAACCCCTCAGATGGCAGATCTTCCTCCTTGTAGATTACAACTTTTCAAACCACCATTTTTCTCTACAGGTGTTGACTGTTTTGGACCATTTTTAGTTAAGATAGGTCGTAGAAATGAGAAAAGGTGGGGTATTTTATTCAAATGTTTAACAACAAGAGCAGTTCATATTGACGTTCTATCTACTATGGAGAAAGATTCATTTTTAATGGCATTAAGAAGATTTATATCACGGAAGGGAAAACCTTCTGAGCTGATTTCAGACTGTGGAACCAATTTCCGTGGAGGAGAGTCAGAGCTAAGTGATACATTTAAAGAAATGTGCCCTGATCTTCAAGATCTTTTGGCAAAACAAAGAATTAAATTCAATTTCAACCCTCCTGGAGCTCCACACTTGGAGGTGTGTGGGAGCGAGAAATCAGATCTATTAAAGCAGCTAAGAGTAACACTTGGGACTCAAACAGTTACTGAAGAAGTGTTCAGGACTGTATTAATTGAAATTGAGGGAATTATAAACTCAAAACCACTTGGCTATACTTCATCAGATATTACTGATTTGGATCCCGTAACACCAAATTATCTCCTAATGGGGCGGCGGACTCAGCACTACCTCAGGTTGTTTACCCAGAGTCTGAACTTTTAACTCGTAAGCGATGGAGGCACAGCCAAATCCTTGCGGATCAGTTTTGGTCTCACTTCATTAAAAATTACTTGCCCAACTTACAATCACGAGAGAAATGGCAAAGTAAAAGGGAAAATTTACCATTAGGTTCGGTTGTTATGATTTGGGATAAACAATTTCCCAGGGCCTTTTGGCCTGTTGGCAAAGTGGTCCGTATAATACCAGGAACTGATGGGACAGTCAGGACTGCTGAAGTGCAAGTAAACGATAAATCATATATCAGACCAGTCACTCATCTTATTCAACTTCCAGCCGTTCCAAAGAATTGATTCGTAAACGGATGGATGGTGTTTCATTATAGCCTTTTCCTATGTAACAAATTTGAATAACAAATTTGGGGCGCTGTTGAAAAGGCAATATATTATTTATGTGTTGTACCCCCTTAATTAGTTGTCTTCCGCCTTGGTTTATTGGTTGTTGTGGTTGGCCCGTGGTGAGTTGGAACTTGGCCAATCACGGGGCTTCACTTTGAACATTTAGATTAGTTTGGTGGCGTCTGAGCAGTAGAGTAGGAGCTTCGTTTAAATGTGAAAGTTTGCGTAATTGATTATAAAGTAAGTGGAATTCGTTTATCCTTAAAGTATATTGTTTATATGTTTACATTTGTAATTTGATATATATTTATATATATATATATATATATATATATATATATATATGTATATATATATATAGTACTGTTTCTAAATATTGACGTTTGAAGAAGTTAAAGTATAGTTGAACAGACGCTATATGGAGTTTCTCACATTGTTTGTTATGGAATTGCGATATTATCGTTTCCTCGTATATAATATGTATATCTATTAAGAATAATTACTTTTTAAGTTGAGTAAATGCTTTGTTTAACGTTCTAGTAATTTCTGATATTGATGTTATCTGGGGTGTAGTACGCCATCTACTGGATAAATGAAGTACCTGTTAAATGACTAATGTTAACATTGACAAACTGAAAGGAAAGAAAGTGGGATAGCTAATTTATGTTTATTATTATTTATTTAGACCATATCTTCACATTGTATAAGTTTGGAAGAAATTAATAAATAGAATTTGGACATCTTCATTCATCCCTGACCGGATGTGTGCAGTGGTTGTAATTTAATCCGAACCAACATAATTCTTCATTACAATTAGGATCAAAAGTCAAGACGGAGGTAAAAAGCTTAGGGGTGATTGTTGACTGTAATCTGAATTTTAAATCGCATATTAATCAGATCACTAGGACAGCATTTTTTCACTTAAGAAACATAAGTAAAGTTAGACCGCTTATATCATTGAAAGATGCTGAGAAATTAATTCACGTTTTTGTTTTCAGTCGACTAGATTACTGTAACGCACTCCTCTCAGGACTACCCAAAAAAGACATAAATCATTTGCAACGAGTGCAGAATGCAGCTGCTAGAATCCTAACTAGGAAAAGAAAATCCGAACACATTTCTCCAGTTTTAATGTCACTACGCTGGTTACCTGTGTCATTCAGGATTGACTTTAAAATTCTGCTTATGGTTTATAAAGCCTTAAATAATCTCGCCCCATCGTATATATCGGAATGTCTGACACGTTATATTCCAAATCGTAATCTTAGATCATCAAATGAGTGTCTCCTTAGAATTCCAAAAGCTAAACTTATAAGAAGTGGTGAGGCGGCCTTCTGCTGTTATGCACCTAAAATCTGGAATAGCCTGCCAATAGGAATTCGCCAGGCTGATACAGTAGAGCACTTTAACACACTGCTGAAAACACATTACTGTAACACGGCCTTTCTATAACTTCAATTTAACTTAATCCTGATACTCTATATGTTCAATTTCCTCAAAATAACTACTCATGGTGGCTCTAAAATCCGTACTGACCCCTACTCTCTCTTCTGTTTCTTTTACCGGTTTCTTTGTGGTGGCGGCCTGCGCCACCTCCACCTACTCAAAGCATCATGATGCACCAACATTGATGGACGGATTAAAAGGCAGAAGTCTACGTGACCATCATCATCAAGCCCTTCCGTGAGAACCCTAAATCCAAAGAGGACTGTTTCATTTATGTTAGGTAGAATGCCCAGAGGGGACTGGGCGGTCTCATGGTCTGGAATCCCTCTTATTCGATGTTAATTAATGTTGATTTATTTTGTTTTCTTACTGTGTCTTTTATTTTTCTATTCCTTATTATGTAAAGCACTTTGAGCTACTGTTTGTATGAAAATGTGCTATAGAAATAAATGTTGTTGTTGTTGTTGTAAAGACTTGGACCTTCGTCCTTTTGCATAGATATCAGAAGTGCCACACACCCCTTTCCAGCGACCTCATGACCGCCCATGCTCTCCCAATCCGTCTACTGACTTCACAGGAAGATTCACCACAGACATGAATGTCACTGCCAATGTAAGTAAGCCTCTCAACGAGGTCAACACTCTCACCGCAAACAGACACACTACTGATGGCCTAGCCCAAGAGGTCATTAAAGGCCTGGATCTTGGTTTTTATCCAGGACACTCACAAGCCCAGACACTCAGACTCCTCACTCAGTCTCTCGAGCGCCCCGATCAGAGCCTCCATTGACTTTGCTGATCTTCGCGGAGTGCTGAAGCTGCACTGCCACTTTAAACAGTGAGGAGAGACAGTTTAGCTCCAGCCCATAATAGTGAAGTCGCGACTCTAATGAGCTCAGCCCCGATTGGCTTGAGTCCCGTTCTTCATGTAAGACGACCATCTCTAGTAAACTAAAATATAAAAGTGTACAGAAATACTTAAAGTAGTTGTAAAGGATAAAAGACATTAGATAAAACAATACCGCTTCAAATATCAGAAAAATGTACTCGTAATGCCATGCCAGCTGTAGTTTTTACGGTATCCCTCCAGCAGCACTAGCTTGTGTAATGTTTGTATTTTTTATTGCCCATTTAACAATCAAAGTCTCCCTGTTACAGTGAAACAGCACGAGTATCTTTCCCAAGAAGAAAACAGAAAAAAAATGTTTTTAATTATTTCTAGTAGGTCTCAGTATGAGACAAACTGCTTGCAATGAAACCTGAACGCGCCCTGTAAAGTTACATCGTGCGACGCCACTTTAATAAAGTTTGCCGATGACGGCTTTAGAGGAAAAAGGAAAAAACACAAAGAACACGCAGAGCTCGAGAAAAATCAGAAATGAACGACGGGGCCATGCGGCTGAACAAGCGCGTGCCCGACGGACAGCACAGTTCGGAGCATGCGCGAAATCAAAAGGAGAAACGGCGCGGAAAAGTGCACGAGCGCGAAGAGAGAAGAAGCAATCCTGAGTTAACGCGCCTCCGCCAAGTAGTGATGGGCGGAGTGAAGCCTCATGAAGCATCAAAACGTTTGAAGCAATTGTGTCGGAAATCGTATCGAAGCTTCGAAGCATTTGACACTCACCTCTCTAGTGACCCCTCCTGGCCATTTCCATTAACATTTAACAAACTCATGATCCACTTCAATGACGTTTGTTATAACTCTTATTGCTTTTATTTTTTCGCTGATACAGACTGACAACGAAGAGAAGGGTTCTACAGCAACTTCATGATGTCTAATAAAATATATATATATATAACTAACGCCGACAAGCAGAATGCACTATACAACAGCAAGAGTTAAACAAAATAAGACGCCTCACGCATGGATTCCCGGCTCTTTCAATTAGTATTTACTTTTGCACTGTATCATTATAATCGCTCCTGTTATTAGTATTAGAATTAACCCTCATCTTTTATTGAGATCACATTTAATAGCCTGAAATGTTTTCTTTGGTTTGACTTAATTAAAACGGAGTAGACGGAACATAAAGGTTTATCCCTGTACATTGCCATGGTATAGGTAAGCACATTTGAGAAAGAAAAGGTGAAATCCTTAAATCAGTTGTTATTATTCGATCAAGTATTGAAATATTTCATTTATTAATACTTTACAATATTTTGTGGAGCACGAAAGTAACGAATTAGCTACAAAGAAATGACGCCGTCAATGGCTCAACTAACTAAGGTGGTTGCTTTTCAAATTCAGAGCGTAGTGCTAGCCCGAGTTCGATCAAACTTAAAGACTCATCAAAATTAACAATAATAATAAAAAAATGATCAGAACTGAAATCTTTATAACCAATTTGAACTAAATAATTCTGAGAGATACTGTGGAAGGATCGCATAAGAGATCTGTTCGGGAATCATCAAAATGCGATGTCTAATTGCGGATGGCAGCTCACGTATTTACATTAATCCATTTTTATTCACTGCCATTTGACGTCCATGAACCCCTCCATTGAATAAGGCAGTGGTTCTCAACCTGTGAGGCGCGAAGTAACAAAAAGGGGGGCGCGAAGATGTGAAAAAAAGAAAACAAGAATCAAAAATATGAAAAAAACATGTTTTGAAACCAAAACAAATTAACTTAAACTACATTCTGATTCATTTCCAATGTAGAAATGTAACGTTTGGTGAGTATAAATAAAAAGTAACAACACATATAATAGTTACGTTGCATTGTTTATGATTAACAAAATTCATCGTTTATCTGGAATGTTCTACTTTTACAGTCGATTTATTCCACTTCTGAAGGTGTACATTGTCGGTATTCTCCATTGCATTTGCCCCCGAGTGTAACGTGTGCCAGTGTAACCGAGGGATGGCAGACGAGCTCACGTAATGGGTGACAAGGCACATTCTCATCCTGATGTCCAGGCTCTTGTCATAAATATTCCCATCTTGTGCTTTTTCTCATTCCTGCAAGTTTACTATTATTATTGGACATGTAGAGGAAATGTGTTTTATTTTATGTCTATGAAAGGAAGGATGCCTTGAATGAAACTGAGTGTTGATGCTTTGGGTAACAAGACAGGTTAAGGAGCAGAGAACATTGAATGTGACAGTGACTGCGGGGGATTGTGTAACTGAAAGATGGTTTAAGAAAACAGAAACGACAAAAGCTTAGTCTTTCAGTAATTCTATTTACGTCAATTATTTACTTTGTTGTGCTGCACTTCGGAAGATTACTTATTTACCCCGCGCAGCCTTTGATAAGATGAATTCACAAAGAAAGGATGTTGCTGACAAAGTCAGATGCTTTTTTGAAAGTTTGGCTCCAGATGTGCTTATCCAGCTGCTCCTTCTTCTCAGTACTTGAGTGATCTTTACGTTCACCTCTGGATGAATTCGCAAAGTTTCTTTATAATTTTTTGTCTCATTAACGCAGAAATCCCGAGGCTTTCCTAAAATTGCAGAAGACACTGTTGATGGCGCTGATTCTGTTTTAAAGACAGTTGTGATTAGTTCTGCAGAGCTCGCTTTTACTCACATTGCTTTTTGGAAATCAATAATACAAATCAACTACAGATCTGGGAATCACTGAATAGTAAAAACGTTTAATGAGGAATGTCTTGCGCATATACTGGTGTAATGACCACGTCGGCTTTACTGAAGCGTTTCTTAGCCTCTCTGATATAATCGACATGGGGTAGAATAGATTCTGGATTGTTACAATACGTGCTACCTTACGCAAAATATGCTCATCGATTTGTTACAGATTCTTGGTGGACACGATTCAACACCGAGGAAAAAGGTGCCCCATGTAAATCGTTCATAATGTCTCCAAAATATATTTGTTAACTTTCAAACAAGTACTACTTAACTGTTTTATACAAAATCCTTTTTTCAATATATGCGAGCCCCAACTAGGATTTGAACTCGGTTAGCGTATTTTATCAATATAGCACAGACAACCGCTTTTTCGCTTTGAGCCAAAGCACTTCAGCAGACTAGTGGCTGACCAAATCGACTGCTGACTGCGCAGAAATCAATGACGTCATTACGCTAGCGTGCTCAAAATCACGTGACTGGCGCATTTTAGTGATGGGAACTCCGGCTCTTTTGGATCGGCTCCCTTTAAAGAGCCGGCTCTTACGGCTCCCAAATGGCTCTTCGTTTAGTATCACTTGGATGATTATATTTTAGCCTAATTAAGCAATTATGAATGGTTTGTGTATAAGCAATTTCTTATTCATTGTTTTCAGACATTGCGTATTTTTATGCATTTTTTCCATTACAAAAATACACCGTTACTATTGTTTAACATTTTAATAAAAGCTTTAAATGATCAACTTAACACAAAGCCACAGCAAACAAATAAAGGGTAATCTCAACAACAACACAACACTTTGACTCTTTGAATAAAGGTTTTTAGGCCAGGAACATACATGGGGCTTAAGGCCTGTACAGAAGTTTTAAATCCAATGTCCTCCACAATGGAAAATGGTTGAAAGTCGCTTGCTATCATTTTAGCCAGCTCCTCATCGGCACTTATTTGTTTGTCTGGCGTCATTTGTTTTGGAATAAATGTGCTTATTTTGGTTTGAACTGAAGACCGTGTTATACCTGCAGTTTTCGGTAAGACAGTGGATGCTGCAGCAGAAGTACTTGTCTCTTTTCCAGGGTCGGTGGATGGCAGGAGAGAGGGCACGCTCTCCTCCAGTTGCACGGATGGGTGGGTGGATCTTATAGTCTATGTCTGTGCAGGTTTGTTGTTGACCCTGCTGCTCTAACGGATATTTTCATATTGCAAATTCTGCACTTAGCTTTGCAGTCTCCAATATCACTTAAATGCAGCCAGATGCTGCTTCTTTTTCGGCTTTCACTCATTTCTTTACTCTTCTTTTTTCTTCACGATGCGCTTGCATTTAAATCTGGCTCCTCGTCTGTCGCATCGACAGGTACACAGAGCGACAGTGTACCAACACTCGCTGTCTTCGGAGCATCTGCCCCCTTCCTTCTTTCACATAGTGGTACGATCCTAGTCCGATGTGTCGTTTGTGAACGAGCCGGCATTATGAGCCAATGTTCTGTGTGCCCATATAAATAAAGTCCCGACCCTGCCGAATGGATTTTCAGCAGAGCTGAGCAGGAGCGGCTGCGGCTGAAGCTTCGGCTCTACTCGACGGGCATCGGCTCCTCTCGTTCGCTTCAAAGCATCGGCTCCTAGAGCAGGCTCGTTCGCGAACGACACATCACTAGCGCATTTGAAGCAAGCCTCGAAGCGGTGCTTCGATCTCCAGTGCTTCAATAGCTCGACACAGTGTCGAAACCGGAGTATCGAGCGGCCCATCACTAGAGAACAGAAGCAATCCCGACTTAACGCGCATCCGCCAAGTCAGATGTAGCATTACATTTCACGGGACACCGACCGGAAAATAAATTAACGTAGCAGCAGCTAAAAGTGCACGAACCCCGTCATCCACAATAAACTCGTGAAGGTGCGATTTGCTATGCCACCTCCTACTCCATGTAGCGCTCAATCCCCAACACTTAAAAGCGAACCACGCGGCGTCAGGGGACCTCCTCAAATTTAAAGTCTCGCAGCATGTCGCGGTCTTCCTCACTGCTGGCATTCCCACCCGTACGCGATTGCCAAGTTCGACTTTGTCTCACCTTCCGCACCTTTGCTTGATCTTATGGCCGTGAAGAAGTCGGAGCGCGAGGGTCTCATAAAAGCAAACTAGTGATGTGCTTCTGGATACTGACTAGACGAGGTTTCGAAGCGCTGCTCTGAGGCTTATTTGAAATGCACCCCCTCCCCTGATTTTGAGGCACGCTAGCGTCATGACGTCATTAATATTTGCGCAGTCAGCAAACCATTTGTTCCAAGTGCCGTAGATATTGCTGCAGACGGGATGACCAAATCGGCTGCTGACTGCGCAGATATTAATGACGTCATGACGCTAGCGTGCCTCAAAATCAGCTGATGGGCGCATTTGAAACAAGCCGCGAAGCGGCCTGGCCCTGTCATACAATTGTATCCGGCTGCAGGTCGCAGACTCACCGTTCCACACCACGCCCCCAGCATTCGCGTCCGTCTTCTGTCGCATCTCTTTCGTTGAAAAACTAGTAACGTTGATTTACCCTGTAACCCTAAAAGACAATATTAATATGACTTCCTGCAATCACGAGGCAAGAATCTGAGTTTCTCTTTATGGTATTGTAAAGTTATGTTGTCACTTAAGCATTCAATTAGAGAAGTAAATGTTTATTATATTAGAATGGGAATAGGAATATACCTACATTTAGATCTCCAATGTTCATTTCTCTATTAAGTTGTAATGTGTTAGGAAGTAGTGTTTATAAAGTTAAGCATTCAAGATCTGGGAGGTTATGTGAGAGGAAGTAAGATTGGTATTGTGTTGTTTTGGCCTGATCATGTGCTAGCAGCTGCAGAGAATACAGCTTGTATGTGGAACAGAAATCTGCCTCCATCCAGTTCTTTTTCTTCTCAAAAAGGATTCCATCCATCTTAGAAGAGAAACCTTATTACATAATTGATAGAGATCGCAGGTGACTTCGATTATTTATATTATTTGGTGACCAGCGGTGTGGCAATTCTTGTTTTTTTTTTTCTTTCTTCTGTTTCTTTCTGGTGGATGATTTGCACGGAGGACGGGTTTTTCTGACAACTAACGTCTCTTACAGATTGTATTCCTACGGACTTCTGTTATTTGTGAACACTGGTAAGAGGCAACATAATTTTTTTTTCTGTTCTGTTACCTGGCACGTATGGACTTTCAAGTTTAAGTTTTTTTTCCCCCTTTGTGAAGCTCTGTTTAAGACACCTTGTGCTCATTAAGATGTCTATAGGAGCGGATTCAGCAAACTCAGGGGATATTTTAAGTGACTTTTGGAGAATGACTGAAGCACAGCGACCACACAGTTCCCATTTGTTCCCTATTACATTGCCCCCTGTTTTTAAAGGTGATGGGTCTAAATCTTTTGCAAGTTGGGCTCGGCAGTTTGAAGTGGCTGTGGCAGCACTGCACCCTTTGGCTGCTTCTGAGTTAAAACCAGTTGTAAAATGAAGCCACTCGACACACGTATAAAAGGTTTGGGGCAGCCACCCATATAATATTCCTAGCTGCAAAGGAGTCTTTTAAGTTTCAGCACTGATGTAATCAGTACGGAGTCCAAAACAGAACTGCTCAAGGGTTGCAAAGATGGCGGTTATAAATGATCAAACAGGAAGTGACATTAACAGGAAGTGATGTTGGTTGACCGGAAGTGATGTCTCTCTGACATCAGTCTGGGAATCGGGACAGGAAGTGACAATCTTCTGGGCGCCGGAACTGGAAGTGACGTTTTCCTGGCGCGGAACTGGAAGTGACGTTCTTCTGGGCGCCGGAACTGGAAGTGATGTTCCTGATTCAGATAGGCTTTCCTGCGGCTGGTCTGCAGAGATAGCAAGAGAAGGTTTATTGCACCCCGCCCTCCCTGGCCTGGCGTGGAATTACTATTACTTGGTCCACACAACGTCCTCCTATTCACACGTGTGTGACATGGCCCCCCCCTCAGCCCAGACCCGTCGGGTCGGGCGTACCGGTCCGAGAAGTCGTGGCATCTGGAAAGGGCATCGGCATTGGCTTGCAGAACACCACGGCGATAAACGACCGAATACTTATACGGCTGTAGATCTAAAAACCACCTCGTGACCCGCGGATTGGACTCCCTGTGCAAGGCCATCCACTGTAAGGGTGCATGGTCCGTCACAAGAGTGAATTCACGTCCCAAGAGGTAGTATCTCAGCTGAGTAATCGCCCATTTAATAGCCAAAGCCTCCCACTCCACTGCCGCATATCTAGTTTCCCGATCCAACAGTTTCCGGCTCAGGTACATAATGGGGTGTTCAACTCCATCGACGCTCTGGCTCAGCACGGCTCCAAGACCTGTGTCCGAAGCGTCCGTCTGGAGAATAAAAGGTAAAGAAAAATCTGGTGCCTTTAATATAGGAGCTGACGTAAGGGCCAGTTTCAAGTCACTGAATGCAGCCTCTGATTCCTCATCCCATACCACATGATTAGGTCGACCCTTCTTTGTGAGGTTTGTCAAGGGTGTAGCTCTCTCGGAAAATCGGGGTACAAACCGGCGATAGTAACCCGCTAAACCGAGAAATGCTTGAATTTGCCTCTTGGTTATCGGACGGGGCCAATTTGCAATGGCATCAATTTTAGAACACTGTGGTCTCACCATACCCCGGCCCACTAGATAGCCTAAATATTTGGCTTCGACCAACCCAAAATAACATTTTTCGGGTTGATACGAAGTCCAGCTTCTGCTAGTGTCCGCAATACAGCTTCAACCTGCAGTATGTGTTCCTCCCAGGTGTTGGAATAGATGACAACGTCATCCAAGTAGGCAGCACTATATGAATTATGAGGACGGAGCACTTTATCCACCAGACGTTGGAAGGTCGCAGGTGCCCCATGTAATCCAAATGGGAGGACACGATATTGCCAGTGACCACTAGGGGTGCTGAATGCTGTTTTTTCCTTAGCGGAGTCCGTTAAGGGAACCTGCCAGTACCCTTTAGTCATATCTAGAGTAGTCAAAAATTTGGCATGTCCTAGCCGCTCGAGGAGGTCATCCACTCGCGGCATCAGATAGGCGTCAAATTGGGAGACTTGGTTAAGCCGACGGAAGTCATTGCAAAACCTCCAACTTCCATCGGGCTTACCGACCATAACGATAGGACTGGACCAGGGACTATAACTTTCCTCAATCACACCTAGCTCCAGCATTCGTCTGATCTCCAACTCCACTTCAGCCTTTTTTGCCTCGGGAATTCTGTATGGGCGTTCTCGGACTATAACCCCAGGTTTCGTCACAATGTCATGCGCAATCAGGGAGGTCCGACCTGGTTTTTCACTAACTACCTCAGGGACAGACAGGATAACTGCTTCGAGCTCCTGACATTGTTGGCGAGTCAAATTAGTTCAGAAATTAAGGTGTAATTGATGAGCAAAGAGAGAGCGGGGCTGTCCGGAGGAGGGTTCAGAATCCCTGTCCTTCCACGGTTTCAGCAGATTGACATGATAAATCCGCTCGCTGGGTCGACGATTTGGTTGTTTCACCAAATAGTCGACCAGCCCTTTCCTCTCCTTAATTTCATAGGGGCCCTGCCAATGAGCCAGTAATTTGGAATGAGAGGTAGGAACCAAAACCATGACACGGTCTCCCGGGTGGAACTCCCGCAGAGACGTACCCCGGTTATAGCATCGGGCCTGAGCTGCTTGCGCCTTTTCCATATGCGTTTTTAATATGGGTCTAATTTTTTCAAATCTATCGCGTAACTGTGCGATATATTCCAATATATTTGTTGATGGGAGGGCCTCTTCCTCCCATCCTTCTTTTAAAACGTCTAATATGCCCCGGGGCTGTCGTCCATATAGCAATTCAAATGGTGGGACCCCGTGGAGGCTTGTGGAACTTCCCGATATGCAAAAAGGACAAGGGGGAGGAGCTGATCCCAGTTCCTTCCATCCTCATTGACTACTTTACGCAACATCTGTTTGAGAGTCTGATTAAACCTCTCTACAAGACCATCGGTTTGAGGATGATATACCGTGGTCTTTAAATGTTTTATTTGAAGTAGCTTGGCAGTCTCCCTGAACGTCTGCGAGGTAAAAGGAGTCCCTTGATCCGTCAGGATTTCTTTAGGGATCCCAAACGCGCAAATACTCCCACTAGTTCCCGTGCGGTAGCTTTTGTAGTAGCTGAGCGCAGCGGAACAGCCTCTGGAAACCGGGTAGCATAATCTACCAGGACCATTATATACTTATGACCTCTGGCTGAGGGTTCTAAGGGTCCCACCAGGTCGACCCCAATCCGTTCAAAAGGGATGTCTATTAAGGGTAAGGGAATTAGAGGAGCACGGTCCCTCCTAGGAATTTGCCTCAATTGACACTCTGGACAGGATGTACAAAAGCGGCTAACCTCCTCGTTAATTCCGGGCCAAAAATCGGAGTTTAATTCTCTCTAGTGTTTTTCGGGACCCAAATGGGCTCCCAGCAGATGGGTATGTGCTAGTTCACAGACCTCTCGCCGTAAGTCCGCGTACTAACAACAGTGACCTCATCTGCCCCTCATGTTCTGCTACCCGGTATAACAGATCATTATTAAGCACAAAGTGAGGACCCTGTGGCATTGGATGCGAGGTGCGTTGGCCGTCTATCAGAACGACTGCATTCTTTGCAAATTTAAGGGAGTCATCATTCCATTGCTCCCTTTTAAATGAAGCCGGCGTCTGTCTGAATTGAAACTGCAGACGTGAGAGAGGATTGGATTCGACCTCAAGGGGCGTGTTTTCATCCCGAGCCGTCGTAGCGCTTACTGATGACGTCTCGGGTTGCGACGTCCCTGGCGTTTCGTCGTCATCACCAGAGGCCAAAGTCCGCTCCTCTGCCGGCTGTAAACACGGCGTGGAGGAAGTTGAGGCGCAGAATCAGCGTCGTGACTAGACCTAGTGATCGGGGAGAAGCGCCTGAATTACCGCTATTTATTTTGACCCAATCTCTCCCTAGTATCACGGGAAAAGGAGGATTATCCATCACAGCCACCATTAACTTCTTTAAATTGCCGTCCCGACAGATGAAGCAGTTGGCGGATCGATAATACCGAACATCCCCGTGGATACAGGTAATGCAGGTCTTATTTTTACACCATTGTCGCGGTAATATCAAATGGCGAGCAACAATGGAAATGTTACTGCCGGTATCGAATAGAGCGATTACTTTAATACCATTCACTAGTACTTCTCCGTATGCGAACAAGCCAGTGGATTAGCGAGAGCGCACCGTGCCTCCTCCCACATTACTCCGCAGACCCCTTTGCTGCTTCGCAGGGCCTGCCGGCGCGTATCAGATTCCACTCGAATATGCTTCGGATTACAGCCGCGGGACTCTGTGTTAGGGACGCAAGCACGCCCGGGTTCACCCGAGTTCCATTCTGACCTTCCTAAGGTGGTTTCTGCCTTTATGAGGTCTATCATCTCAATTAATGAGATAATATTATTATATTCCCAGGCCGGCTGGGCGAATTTTTCGGGTAGGCTTCGGAGCAACAAAGCGCAGGCCACCTGCTCCGCTATTTGGTGGCTGGACTTTTTATGGGGTTTTAGCCACCCAACCACCTTAGCCCATAAAGCCACGGCCTGTTTCCTGGTTGCCTTAGCTGGGTTATAGGTCCAGGCCATTATGTTTTTCACCTGCCAGCCTGGGTTTTCCCCACCTTTAAAGGGCTTGCCCTTTGTGGGATATGATGAGGCAGTCCCACACCCAGGTGGCCAAAATAAGAACCCAAGGCGTCCCCTGACGCACTTGGCTCTAGTCTGTGGTTCCCGGGACTATTTTTCCCCAGACCTTTAAAAGGATGATGGGTCGAAGCATAGTCAAGCTTTCTCCAACACGCCCCAACTGACACCCACTCGGCAACTCGGGAGCGGTACTTACCCATCTGACAGGCTGTTGGTATAAGAGTGTGTGTCGAGCCTAGGTTGAGGTTTATCCTCCTTTCTCTCCTGGAGGTTATCATCCTGCCGACTACGCCACTGTAAAATGAAGCCACTCGACACACGTATAAAAGGTTTGGGGCAGCCACCCATATAATATTCCTAGCTGCAAAGGAGTCTTTTAAGTTTCAGCACTGATGTAATCAGTACGGAGTCCAAAACAGAACTGCTCAAGGGTTGCAAAGATGGCGGTTATAAATGATCAAACAGGAAGTGACATTAACAGGAAGTGATGTTGGTTGACCGGAAGTGATGTCTCTCTGACATCAGTCTGGGAATCGGGACAGGAAGTGACAATCTTCTGGGTGCCGGAACTGGAAGTGACGTTCTTCTGGGCGCTGGAACTGGAAGTGATGTTCCTGATTCAGATAGGCTTTCCGCGGCTGGTCTGCAGAGATAGCAAGAGAAGGTTTATTGCACCCCGCCCTCCCCTGGCCTGGCGTGGAATTACTATTACTTGGTCCACACAACGTCCTCCTATTCACACGTGTGTGACACAGTGTTAGCAGCTCTACTTCCCACACGTTTATCAGAAACAGACTTTTTGTATTGGGATAGTCTCCCCACAGCTTTACAACAAGATTACACTGCAGTTTCAGCTAAGCTGAAGGAAGTTTTTGGGTTTAAACAATTCCTGCCTTTCTTTCAGACCTACATTAATGCTCGTCCACGAAAACCTAATGAAAGTTTAGAAGTTTATGGAGCTGAAATAACACGTCTTGTTCTTGAGGCATTTCTAGATTATGACACTAATGCACAAAATGGTGAGAAATTTCATCGCTTTGTTGCTGGTTTAGACCCCATGTTGCATGGAATTCATGGAATGGGTGCAAAAAATATTGAAGAGGCCCTTACAGTGGCTAGTCATTGTGAGAGAGCCAGAGAATTACTAAATATGACCTCCACTTCTGCATCTCAGCCAGCGTATTCCTCCCCTAGTACTACTACCACTGTTGAGCCATCTGTTTCTATGGTGAATACCACTAAAAACAGTGACCACCATCTGTGGCGTGCTATGGAAAATCTAACATTGAAGGTGGACTCTTTACAAACACATCTAAACCAGCTACAGGAATCTAATCATCTGCTTGCCAGACAGTTAGGATTTACTCCTGAAGGACATCATCCTCTCTACTTGAAACCCACTCGTAACAAGGGAGACCATTCTGTTTCAACTCTGGATAACTCTTATCAACATCCATTCCATCATTTACCTGATAGACAGCTCCAGCATTACTCTAGGAGTCCACACCGTTTCCACACTGTCGCTTCACAATTATATACAGGTTATGATGATGAGAAATTTTCGATTAGTCCTGACTCTCGTTCTGTGTCACCAGAATTCAAACAGCGGCCTAAAGAGCGATACTATGCTAAACGATCAAGCTGTGGTGAGTACAGGCACTGCAGTCCTAGCCCAATGATGAGAAGACATAGGGGAGTTAGTTCTACAAGACCCCAGTCACGCTCTGTTCATTGTTTTTCTCCCACACAAAGACCATCTTCCCCTACTTCTCATTCTCTGAGGTCGGGAAACGATCAGTAGCTAGTGTTGAGGGGCACACATTAGCTTTGACAATAGCAGCCCCTCATGCTGCGCACAAGCCAAATAGCAGTAATGTTAATAATACACAAGAAGCTATTCCACTATCCCTCACAGCTAATGTGCTGGCTGTGGTGGAGGGACTTGAAGTGTTAGCTCTAGTGGACACTGGCTCATCAATTTCCTTAATTAGTGAGAACTTTCGCATGTCTCACACATCTTTGAAACAGCGACCTTTAAAGTCATCTAATGCTAGCTCGAGCTATTAATGGACAAAGTTTGGACATTTTGGGGAGTCTGACACTTGGCATTCGCATTGGAAAAGAACTTTTACAACATGACTTTCATGTAGTATGAGGTGGCCACCAGCCAGTTATTATAGGTTGGGACTTTCTACAAAGGCATCATGCTGTGGTGGACCTTGCAGAGGGCAAATTGTCACTGTGGGACTGGGAAGTTCCATTTTGTCAAAAACAACAGGAAGTCATTACTTGCTGCAATGTTTCAGTGCTCAGCACAGTGGTTGTTCCAGCAGGGAGTGAAATTATCATGACTGCCAGTGTGGGCACATCCACATTACCTTCTTCAGTTCCTGACAACTACTTTGGTGTGTTAGAACCTCAAACTAACTGTGATGTTGTTGTAGCTCGCACTCTCAGTCAGGTACAGAATGGACTTACTATTGTACGAGTGCTTATCCCTTCTAATGAAGACTTGGAATTACATGCAGGCCAACATTTAGGGGAATTCTTATCTGTGCCTGCTATTGAACCCCTACCACTGATGGCTTCCTGTTGTACCACTTTGCCTGCTCCTGCAACAACTTTACCTCCAGTGCAATTGGACCGAGCAATATTGACGGATACTTAAGCACAGTCCCTTGAGATGTTACTACAAAAGTATGCAGGGGTTTTCAGCAAAGGCCCAGAGGACCAGGGATGTACAAACATCATTACCCATCGCATTCGCACAGGAGATGCCCCACCTGTTAAACACGAGGTTACCGTGTGACACCTGACCAAAGGGCTGAAATACAACTACAGGTTAACAAACTTTTAGGAGTAGATGTTATTGAAGAAAGCTTCAGTCCTTGGGCAGCACCAGCGGTACTCGTGCGGAAAAAAGATGGGTCCTGGCGTTTCTGCCTTGATTACCGTAAGTTCAATGCAGTCACAATTAAAGACTCACATCCTTTACCCAGAGTTGATGATGCTTTAGATGCCTTAGCAGGTTCAGCATGGTTCTCCACCCTGGACATGCAGCAAGGTTACTGGCAGATAGAAGTGGAGGAATGTGACCGGGGGAAAACTGCATTTACAACAGGATGTGCACTATACCATTTCAAAGTGATGCCCATGGGACTGACCAATGCTTCAGCAACATTTCAGAGGCTGATGGAGATGGTGCTGCGTGATCTTCCATGGGAGACCTGCTTAGTGTACTTGGATGACATTTTAATTTTCACTCGTTCCTTTGATGACCACCTGAAACACTTGGAGGAGATCTTATCTAGGTTCTACAAGAGTGGACTTAAGCTAAACCCTTCCAAATGCAGTTTTGCTAGAGATCACGTTACATTTTTGAGCCACATTATATCCCGACAGGGCATTGAGCCTGACCCGAGACTGGCCTACTCCTGGTTCACAGACTGAGGTACGTGCATTTCTTGGGCTCTGTTCCTATTATAGGAAGTTTATACAAAACTTTGCACACCATGCTGCACCACTCCATGCTCTTACTGAAAAATATGCTGTGTTCACATGGACACCTGCCTGTGAAGAAGCTTTTTGTTATTTAAAGAATGTTTTGTCTAATCCTCCTATTGTTGCATTCCCTGATTTTTCAGAACCTTTTCTGCTTTACACAGATGCATCTGGGACTGCAATTGGTGCTGGCACAGATCAGTGATAAGCAAGAGCGTGTTGTGGCCTATGCCAGCCATGTGTTAACAAAAAATGAGAAAAAGTGGTCTGCATATGACAGAGAGCTGTGGGCCATCGTCTGGGCTGTACGACAGTTCCGTCACTACCTTTACAAACTGCCATTTAAAATCATAACGGACCACATCTACTTGGCTTGAGGCAAATACCCATTGATGGGGACAGGACAGGCCGACATGCTCGATGGGCTCTTGAACTTTTGACTGGGTTGTAGTACACCGAGAGGGTAATGCTCATAAGAATGCTGATGCACTTTCTCGGCGGCCGGTCACTTGTATAGATACAGATTTGGCAAATGCAGGTGCCTTTCTGTCATCTGCTATTGACCCGTCTCACCATAATACAGATGCTGATTTACACCATTCGATTTGTGGATGTAGTTACCATCTTCCTTTGACGGATCCTGGCCATTCTACAACTCTGCCACCTGGATCACAGTCTGACTCATTTTCAGAGTTTTCTTGTACCCTAGCCACTAATGGACACACCATTTATGAACATCAGCAAAGTGATCCTATGCTATCAGAGGTTATTAAATGGATAACTGTTGGCCATCAGCCTCCTTACTGGCAGATCAAACAGGCTGTACCTGTACTAAAGAAACTTTGGCAAGAATTTCATCGCCTCACTATCCATAATAACCTGCTCTGCCGTAAAGTATACCTTTCTCCTGCCACAGATCCAGTATATCAAGTAGTCGTCCCCCCATCACTTGTACCAGAAGCTCTGGAATTTGTACATGAAAACAAAGTATCTGGACATTTCGCCATTGACAAAACCTTACACAGAGCAAATCGTTTTTGTTACTGGCCTTATATGGCTCGTGACATCCGAAAATGGTGTGAGCAGTGTCCAAGTTGTGCAGCATGCTGAACACCTGTCCCTCACCACTGCGCACCCCTCCAAACAGTGACCTCTACAAAACCCTTTGAAATTGTTGCAGCAGACATTTTGGAACTGCCACTCACCTCACATGGTAATAGATATGTTTTTGTTATACAAGACTGTTTCACAAAGTTTGTAAACCTCTATGCTTTACAGGATCAACGTGCCACTACAGTTGCTCAATGTTTTTTGAGAACTTTATCACTCAACATGGTTTTCCAGAACGTTTGCTGACAGATCAAGGTCGGCAGTTTGAATCCGATTTGATTCATTATCTTTGTCAATTACTAGGTGTAAAAAAAGTCAAAACCAGCCCTTAACATCCACAGGGGGACGGCCTAGTAGAGCAATTCAACAGGACTCTAATTGAACAGTTGAAACGAACCCTACTGCAACATTCAGGGGAATAGGATGAATTTTTGAACCCGGTGGCATTTGCATACAACACCAGCACACACTCTAGCACAGGGTATACGCCTTTCTTTCTTTTGCATGGTAGAGAAGCTCGAACGCCTGCTGACCTTCTATTTTCATCGGGTTCAACAACCACTACAATTGCTTCCGGGACCCCTGTGGACTATGTTAACCAACTGAGCAATAAATTCCAAGTGGCTTTCCAGACTGTTGCTAGGAATAACCAGTTGGCTCACAAACAACAGAAGCATTTTCATGATCGCCTTGTCAGACATGAGCCATACTCCCCAGGAGATCTTGTTTGGCTGCATGACCCTACTTCTACACGTCAGAAACTGTCCCCTCACTGGAAAGGACCATTTGAAATTGTGGAGCGCATAGGTTCTTCTGGGGATGCCTCGGGTGTAACTTATCGTATAAGGTGCCCTTTTGAACCTACCAAGTTACAAGTTGTCCATTATAATCATCTGAAGAGATATACTTCTCCACTCCCCACCACCTCACCCACTATACCACTCATTCCAAGACCACCTCATGGAAAGTTACCTAAACTGACTGCACTATCTGGCTTGCTCCCCTTTGTACCAGCTACTCAGATGTAACAGGAAGCTGAGGATCAGTTGGGTAAAGAGAACTTGACTCCATTTGGACACGACACAAATACTAATCCTGCTGTTCAGCTGGAATCTGGGACAAATCAGGAAGAACTTTCTCCTGTTAAAGATGTTCCACATGAGCCAACTCAGCAACGACTTTGTTGTCCTACTATCCTACCAAAACGTTTTAAAGACTTTGTAATGTGTTAAAATATTACATTGTTAACTTGTTGATGTATTTTCTAAGTTGTAGATTTACAAGGCCAGAAACGTGGACGTTTCTTTCCTGAGGGAGGGAGTAATGTAAAGTTATGTTGTCACTTAAGCATTCAATTAGAGAAGTAAATGTTTATTATATTAGAATGGGAATAGGAATATACCTACATTTAGATCTCCAATGTTCATTTCTCTATTAAGTTGTAATGTGTTAGGAAGTAGTGTTTATAAAGTCAAGCATTCAAGATCTGGGACGTTATGTGAGAGGAAGTAAGATTGGTATTGTGTTGTTTTGGCCTGACCGTGTGCTAGCAGCTGCAGAGAATACAGCTTGTATTTGGAACAGAAATCTGCTTCCATCCAGTTCTTTTTCTTCCCAAAAAGGATTCCATCCATCTTAGAAGAGAAACCTTATTACATAATTGATAGAGATCGCAGGTGACTTCGATTATACATCTCGCCTGAAGAAGGGGCCTGAGTTGCCTCGAAAGCTTGCATATTGTAATCTTTTTAGTTAGCCAATAAAATGTGTCATTTTGCTTAACTTTTCACTAAGTTGAAAGACACAAATACAAACAAACTTGCGTCACGAACTCAGAGTGTGACCACGCCGCCACCTTTTGCATGAATTTATTCATTCATTCATTCATTCATTTATAATAGAGTTACGACAGCATGTGAGGTTGTGAACCCCACCGGTGGTCATATTACCTGCAGATTATTCGAAATGGCTAATGCGAGACTGGAGCACAGTAGGCGGGTGTGATAGCAAGAACATGATTCACTAATGTTGGCTTTGATCGACATTTACTCCACCCCTTAGTCATGTCCTTAAGCACTCGGGTCTGTCAATATCGACTTAGGCTGTGAGAATAAACACCATAGATAAACACACATATATTTATACATACAGTACGTGTGTATATCTATCATCAACACATGTCATTCATGTGTGTGCGCATATAGACACGACCCCGGCTCCGGCCGCATCCACAGTGAGGGGTACTTGGGCACGCAACACAAAGAAAGTGAGGCGAAGATCAGATAATCTTTGCAGACCACCAAGAGTTCATGTCGTTGTCCTCATCGCCGCCTCCTGCTCTTCAGGTTTAACAGTCTGACAGCTGAGATATGAAGCGCCTACTTGTGGCTGGATGCACCTGACACCCCTTGAGCATCTCTGTTGTGTCCGCCTCACCTGCGGTTACGCGGCGGAGGTGCGCTGCTGCCATCTCGTGACCTGGCCGAGTACTAAAAGAGCTGTTTTTCCCAATTGCTAAAACATTTCTTGAAACCTCCACCCATTTTTTTAAAACCTTAAACACAAATCTGAAAATTCAAACTGCATTCAAAAAACTCCAGACTTTGCTATCAGAACCAAATGTTTACCTCAAAACCAGTAATCCTGTTTTCAAAACCAAACAATTTGTCCAGATCATACACACAGCAATCTTCTTAGATAGATAGATAGATAGATAGATAGATAGATAGATAGATAGATAGATAGATAGATAGATAGATAGATAGATAGATAGATACTTTATTAATCCCAAAGGGAAATTCACATACTCCAGCAGCAGCATACCATGGCTGTTTGTTTGTCTATTCAGGTTTTTAAATCACCTGCAGCTCACAAACTGTTTGACCCATTGACCTGGAATTTCGTACACATACTACGTGACATCTACTATCCGCTATCGGGATGATGATTGACTTCCAAAGTTATTCCTCTTTTTATTTTTATTTTATTGTAAAATCAATTCTCAGCAGTGGCCAGTAGGGCTAGCTTGTGGTGCACGCGTACGGGTAACATTCTCATTCCTCCCACCTTCGCCGTCACTTCCCCTACCTCTTCATATCTTAAATCATTCTTGAGGCAGATTGAAGACTTGAGTGCCAGCTTAAATGAAAAACTAAAAACATACTAAGTCATTGCAACACAAACACTGACTTAATCAGTTTTAACGTGAAAAGATGCTAAAAAAAGTAGAGAAGAAGCAGGCCGCTAGCATTGAGAGAAGAACAGCTGCTCAGGAAGCACCAAGTGCATCAACCTCTGAGCAAACGAGTGCTAAACGTGCAGAGAAAAAAAATGAAAACTAGGAATACTCAAGTCAAGTGTATTCACTGCACGTTATCATGCAGTGTGCCGTCACTGGTTAGAAATATATTCACCACAGACACTACACAAAATAATGTAGGACACATCATCCAGGGTATGTAGGTAACAGAGAATGTTTATTGTAAATACATTTAGCATAAAATGATCGTAGGCAAAGTTATATCTACATTCAGCACTTTCATAACAAAAAGTAGAAAAAATCAAAAGGACAAGCACATTACTGTGCAATCACTGCCACTGAAATTCATTCTCCAACATCATGTCTTTGTGTGTGACCCAGCCAGAGGACTTCATCCATGTCACAGGCAATATATTCCCTTTCCAGGAAATGGGAGAAAAAACCCTGTGGTGTGCCAAATCCAGCCTTGACAAGACACAATTATATCATCACAGGCATGTTCCATTGCCTCCAATAAAGTTTCCCTGTTGTAGGGCTGTCGGTCTTAGACCTTCCACCACCATGCAGAGAAGAACTCCTGTATTGGATTTATGAAGGGGGCTATAAGGTGAACAACTCCTGTATCAGGATAGCATTGAGAAAGCTCACATTGTCCCAAACTACGACATATACAGGATGCACTGCTTGCTGATACAGCTGCTCATGCACAGCCATAATATCCTGTAGACCACCCAGACATGTAAGGGGATGTGTGGTGTTATATGACCCCAGGTTTGCATGACGATGGAGAACCCCCCCAGTTACTTATGGCTGCCACCACACCGGCCAGGGACTTCCACAAGGGCATGTTGACCAATTATGTTCCTGCCTATCCATCTGTTTTTTTGTCAGATTGAATCCTGCTTCATCTAAGAAAATGTATTCATGGGGTCTTTCCATGGACTCCAGTGCAAACACTCTATATAGAAATAGATGAATAGAATTTATATCCAAACAAATCAATTCTTTTTTAGAGACAAATACATCCTTGGAGGTTTCTGCAGGAACACTCTGGGAAACTCTGAAGGCTTTCAAAAGAAGACAGATTATCTCATATCTTTCCCGCAGAAGTAAATTGGAAACCATGAAGGTATCAGAGCTAATCGGTGAAATTACCAGAATAGATGAAGGACATGCCAGGTGTCCAAGTGAGGCACTTCATATGAAAAGATAGGCTCTGCATTTAGAACTCAACCTCTTAATAAGTAAAGAAACTGAATGACTCATTTTTAAATCAAGACATCAGTTTTATAAACATGGACTCTGCAGTGATATGGAAGAATTCTTCAGAAAACTCAGACTAAAAGAATTTTTCCACAAGAAAGTAAACAGTAACACACCAGAACCAACAACAAGCAGTTACAACAACCCCACCAATAAATCCACATGGACACCAGAAGCTGGTAAAAAATCCACCCTGGATAATTCTATAGACTGCTTCTGACAGAAAGTGAAAACAGGGATCTTAAACAGGCAGCAAAATCGGATAGAAAACATTACTGGGGATGAGTGGAAAGCCATACATTCACTAAGGGAAAATACAGAAATCCTGATCAAACCAGCAGACAAAGGGGGTTCTTTAGTCATCACGAACACGTCAGACTACATACAGGAAGCACAAAGACAATTGTCCATTACTATGCATTATTACAATCAGCAAGAAGACACAACAGATCTCTACGAAAGGGAACTAAAAAAGACAGTAAGTAGCTTTCATGTAAACAGTTTAATTCCTAAGAACCCCAAAACGGGTTACTTCTACATGCTTCCTAAAATCCACAAAGAAGGGAACCCAAAAAGGCCTCTAATCTCTGGAATTGGCTCCCTAACAGAAAATGTTTCAGGTTGGGTCAAGCACATCCTTAAACCCCTCACCTGCAACACAACCAGCACCATCCAGGACACCACTGACTTCTGCTTTAGGCCCCTTATCTGAGGGAACCTTACTGGCCACAATGGATGTTGAGGCACTTTACACAATCATCCCCCATGATGATGGCATATTGGCATGTGGAACGTACCTGAGACAGCATGATTTACCCACAAAGTCAGTAAAAGAAATGATAAAATTCACTCTGACATGTAATCTATTCTCTTTTGGACAAGATTGCTGCTTGCAACAAATGGGGACTGCAATGGGCTGTCGGTTTGCACCTCACTATGCAAACCTATTTATGGCAAAAGTGGAGGAAGATTTCATGTCAATGTGCATCTTAAAACCAATGTTGTATCTCCGTTACATAGATGACATCTTCATAATCTGGACTGCCAGTGAGAAGGACCTCCTCCATTTTCATAGCGAATAAAATTCTTTTCACCCCAACATAAAGCTGAAGGTGAATTACTCAAAAACAGAAGTCAGCTTCCTTGACACCACCATTCAACTGAAAGACTTGTAACATGTTTTTCACAAACCAGCAGACAGACGGACCTACCTAAGAAGTGACAGCTTCCACCCCAAGCATATAAGGCTCTCCATTATTTTCAGCCAAGAAATACAGTACAATCGTATTTGCTCAGACCCGACAGACCAGGATAAACAACTGCAGGAGCTCAGACAAGATTTCATCAGACAAGGTGACACCCCCAAAACAACAGACACCCAAATAAGAAGAGCTACTGCCATACCCAGAGACAACCTTCTGGAAAATAAAAACAAAGACAACAAGAACCGCATCCCCCTTGTTGTCACCTACAACCCACATCTTGAAACACTTCAAAAAATTATAAAAGAACTTCCGCCAATGCTAAACAACGACCAAACACTGAGAAATGTATTTCTTGAACCTCCCCTCCTGGCATACAGACCACCACCAAACCATCAGCAACTAATTGTCCGAAGCTCCCTAAGTGAACCAACAGAAAATGGCACATCTCCCTGCCTACAGAAAAGATGTAAAATGTGTGCCTACATTTACAATACAAATCATATAGTTAGACCACACTGCCAACTTAAACATCACATAAAGGGATCATTTTCCTGCAGATCATCTAATGTGGTCTACCTAATTCTCTGCATGAAATGTCCTGACACTGCACGCTGTGTGGGAGATACTGGACAAACACTCTGCCGGAGAATGAATTTACACAGGTGACACATTAAACATGGCAACACAGATGTTCCTGTAGTGGCCCACTTCAACAGCCATGGACACTGTGAGAGGGACTTTAAAGTCACAGGGCTTATGGGCAACTTCAAAACACAGCAAGTGAGAAAAGAATGGGAAGTTAAACTCATGTTAAAATGTAATACATTACAACATGGCTTGAATAAAGACAAGAGTTTTATGGCCAGATATGAGGATTGCTTAAATCTCTCAGAATGACACAGATAACCTGTCTAGAGATCCACATTGTTTTGAAAAACTTCAAAGGACTTGGTTGGACAGTTATCTTAACCAAAGATCTTGACCATACATTGGTCTTCTCTCTCTTGTTAAATTAACCCTAGCATAAAGGAATCTATTCATTTTTTACATTTAACATTTCTCATTTAAAGATTTACCAATGTTGTTTCTTGTCCTAGTGTGTATAGTAACACAGGGAACTCCAGTTTCTGTATTACATCTTGCCTGAAGAAGGGGCTTTAGTTGCCTCGGAAGTTTGCATATTGTAATCTTTTTAGTTAGCCAATGAAAGGTGTCATTTTGCTTGGCTTTTCTCTATGAACATGGAGAGAAAGCTAATAAGATCTTAACTCAGCAAATTCACAACTAGGTAGCTTGCAATGCAATCCCAGCAATCACCAGCACAGATGGAGAGAAAATCATTGACCATAAAAATATAATGGACACATTTAGAGACTACTGTAAATCCTTTTATTCTACTGAGTTTAAAGAAGACAAGACACATCTAATGCATTTCTGGATGCATTAGAGATACCACAACTAGATACTCTTAGTGCAGAGGAATTGGACAAACCTCTGACGCTATCAGAATTACTAGATGCTATAAGCTCACTTCATAGTGGAAAGCAGCAGGCCCCGATGTCTTCCCTTTTGAACTTAATAAGAAATTCTCAACTCAGCTAGCTCCACTTGTATTAGCAACATTTACAGACTACAGACAATAAAATTCTACTTCAGAGTTTTCGTCAAGCATTAATTACCATCTTTCCTAAACAAAAATAGAACTTATTACAATGTGCATCATTCAGACCAATCTCACTTCTGAATAATGATGTTAAGATACTCTCTAGAGTCCTAGCTAGAAGGATGGAAAATGTGCTGCCTTCGGTAATATCACAAGATCAAACTGGATTTATTAAAGGCCAACACTTAGCTTACAATCTTCTATGCCTGTTTAATGTTATATATTCATCCGCAAAGTCAAACACCCCGGAGATATTATTATCACTGGATGCAGGAAAAGCATTTGATATGATTGAATGGAACTACCTATTCACCGTATTGGAAAAAAAATGGTTTGGGCCGAAAATCTGTGCATTCCTTTAAACTGCTGTATACCAATCCAGAAGCTTCAATTTATATTAACAACATTAATTCAGACTACTTTAAAGTAGAACATAGTACCAGACAAGGATGCCCCCTGTCACCACAACTTTTTGCAATTGCCATTAAACCACTGGCTATTCACTATCGAAATGCTTATGAGATAAAGGGGATTATCAGAGGAAGACTTGAAGAGAACATTTCTCTATATGCAGATGATATGGTACTGTATATATCAGACCCACAAAATACTGTGCCCACAGTCCTAACGGCATTTACAGAATTACAAAAGATTTCTGGTCTCAGAATTAATTTGAACAAAAGTGTGCTCTTTCCAGTAAATAACACAATATTAGATTGGACACCTTCCATTTTATCATCGCAGATCAGTTTAAATACCTTGGGGTAAACATCACAAGTAAACATAAAGCTCTTTATCAATACAATTTTGCTATCTGTATGGAAAAAATTAAGCAAGACTTGCATAGATGGTATATTTTATTTTAGCTGGATGAATTAATGTTGTTAAGATGAATATCCTTCCTAAGCTTCTCTTTCTATTTCAGAGCATTCCAATAAAAATCAATAAATTATATTTTAAGAAATTAGATTCAACCATAACCTCATTTGTTTGGAATTAAAAACATCCACGTATCCAAAGAGTGACATTACAAAGACCTAAGTCAGAAGATGGCATGGCTCTACCTAACTTTCAATTTTATTACTGGGCAGCAAACATACAAACTATAAAAACCTGGACAAGGACACAAATAGATGAACAGACACAGGCTTGGTCCACAATAGAAATAAAATCCTGCAGTAATTCTTTATATTCCTTGCTATGCACCCTAATAAATGCAAGTTATCACCAATACACTCACAACCCAATTGTGCTTCACTCACTCAGAACATGGAACCAATGTAGGAAGTATTTTAAGATAAAGAAGCTTTTATCTGTGGCACCTCTGCACAAAAACCACCTTTTTCCACGCTCACAAATGTATGCAGTTTTTAATGTCTAGAAAACATTCAGGATTAAATCACTTAGAGATCTGTACATAGACAACGTCATTCCATTGTATGAACAATTACACTCCAAATTTAGCTTTCCAACAACACATTTTCTTCACTATCTTCAAATCAGAAACTTTGTTAAACAGAACCTGCCCAATTTTCCTCACCTCCCACCTACCTCAATGCTGGGAAAAATATTGATCAGTCTCGAGGACATTTCTGTAATATATAAAAACATTTCACAGTCCCTCCCTTTCAAAGATCCAAGAGGACAATGGGAAAAGAATCTCCCACTCAACATCTGCGAAAAGGAGGGGAAGGTGTAGAAGGAAAAATTTTTATATTAGCATGAAATAGCAAAATTAGCATAAAGAGCCATAAAAAGTAATTAAAAGCTTCTAAAATATTAGATTAAGCATAAATTAGAATGTTAAGCAAATAAGATAGGTCAAGCAAATAGTTAACTAAAAATCAGTCATTTCGCAGTCATCTTCAAGCTTCAAGCTTCAAGCAGGATTGCTAGTATGGGAAAAGAACAAAAATGAGGTGTAGAGACCATCTTAGAACATGATAAGGAGATTGAGATTGAGATTGAGATTGAGAACACCTGTGTCCAAGGCTGAGAAGCCAAAGGAACAATACCACAGATAGAAGATGGCGCTGGTAGGCACGTAAAGAAACCAGCTGGATTGATGAATCAGGAGAAAGGCAACAAAAGGCTTTTGCTGTAAGCAAGGTCATATTAATGTAATGCATGAAAGACAAACCTTAGTAAATTCAGGCATTAACATAAAATATTAGAAGAATATATTAGAAATTAACTTATATATTATAACTACTGTATATTAGAATTAACAAATCAAGTATGCCAAGCAAATGATTAAATAAAAGCATATACCATATTTCTTTTTAATTTAAGCTTAGCTTTAAGCCAACACTATTACATAGCTTGAAAGGCTAAAGAAGGACGTGACACCATGAACGACCAAATATGGAAGAAGGAACATCTGCCCAGTCAAAGAACCAATCAAAAATAAGCAAAACAGAAACTAGAGTGAACAATATACAGTATAGCCAGGTGCAGAATGAGCTAATTGTACAAGGTCAAAATGATAAGAAATTGTTATATAAACTTCAATTGCTGAAATGTTCGGGGCTCGATCTCATTCGGCTGAACTGGGTTGAGTCCGTGTTGCTGATTTACTGCAATAAAGCTCTAAAACTCTGTCTGTCTATCTTGAGTGTTAATAGCCTTTATTTTCAGGTAAAAAGCCTTCTGTTGATTAATTTTTCGACACGACAAAGGTAGCAATGCGGAGAATTCACTCGAGCTCCATATGCCAAAAGCATACAATTATTTAATTCAAAATTATATATTGAGCACATCTGTCTCACTTAAAACTGTCCAAAATGTTTAAAGGGCAAAATACAACCTGTAAACATTGCAATCAAGTTCCAGTCTCACTAGGCCTCATGTTTTGGGCCTGCACCAAATTAACATCATTCTGGACCAAAATCTTTAAATATCTTTCAGGCAGCCTTGGTGTCACAATCCCTCCTAATCCACTCACAGCTGTGTTTGTGGGCTCACAGAGGGGTTTAAAGTGGAGAAGGACAAACAAACTGTGATCTCCTCTACTACGCTATAGGCACGTAGACTTATCTTGATCAACTTGAAGAATCCTAACTCTCCTCTTTTAAATCAGTGGGTAACTGATGTTATATACTATTTAGAATTGGAAAAAATCAAATTCTCATTTCTGTACAGAACTTTTTCAAAACCTGGCAGGATCTAATCAATAACCTTTTAGAATAAGCATTTAAATTGAGGAAGCAGATTCTCTCCCCTCTGTCCTTTTTTTCTTTAACTATTTTATCTATTTACTTATTTTTACATTTAAAAGTTTTACTCTGCTGGCCTAGCTCTCTTTTTCATGGGTGGAGGTTGATTAGTTTCGAACCTAGTTTTGTAAAACTTGACTTATTTGTATGGAATGTTATTTGATTTTAAATAAAATCCAAACAAAAAATAACAAGTGACATTCATTTATCCATGGGGGCCTCAGTAGTTATTGTGGTGTCAGCCTGACGGACATCTGGCTGTGAATCAACAGTGACCCCTGCTGGTCAGACTGGTATTTGTAGGTCTGAGGTGTCACCGCCGCTCATTATGACACACACACCTGATTGACTACTCAAACCCAATAATAATGGAGACCCCGACAGCCGCACTCGCCCCACATTCTCATCCACAAATTTAATCACAGATCTGCCAATCCTGTAAATTTAATTTCACCTCGAACTACAAACACAAAGAGGACCTAAGCTTGTGGGGACATCAAGTGACAAGTAAAGGGTACTGGTCAGTGGTCACATGGTGTCAGATGGCTGATTGTTACACTGGAGTTAAGACTAAGATAAAACCCAAACCCTGGATAGAGGGGCTCAGTGAAGGAAGTGTTGAACCTGTGGAGGAGGGTCATTGTGTGTGAGATGCTATAAAATGACAGAGAGCCAGCAGGCCAGTCCAGATACACACCTATTCTGGGGCTGTATGGGGCACTCATTTCAGTCCTCTTGTTATTGTGACGCACAAAGTACTGGGAATGAGAACACAGCAAACTCCAGGACTTGTCATTGTATCCAAGGATACACTCCCTGCCCTTTCCCTTTCTGCCCAGTCCTTTATATGCGACTCCAATCATCATGAAGTCTCCACTGGACTCCACCTCCCAGTAACAGCGAGTCCCAGTCAGAGCCTCTTTGCATAGAACTTGGCACCTGTAGTCAAATCTGTCAGGATGATCAGGATATTCGGCTTTTGTCCCCTCACATGTCACCTTCTTGTTCCCTTCAGACAGACGGAGGTCTCTGTGTGCCGTGTTGATGTCTAGTGTGAGGGGACAGAAGTCTGAAAGGAGAGAAAAGAAAACGAGTGAGGAAATCTGGGAGTTTGTAACGGGACTGTGGGCGGAGCAAAACACAGACAATTCACAAGAACCAATCAGGTGCACTGATGAGACATTAATAGTATAGAGCTCATCTGATTGGACAGAATCTGTGAGGATTTAAAATTAAATTCTGGAATCACAATAAATCAAAATCCCTTTTATTCTCCAGTACTTCATGTGCAGGACTCTGACTTGGTAGATTTGGAGCTCCTTATAACAGAACACAACATCACAGACAAATAACAGAAAGAGCTGAAGTTAAAAAGACAAACTTCAAACCAAGTGGTAGAATAATCCAATTATAAAGGAGATGTGCTGATAGTGATGTGCCAGTGAGAGTGTGTGTGTGTAGTGTGTATTCCTGTGTCACACACACATGTCCTCATACTGTACACACACACACCTTCACACAGTCTCTGACAGAACACATGAACACACACAGAAGACGGCTAAGTCACTGCTGGGAGAGGCTGTCGCTCCTGCTAAGAAACTCTGGAGGTGTCTGTTAGTTTGAGTTTGAATTGACTGAAGTGTTTGGGAGTTTGTGTGAAGAAGTGAAGAGCTGCTGAGATGAGTCTGTGGTGGTCCTTATGACACGATTAGTGACACGAGATGTCTACAGGTCTGCACAGATGAAGAGCACAGCAGACCTCACCACAAGCTCTCATTGATTTATGGAGTGTCCCATTGGTGAGCCAAACCAGAGACCAATGTAGAATGTGATTACAGTTTGAATTACGGCTTTGTGAAACTGAACGAGGATTGGCTGTGAATTATTTAATTTCTTTATCTGGTGTATGAAGTCCAATCACCGCTGTGCCTTCTTAGTGATGTGGTGGTGGTGTTCATGTCTCACCTGAGAGTGTTTGTGATTGTTGTGCTCAGAACTTTGAAGGAGTCCACCATATTGACTGCTGAATCATTCATTTCTAGTGTTAGAGGTTGTGACTGCTGTTTGTGAAAGTCAATGGCCATTTCCACTGTCTCGGGGGTATTGAGCAGCAGGGTGTTGAAGGTCACCAAGACACAAGACGAGACCTCTCTTTTTTAGAAGGTGTTTCATTGCTGTTAGTAATTAGACCAAAAACGGTGGTGTCATCAGTGAACTTAATGATTTAACTGAAGCATCAGTGGACCTGCAGTCATTGGGGTACAAGGAGTAAAGTAGGGGGGCCGCCCACAGCCTTGAGGGGCACCTGTGTTGATACAGAGACAGTCTGAGAGGTGGGAGTCCAAACAAACGTATTGTTTCAGGTTCATCAGAAAACTGTAAATCCATTCACAGATGGAAGGATTCAGTTCAGTGTGTAGAAGTTTTGTTAACAACAGCACAGCCCAATGGTGTTAAAAGCTGAGCTGACGTCTACAAACAGGATTCTGGCAGAAGTTCCTTTACAGTCCTGGTGCTCCACACAAAGTGAAGGCCCATGTTCATAACATCGTCCACAGATCTGTGTGTTCGATATGCAAACTGAAGAGGGTCAAGATCAGTAGCAGTGACAGACTTCAGATGGCATAGAAGAAACCATTCAAATGTTTACATTAAAACTGACGTAAGAGCAATAGGCCTGTGATCAGTGAGGCAGCTAAGAACAGGAACAGCAATGACCCTGCCACAGGGGATGTTTATGAATGTGGTGAGGGAAGATATGAAGGTGATGGGTGTAACAGAACAAGATGATTAGGACAGGAAGATATGGAATAAGATGATCTGCTGTAGCAACCCCTAGCAGAAGTGGCCAATAGATGAGGAAGAAGAAGGGACAGGTACAGCAACAGGAGATTTAAATCAATCAGGTCAAGTGAACTGAGCGAAAACAGAAAATCATATCATAAGCCTGGCCTGAGATATTAAAAGTGAAATGATGATAAATTCAATGAACTGACAGACTCACATTGTAAAAACTCCTCTCTGCTCTGAGGTTCAGGAGGCCATAGGGTGAAGATTGGAGCTTCGCGACCTGAAAATACAAAGAAAAGTGAAGAAGAATGGAAAATGTTAAGATTAGGGCTGTCAGTAGAATAATATTTTTAATTGACTTTAATTGAACTTTTTTGATGAAATTATTTGTGATTAATCGCTCATGCATGTTTCACAAAATAATTACAGACTAACTAGGTGTTACTACCTGTACTTACTGTGTAATGCTGTGGTTAAGCACTTATAAATAAAATAAAATATAATCATGGGCGGCACGGTGGTGCAGTGGTAGCGCTGCTGCCTCGCAGTTAGGAGACCCGGGTTCGCTTCCCGGGTCCTCCCTGCGTGGAGTTTGCATGTTCTCCCCGTGTCTGCGTGGGTTTCCTCCGGCTCCGGTTTCCTCCCACAATCCGAAGACATGCAGGTTAGGTGGATTGGCAATTCTAAATTGGCCCTAGTGTGTGCTTGGTGTATTTGTGTGTGTCCTGCGGTGGGTTGGCACCCTGCCCAGGATTGGTTCCTACCTTTTGCCCTGTGTTGGCTGGGATTGGCTCCAGCAGACCCCCGTGACCCTGTATTTGGATTCAGCGGGTTCGAAAATGGATGGATGGATAATCACATGATAAATTAATCCATTAAAATAAGGGTTAAAATGCAGTCTCTCTTCACTCGATCGCAGCCCACCACCTTCTGTATCCCCGGCTCACCAAACACAGGCGTTGCCAGGGGAGACTGCAGCACAAACTCTTTTCTGCCACACTGCGCAGCCAGACCATCTGAGGTCGGCACACCTCCCATCTTCCTTTGCACTTCCTCAGTTAATCCTCAGATCCATTGGGAAGTCTTGCTCGCCTCACTCTACATGCTCAGTCAGTTGGGGAAACCAGCCCCTAGAGTGCCTCAGCCTATGCTCCCTTCCAGAGCCCCAGCTTGAGTTGCCTTCTCCAAACAGGTGGCCCGATTGTCTCTCTCTGACTGCCCTTTCCATCCTTTAAACTCTTTCTGTTTGTTTCTTTCCATTACATCTTTTATCTCTACCCTTGTGCCAGCCCGTATATATACACATGTCTCCATGAGCGCAGCACCTTAATCACACGCCGCAGGAAGCCAATAAAGCAATTGAGAACAATTGCACCCGCACGTGCAGGTGCGACTCACCCCAATTTTCTCATTAACTCTCCACGGCTGTGCAATCACGTTCACGAAGATTGACTCTGCTTTATGGATTTAAAACCTGGCCATATTTTGTTATAGCCATGGACCCACTATACCACAGGCATGTACAACATAATTATGGACACTTAATCTAAAGTGATTCCGGTTTATTATTATATCCTATGAACTACAGTGGAACCTCGGTTTGCGAGTGTTTTGCAAGATGAGCTAAACTTTTTAATAAATTTTGATTTGATAAACGAGTGACGTCTTGCAATACGAGTAGTATGTATACACTTTGTCTGCTGAGCGTCATATAATCACAACTGAGCTGATGGTTCTTCTCTCTCTCTCGCTGTGGGATTGTGGGCAATCGTCTCCTATTCTCTATCAGAGTCAGCGTGCCTCACTCATATAGTCAACATCCGTACAAGCGTATACTGTTTACTACAGCATTGTGACTGTTTGTGTGTGTGTGTGCTGTGACGTGTGAGTCCCCGTCTTGCACCATCAGCTTTATTCAGCTTGAAACAGCAACAGCGCAGTTATTTATTGTAGCAGGATCTGCCAGTCTCCTATACACAGACACAGCAGTCAGGCAGGGTCGTAGCCAAGTAGTACTGTGCTCTGCGCATTTATAATGTTACTTGTTCCTTGTATCACCCACTGATGGCAGGCGCTTATAGCATGTCCACGATCTTTCTGGATTCGCTCTTTATACCGAACTGCTAAAGCGCGGGGAGACTGCGTTTACTTTGGGACGTTTTTCCGCATGTCGTCCCGTTGGGTGGAATCCCACAAGAATTTAGAAACTCACTCACACCGCCATGATTCTTTTCAAAGGTAAAGTGAACGTTAATTTGTTTTACAGTATGTATTTTTACTTTATATTTTGTATTAATCATTTTTATATGAATTGTTTGGGGTTGTGGGACAAATCATCTGAGTTTCCATTATTTCTTATGGGGAAATTCACTTTGATATACAAGTGCTTTGGACTGCGAGCATGTTTCTGGAACGAATTATGCTCGCAAACCGAGGTTCCACCGTACATCACCTGATCAGCTATAAATATAATAATGTCAATATCATGATGTACTGGAAAAATAATTCTTAGAGAATTTCAGAAATTCAATTTATTGTCAAAATTATGATAAACAACCAACAGTATTTTGGACATGTCTATAATGTTGCTCAAGGCCACTATCGTCATTATTTAACCATCTTAACCAGTTGCTAAGGTACACAAGTTTGTTCACATTTTCAGATTCCACAGTAGATCTCTTTTTGTCCACAATATGAAAAAGAAAAAAAGGCAGCTGCACAATACAGCATCGAACAGGAACATCAAAGACTGATTTTGAAATAAAATAACAAACCACCTGAGTCACAACATCCTGATTCTCTTGTCAGGTTGTAATCCAATAGTTTTGCATGTTTGTATTTGTTAATATTTTGTTACTATTTTATGAAATAAACGACATTACTTAGCACAGCTTAAAGTTGCCTCTATGATTGCTCGTCATGTTTATTTTGAATCCTTACAGTTGCAGTAGCTCTAGAATGAATGTCTAATAAAAGAAGGCCCTTTGTTATCGAGGCAACTGTTGTTACATTACAGCTTTAGACGCCACAACATTCTCAACCTTTTTAATGTATGGTTTGAGGAAATGATCACTTATCTATACTAATAAAAGGCAAAGCCCTCACTGAATGACTGACTCACTCACTCACTCACTCACTCACTTACTCACTGACTTATCACTAATTCTCCAACTTCCCGTGTAGGTAGAAGGCTGAAATTTGGTAGGCTCATTCCTTACAGCTTACTTACAAAAGTTAAGCAGGTTTCATTTCGAAATTCTATACATAACGGTCATAACAGTCAACAACGTCCACCATGTTGAACTTTCTTATTCATGGCCTCATCTTCACAAAATTTGGTAGGCAGCTTCCCTGCGCTAACCGAAACCAATGTACATACTTATTTCGGTGGTATAACGCCACTGTCAGTAGCCATATTGAACTTTCTAATGTCACTAATTCTCCAAATTCCCGTGTAGGTAGAAGGCTGAAATTTGGTACTTATTTCGGTGGTATGATGCCACTGTCGGCCACCATATTGAACTTTTCAACAGTCTTTGTTACTTATGGGCCCATCTTCAAGAAATTTGGTACGCGGGTTCCCAACGCTAACTGAATCCTACTTACGTACATACAGTGGTGTGAAAAACTATTTGCCCCCTTCCTGATTTCTTATTCTTTTGCATGTTTGTCACACAAAATGTTTCTGATCATCAAACACATTTAACCATTAGTCAAATATAACACAAGTAAACACAAAATGCAGTTTTAAATGATGGTTTTATTATTTAGGGAGAAAAAAATCCAAACCTACATGGCCCTGTGTGAAAAGTAATTGCCCCTGAACCTAATAACTGGTTGGGCCACCCTTAGCAGCAATAACTGCAATCAAGCGTTTGCGATAACTTGCAATGAGTCTTTTACAGCGCTCTGGAGGAATTTTGGCCGACTCATCTTTGCAGAATTGTTGTAATTCAGCTTTATTTGAGGGTTTTCTAGCATGAACCGCCTTTTTAAGGTCATGCCATAGCATCTCAATTGGATTCGGGTCAGGACTTTGACTAGGCCACTCCAAAGTCTTCATTTTGTTTTTCTTCAGCCATTCAGAGGTGGATTTGCTGGTGTGTTTTGGGTCATTGTCCTGTTGCAGCACCAAAGATCGCTTCAGCTTGAGTTGACGAACAGATGGCCGGACATTCTCCTTCAGGATTTTTGGTACACAGTAGAATTCATGGTTCCATCTATCACAGCAAGCCTTCCAGGTCCTGAAGCAGCAAAACAACCCCAGACCATCACACTACCACCACCATATTTTACTGTTGGTTTGATGCTCTTTTTCTGAAATGCTGTGTTCCTTTTATGCCAGATGTAACGGGACATTTGCCTTCCAAAAAGTTCAACTTTTGTCTCATCAGTCCACAAGGTATTTTCCCAAAAGTCTTGGCAATCATTGAGATGTTTCTTAGCAAAATTAAGACGAGCCCTAATGTTCTTTTTGCTTAACAGTGGTTTGTGTCTTGGAAATCTGCAATGCAGGCCGTTTTTGCCCAGTCTCTTTCTTATGGTGGAGTCGTGAACACTGACCTTAATTGAGGCAAGTGAGGCCTGCAGTTCTTTAGACGTTGTCCTGTGGTCTTCTGTGACCTCTCGGATGAGTCGTCTCTGCGCTCTTGGGGTAATTTTGGTCGGCCCGCCACTCCTGGGAAGGTTCACCACTGTTCCATGTTTTTGCCATTTGTGGATAATGGCTCTCACTAAGGTTCGCTGGAGTCCCAAAGCTTTAGAAATGGCTTTATAACCTTTACCAGACTGATAGATCTCAATGACTTCTGTTCTCATTTGTTCCTGAATTTCTTTGGATCTTGGCATGATGTCTAGCTTTTAAGGTGCTTTTGGTCTACTTCTCTGTGTCAGGCAGCTCCTATTGAAGTGATTTCTTGATTGAAACAGGTGTGGCAGTAATCAGGCCTGGGGTGGCTACGGAAATTGAACTCAGGTGTGATACACCACAGTTAGGTGATTTTTTAACAAGGGGGCAATTACTTTTTCACACAGGGCCATGTAGGTTTGGATTTTTTTTCTCCCTAAATAATAAAAACCATCATTTAAAAACTACATTTTGTGTTTACTTGTGTTATATTTGACTAATGGTTAAATGTGTTTGATGATCAGAAACATTTTGTGTGACAAACATGCAAAAGAATAAGAAATCAGGAAGGGGGCAAATAGTTTTTCACACCACTGTATATACGTCCATAGCCTGCAGCTCGGTCACCGTGTGAGGCGGTGTTGGTTCCCCATCCCAACGCCTCCCACGTTGTTGGCTGCCTGCCTATATAAGGCCGTCCATCACTCCAGTCTCTACATTCCCTTCCTTGCTTTGCCACGGGATTCACGTCTCCCTGCTGATAACTACAGCCTTTTTATTTAATCCATGGCTTCTCCGCTGTTTTATTGTTCGTTTATTATAATTATAGTTATTGTGTAGGTATTTTAGACTTACTTTACATTGCTCAGGTACCCATTTCCTTTATCATTCCAACTGTACCCGCATTAACATGTCTATCGAGGTGATCACCATCGATCAAAGAACTGTCACTAACTGAGTGGTTTCCATGCCCAGAGATGGCAACTACCTTTTCCATTCTCTTTGTTACATATTGCACGGCCATATCAGGCTCACTCTTGATATCCGGAGGAACATTCTGTCTCATGTATTGAATGACTGGGACAGGTTCAAAGTGTGGACTGATGACGGTACAGGAGATAATTATACTACACAGGAGCACTAGAAGAGTGAAATGCTTAAGCCCTTCACCTATGCATCTGCATGTGAGTTGATGGCTGCCACTGAATCGTTCGGTTGTTCGGTTGCTTTCAAGTGTACCGAAATGGCCAAATATTTTACACCTTTGACAAATGCCTCTTAAACATCTTAGATTCACAGGTGATGATTTCAGTTTTACACCTTTGGACATCCGCCAATGCCTCTTAAACATCTTAGATTCACAGGTGATGATTTCAGTAGTGGACACTTTGATTTTTATGAATGTTTAAACTCTCAAAAGCTGGATGTGAAGTTATCAATGAAACCGGTTGTATGCTTACAACACTTGACAGATGCCGAATGTCACTTCAACACAAGTCCTACAAATACTGTTGTATTACTATTACTACTCGTAATTGAAACAAACCATGAAACTCAAACCAATTATGACAGCAGCAATCCAAGCTGTGAGATTTGAAACAAGATTACTGTTCACATGACCAACTGTACGTTGCATGCTTAAGAGTAAGCTCAGCGGACAGCTTGGTCATATTACAACCGGAGGGCCAAACGCACAATGTGGTATGCAAAGAGATCCTTAACAAATAATTATTGGTATATTTTCCCTCAGTTTAAAAAGGTTTAATTTTCTTCTTAATAAAACTTTTAAGGCAGTACTAACTTTCTCCCTCTGCTTTCTTTTAGGAAAAAAGACGCTCCGCCACCATAAGCCGGGTTTGCCCGCAGTACGATACTTCCGCCCTTCCTCCTCCATCTTTTCCTGACGTCATCAATCCCATCCTCCCTCACAGTTCCTTCCCAGCATTCCTCCACTTCCGGCTCCTCCCTCATAAAATGGCCGGCGACGCCATGTTTCGGCGTCGCGCATATGAACTGTTTAGTTTATGTTTTGACCTGCTTTTCTTTTTTATTGTGGATCGTCTACAATATATGTGTCCTTCTACATCTTTTACAATATATATATAATGTGTGTGTGTGTATGTGTATATATATAGATAGAGATATAGATATAGATATATATATAGATATTATATATATATATATATATAGATATAGATATATATACTGTATATATAATGTGTGTGTGTATGTATGTATGTGTATATATATATATATATATATATATATATATATATATATATATATATATATTGTCATGCACGCGAGTCGGAGACCGCTGGAAGGATCTTAACACACCTGGGAAAACATTCGCCGGTAGGGAATGGCGGGTACTAACTTTCTTCCTGTGCTTCCTTTCAGAAAAAAAGACGCTCCGCCACCATAAGACTGAGTTTTGCCCGCACTACGTCTACTTCCACCCTTCCTCCGCCATCTTTCCTTACATCATCGATCCCATCATCCCTCATGACTCCTTCCCAGCATCCCTCCACTTCCGGTTCCTCCTCTTTAAAATGGCCGCGACACCATTCCCAGGAGTCGCGTATATGAACTGTATTGTTTATATTTTTTGACCGTTTCATTTTGAGTATATTGTGGAGTGCCGACAAAATACGGGCTGGAAAACCCCAAACCTTATTGCTGTCTCCTGCTATCTCTTTTACAATATATATATATATATATATATATATATATGACAGCAACACTCATAACAGTGACAAAACAATTACATTGATGATCATGTTACGTTATTTTCAAGATGTTTCCTTTTCTTTTTCATTACTTCTTTAACACACTACTTCTCCGCTGCGAAGCATGGGTATTTTGCTAGTATAAAATAAACACGAAAGCCACATTAAAAATTCAGGAATTAAAAATCTCACAATCTGATCTCTTTCCAATAATCACGCACAAAAATCTGCCCTTTCTGTCTTCATAGTTACTATATATACTTGCGGATAAGTTCTCCCACGGATAAGTCAGGACTTCATTTGATTGTATAATTTCTGGTATTTTAAAATGTTGGTTGTATAAGTCGAATGTGGAAAACTCATGCTATTGGTCCAAGAAATTATTATATGCTAATTCCCACCTGAGAGAGTAAACACTGCCTTTTTTTCTATGTGGGTGCAGCAATTCGCTGTATCAGCAGGTGCTCCTAACCTCTCTCTCTGTCTCTCTCTTGTGCCTACATGACCACACTGTAATACCCAAACTATTCTGAAGCGACGTTTGCACTGATCTATATTTTTTGTACCTCACTCCCTCACACACCTTTATCGCAAGAGCATTCCTTATCTACGACGGAGTGTTCAATCAGAAGAAAATATGAAGCTGGTTTTAAATTAAAAGTAGCGAAAGAAATTGGTAACTGTGCTACTGCAACAAAATTTGATGCGTCTGAGAAACTGATGGGTGATTGGAGGAGACAAGAAGATGTCAAAAAAGAAAATGTTAGTGTCGCATTTTTGAACGGGCATATAAGTCGGGGTCTGATTTTATGATCGATTTTTCAGTTTCAAGACCTGACTTATATGTCAGTATACACGGTAGCTTAATAATGAGACACTTATCATCACTTCAATAATTACAAAAACAACAACACTTCAATTCATAAGCAGACATCTGGAAGCTCATAACTCACCTGCACAGTTCCAGTAGTTTCTCCAGCCAGGTTCATTTATTGAACTCTGTAGATGTTAACATGGCCAGATCTTCATTGCCGTGTGTCTATACTACTTTGATTTTACACAGAAATGTTAGTTTTAAAATGACAGCTTCCACCGAGAAGAATCACAGGTGTCTGTTCCATTGTTACATTAATGACTTAATCCCGCATGAATTGAGAAGTGCAATGCTCCTGACCATGATATGTATGGGATAAAACATTTGTATATAGCATATAAGGTTAAGTTCAGTTCAGGACATTGCAGCAGGCTGCATCAGATGAGATGAGATAAGAGCAGATCAGTGCAGTTCAGATGACAAACGGGTGACCAGAGAAGGAATGAGACTGAAAATTATGGAATTTCGCTGTAACGTTGAGTTATTTTAATAGATCAAGGATATTAAATTAAGCTTAAGCATTAACACATTAATGCTGACAGCTCTAGTTAAGATAGAATTTTATAATGTTAAATTATTAAACACTAATTACAAATGTAATGTAGTTAACATAAAACAACAAAACATGTGGATCAAGTCTGCACACAGAGCCCACCGGTGTGTTGATGATGCAGTGACTCTGAGTCTGAGTTTTATTTACCAACACTTTGATCAGCAGGACAGATGTGAGGGTCTCGATTGTGGACTTAACCTCTGCTTTAGATACCAACATCCCAGAGCTTCACAATAAGAAACTGACCGAGTTCAGCCTGCCCAGTCCAATCCACCATTGGATCTCAGACTTTCTTCCTGGTAGTAAACAGTGCCAGTGCAGTTGGGCGCACACACGTCTGACCTGTTAACCCTCGTCAACTGACTTCTATTTTCCTCTCCTGTGTTGTCAGTTGGCCACAGCTCAGCAGTTCTGTTCATGACAGACATTGTTAGGTTCCAATTATGTTAATCAGTGCAGAACTGCTTTAGCGTACAGATTTATTTAAACACCCAGTATCATGATATGTAAACATTATATAGTTATAATTTATAAAGTCTGTTAATGTGTTTCACCTGTGAACTTGTTATGTGCACTCAGTGGAGTGTTCAGGTGGTCCTAAAGTGGTCAGGGTTCTAATGCACTCCTTTAATTTGCTGATCTTTTTCACCAAAATATATAAAGAAATACTCTCGCTGTGTGAAAGTCTATTTAATGTCAGTGGGTGTAATGAGTCTGAGTATACGACACCACACTTAGAAAACACATGAGCCTGGGGAAATATGGTGGAAAATGGATTAATGAGAACTTTAATGAGGAACCCATCTGACAGAATGTAAAGGACAGAGAAGACAGCAGAAGCTCATTCAGATTTCATGATATCACAAAGCACTGAAGTTGATCCCAATTCAATTTCATTTATGTCTTCACTGCTTTTAAGTTCACAACACTTCATTTGTACACTGAGCTGGCCCTGACAGTTTAGTTGTTGTTCCTTATTTTATGTTTGACATTTTGCAGAGCAAATGCAAAGAATCATAAAGTGAAATGAAGAAGTAGCTTTTAAGAGAGTTAACAGAAAAAAATATCTCTATATACATAAAGCAGTAAATCATCTGATGTTTGACATCTGTACCAGGACATAATATCATCCTGTGTCCACCAGAGGGCAGCAATGACCAAGGAACAGAAGAAAGAAGAAGCACAAAGAAAGAGAATAGGAAGGACTAGCATGTCAGGTGCACAGAGGTTCATAAATGTACAACACAATCAAAATAGATAGACGAACTACTGTATCATTAACACTGTTTAAAAAACTGTTTCACAATGCTAATCAGAAATCAGATATTTACATAAAAAATTCAAGAACTCTGTTTAATACGAGAGTGATATCAATAAGCTAGTCACTGAAAGAGACATTAGAAAAAATTCTTAACAGTAAAGTCTTAGAGATAAATGGAAAAGAGCAGGCCTTCTTCAGACATCTCACTGTCCCTGTGGTTGACACTCTGGTCCTCCTAATGGAGTTTAACAAAACATGAGAAGTCACAGTACCTGGTGGAGTCCATGTCAGGATGTCCCACTGGCTTATCTTCTCCAGACTCTTTTTCAGACATGACAGCTCCTTTAGCAGGTCCTCAGTAGAAAAGTCAGCAGTGACAGTGAAGCTGAGTGAGTCTCCATCAGCAGGAGGGACACAGCGAGATGAGAAAGTCTGCTTCAGCAGAGAAGAGGGAACAAGGAGAAATCAAAAAAACATTAATAAGAAGGAACTCCTCTTAACTAAACATCAGTGTGGTGAACAGTCATATTGGGTTTAGATAGAGAGATTGCTTTTAATTCATTTGTTATTTATTTATTTATAGGAGAATATTTCATTATAATGGACTATTAGATATTATCAGCCTTGACATTCAAAAAGCTTTTCACATAGAAGTCCATAAGAGGCGAGTCACCAGACTGTAGATAAGTGGACTTATGGGGCAGTGGACAGGCAAGGGCAGAATTGACTTAGCAAACAAAACAAGGCATTGGGCTCTTTAATGTACTGAGATAAAGTTAATTAGATAGATAGATAGATAGATAGATAGATAGATAGATAGATAGATAGATAGATAGATAGATAGATAGATAGATAGATAGATAGATAGATAGATAGATAGATAGATAGTATATGTCCCCAAATTTGGCTATTAAATTAAATCCAAAGACTTACACACACTATTCAGTATAATCTTACAGTAGAAGGTCTGCCACTAGAAAGTGTGCGACTTGTCAGAAAGACTTGGGAGCCTTTTGTGCGCTCATCACAGTTCTGTAAACTGCCCTGTAGAACACACTTGTGGGACCACATCAGGAATATTGTGTGTTAGAGAAATGAGAAAACAGCACAAAAGAAAGTCAAGATGAAGAAGAGAGACCAGGCTGGACTGTGGGGTTTGAGCTGTGAGGAAATGCTGAAGGATTTGAATGTCATCAGTTAAAGGACAGAGACATAAGGAGGTGACATGACAGATGTTTTTAAAGCTATGAATGAAGTTGGTGTCTTCTTTTCTCAGGTGGTGTCATTTAAAATGAAACTTATTAAGAGCACATTTCATACAAATTTAATTCCTCAAAGAAACAACTGTAGATTGACCTGTCATGTAGATGAAGGCAGGAACTTTGAGATTTTTGCATAAATTTCGGAAATATTATTCAAATATGAAATTGGACTGAATGACCTGTTCTTGCCATTTGTAAAACTCCTCATATGTTTTGAATTTGACTATGAATGACCTCAGGCGCTGCACACCCTGGCCTCTTCAGACTCCCTGTAAAGTGTCACTCTCACCTGCAGAAAGTGGAGATGGTCCTTGGTCTCTGAAAGCTCCTTCAGCTCAGTATCTTTTCTCTTCAGCTCCTTGATCTCCCTCTCCAGTTGCTCCATGACTCCTTCAGCCTCCTCCACATTTCTCTTTTCTTGTTCTCTGATCTTCTTAGTCAGTTTCTTATGGGCTCCCTCAATGCACTGTATCAGATCAGTGAAGCTCTTATCATGTTCCTCCATCTTTTGTTTCATTGAGATCTGGTTGGATGGGAAAAAAATATTGAATTGAGTCATCTAGTTAAAAAAACACAAGACACCTTTGTTGGTATTTTGACATTGTAAAGGAGAGTTTGAATTAGGAGATAATCAATTGCACTCTCCTATTCTCTTAGGCAATATTTTCTCTTGGTATGCTGGGTAACAGCATTTTCTCAAGGCATCTGCAGGACTGTAGGTAATGTGCACTCTTAATATGCAGCTCTGTAATATCTATGAGAGCCATTGGCAGGACAGCTCTATTGTCCTGTGAGGACTCTGGTAGTGTTACATAGACCTGCCTTTAAAAAGAGCTTCTCCTGGTCATGCTGGGTTTGAGAGTGGAGCTGGTAAACAAAGTGGTTATGGGGCGGGGATGGGATTGGAGGGGGGGCGGTTGGATGGAGAAGAAGAAGGAGAAGAAGAAGAATGGGTATGGGGCAAAAATATGGTTTGTTCTAACTTTATTGTGTGAAAAATATATATACATATAAATATTTGCCCGTATGTAAAAGTTGGTTGTCCACTGCCATGTCAACTACAAGTTTACATGCTCACTGTTTAATGTGTCTGTCGCCCTATGGTTAATTCAGGGAACATTTAAAACTGTTCGCTAACCTGGCCTTGTGCTCATTTTCTACGTATCTGTTCTTTAAACCTGAAGAAGGGAGCTAATGCAGGATGACATAAGCGTCACAGTTTGCTTCCTGTGTGTTTTGAGTGCTGAACTGATAGGTTTTGTTTGAAAATGATTACAATTGTTCCTGTCTTCACAACAATAAAACAGATTTTTTTTAGCAACCTGGACATGTCAAACTAATGAGATTAAGACATTAAACATGATTGTCTAGATGCTGGTCAGGAGGTTTCTGATTTCATTTAATTTCATGAACTCTTTGCTCATCAACCTGTTTTCCATTATAAACTTTAGATTTGGTGAGCTAGGTTGATGTATTTTTATTTCCTTCATTTAACTTTTCATGATTATGAATAACTGCCATTGCAATGACGGCTCACACTTGTATGGCTCACCCAGATGTCATTGGCATGAGGTTTAGTGTGCAGGTGGGTCACAGTCAGTTGTAAGTGTAGGGTGTGAGGTGCACACTGTCCAGGATCATCAACCCCAAAGCTGGAGGTGTTCAGCTGTTTTCAGGGCCTTGCAAAGCTGGAAAATCACTCTGATATCTACGATATCTTCCTCCAAACACAGAGAGTTTCTGCATGACGTGTTGCTTTCTGGGTACTCAGGTACAAAACCTAAATCTGGATAGCCGGATAGGCTCATGGCCAGAGCAGCAGAAGATCCAGATGTCATTATCAAGCATGTGCAGTTGTCACTGAACAATTGAAATAGGTGGACCAGACTGCCAGCTCTGCAGGACAAATTTAAAGAGCTGGGTACAAAGTAGAGGAGCAGAACTGACAAAGTGATCATCTCAGCACTTCTATCTGTGTCACAGCAGTTCTCATGAGATTAGGAAGATTAGAAGTCTTAATGCATATCTGATGATTTTTATGTTGGAAGAAGTTGAGATGGCTTATATTTCAACTGGAGGGGCTCTAATGTAAGTTTATTACTGAATGTATCACAAATAAATTAATGTAAGCAATTATTAGGAAATTATTTGAGTGATAAAGATCAAGAAGAGGAGTGGCAGTGTGCAATCAGAGTGGGCATAGACAGGGATTTCATGTTTCACTAATGTGCAGGAATTCTATTAGGTTATCAGAAAAGCGTAAAAGTATAAACTCTGACGGATGTCAGTCTGGCAGGAGGGCTCTCTTTCAGTCACTTGTTCATTCTTTACTGTCACTTCTGTGCCTTTATTAGACTGTGCCATTGTGGCAGACGGCCGGGTCCCATGCCCGGCCGGGATGCCCCTTCTGCTTATGTTCCGGTGGAGCAGCCATGGGCTCCTCAGTACTTCCCCCGGGATGCTTGGTGGCAGCCTCCCTGGTGGACGGTGGTGAATCAGTCTCCCGCAGGGTTCCCTGGGAGATGGAGTTCTCCACAACCCTTTGGGGATCTGGGGTGGCCGCCAGGGGGTGGCGCCATGGATCACTGAGCCCAGCTGGTCTAATCTTTGGCCCCACCCGGGAGTGCAATTGGAAGCAGGTGAGCAAGCACCAGGAGCACTTCTGGGAGGGCCATAAAAGGAACCAGCAACCACCACTCAGAGCCAGAATCGGGAGATAGAGGACGAGGTTGCCTGAGAGGAGTGGTGGTGCCGTCAGAGGAAGGATTGGTTTGGGTTGTGTTGCGTTAAACTGTTTTGGGACTGTGTTGGGCTTGTGGGACCTGGGGAAGACGTGCCCCATGGCTGAAGAGCAAAATAAAACTTTGTTTATTGCCCACGTGCCTCAGCGTGAATTTGTGCTGGGTCGGCGCCTATATAGCACCTTATTCACACCATGATGACTGACACTTTTTGCCCCACCCACTGCCTTTGAACAGAAGGACACACCCCTATTTTCTGGTCCTGCTGCATTTAGTACTTTAATACAACAGATGACTTTAAAATAATTCATGTAATTTCATGTTAAATAAATCAGTTTGGAAAGGTTAGGTCAGTCCACGCACAAAAATGAGTGTGAAGAGTTTATTCTTTATCAGAAGAGTACATTCTCATAAATTAATCCTAGAAGAATAGGGCATAAAACAAGAAACAATTCTAAATCCAAAGAGGACTGTTTCATTGATGTTAGGTAGAATGCCCAGAGGGGACTGGTCAGGCGGTCTCATGGTCTGGAATCCCTGCAGATTTTATTTTTTTCTCCAGCCGTCTGGAGTTTTTTTGTTTTTTCTGTCCCCCCTGGCCATTGAACCTTACTCTTATTCGATGTTAATTAATGTTGATTTGTTTTGTTTTATAATTGTGTCTTTTATTTTTCTATTCTTTAATATGTAAAGCACTTTGAGCTACTGTTTGTATGAAAATGTGCTATAGAAATAAATGTTGTTGTTGTAATTCTGAACAGTGTGCCAGTGAAAAATGAAAACCCACATAGGAAATCCTAATGGGGCAATTTACAGTCTCTGCCAATGAACCAACCTGACATGTGAGGATGTGGTAGGGGGACTGGAGTAGCTGGAGGGAACCCACAGAGAAACTTGAAGAAGTGGGAAACTCCATATGAACAACTAATGGTGATCTGGAAGGCAACATAATTGGCCACTGCACCTCCTTACTGTTCTTTTCATAAAATATGAAAAGTTAAATAAAACAGGCGGAGGTGCAGGTTAACTGCACTCAGTCAAGCAGCCTAACACCATATTATGTTAACACCTATGGAGTCCAATAAAGCTGGGACATATCAAAATGAACAATAAACGACCATTAGGGAAAGTGGTGCTGCCTGATCCAGTTCAGAACATCAGTGCCGACCTTCATTATGAGTTATTGTTAGGGGGAGTGAAGTCACCTTTAAGAGGTGGAATGAGAAACCTGAGGACATTAGGATCTTGTTGCCTAAATTTATCAAAAATAAAACATGAAATACCATCAGCTGCAAAATGCCATGAAGGACACAATAAAACATCTTCTCTCCTTCTCCAGCTCCCTGTCCTCACAAGTCAATACCAGAAACCTACAACACTTTTACTTTCTTTTTTCTTTTTTTGATATGTAGTGTTGTCTTAATTCCACTCACCTTCATCTCCTCCACTGTCCTCCTCGTCTCCTTCAGTTTCTTCTCTTTCTCTTCAAGTCTCCTCCTAATTTCACTCCGTGTCACCCCCAGCTCTTTCTGTTTTGACACACAAGAGGACACATCAACAATAACAACAACAACATTTATTTCTATAGCACATTTTCATACAAAAAGTAGCTCAAAGTGCTTTACATAATAAAGAATAGAAAAATAAAAGACAAAATAAGAAATTAAAATAAGACATCATTAATTAACATAAAATAAGTAAGGTCCGATGGCCAGGGTGGACAGAAAAAACAAAAAAAAAAAAAAAATAACTCCAGACGGCTGGAGAAAAAAAAAAAAATCTGCAGGAATTCCAGGCCACAAGACCACCCAGTCCCGTCTGAGCATTCTACCTAACATAAATGAAACAGTCCTCCTTGTATTTAGGGTTCTCACGGAAGAACTTGATGTTGATGGTCATACAGACTTCTGGCTTTTAATCCATCCATCATTGTTGGAACATCACTGTGCTTTGAGTAGATGGTGGTGGCGCAAGCGGAAAAGGAAAGAGAAGAGAGAGTAGGGGTTAGTACAGATTTTAGAGCCATCATGAATAGTTATTATAATGAGTTGGATATAAAGAGTATCAGGATTAAATGAAGGTGAAGTTAGGAGAAGGCCATGTTAAAGTAATGTGTTTTCAGCAGTGTTTTAAACTGCTCTACTGTATTAGCCTGGCAAATTCCTATTGGCAGGCTATTCCAGATTTTAGGTGCATAGCAGCAGAAGGCCGCCTCACCACTTCTTATAAGTTTTGTTCTTGGAATTCAAAGGAGACACTCATTTCAGGATCTAAGGTTACGATTTGGAATATAAGGTGTCAGACATTACGATATATAAGATGGAGCGAGATTATTTAAGGCTTTATAAACCATAAGCAGAATTTTAAAGTCAATCCTGAATTAAACAGGTAACCAGTGTAGTGACATCAAAACTGGAGAAATGTGTTCGGATTTTCTTTTCCCAGTTAGGATTCTAGCAGCTGCATTCTGCACTCGTTGCAAACGATTTATGTCTTTTTTGGGTAGTCCTGAGAGGAGTGCGTTACAGTAATCTAGTCGACTGAAAACAAAAGCGTGAATTAATTTCTCAGCATCTTTCAATGATATAAGAGGTCTAACTTTACTTATGTTTCTTAGGTGAAAAAATGCTGTCCTAGTGGTCTGATGAATATGCGATTTAAAATTCAGGTTACAGTCAACAGTTACCTCTAAGCTTTTTACCTCCGTCTTGACTTTTAATCCTAATGCATCAAGTTTATTTCTGATAACCTCATTGAATCCATTATTGCTGATCACTAAGATTTCAGTTTTCTCTTTACTTAACTTGAGAAAGTTACTATTTATTCATTCACATGGGGGGCTTATCAGAATTCACTTCCACTTTTTGATCTTTTGGTGTCATTTTGAGTGATTAAATGTGTGCAATACAATTGTTTCAAATTCCATGACACAACTTACTGTTTCTGTCACAGTTGTCTTCATTTTGACACTGCAGGTGACACTCAGAGATTTAATTAAACAAATATGAATGTCACAAAAACATTCAAATAAAGGTTTAATTTAGCACTTCAATTCAAGATGGAGTTTGGCTTGAAGAGAGCTACAAATTAAGGAGACAGTCTGAAGGTTCACTGGTGTACGAGTCAGACCTTGAGATTGAGAGGACATCACATCGACAACCAGGATATCAGAGCTTCACACATAAAAACTGAAGAAACCTGCAAACCCAGGAGACCTCGGATGGCTAAGGACCACAATTGTAGGACCAACACGGCCTTTGTGGAGTTGAAACTTGTGAGAACTTTGTCAAGTATTTGGTCATTTTATGGAGTCAAGTGAGATAACTGAGGCCGAGAAGACACGAGTGAGTCTGAGGAGTTCAGGAAAAAGTTAAATCTGAAGAGGAGTTTACTGAACTCAGATAAATCTGACAATAAATTGAAAAAGTAACTTGTGGAAATACTTAAAAAAAATCAGGAAATTGGACAACATTTAAAATTTAATTATATAAATGTTCTTAGGCACCACCAGTGCAGAGTTTGCTCAGGAATGGCAGCAGACAGGTGTGAGTGAGGCGTGAAGACTTTTGGAGGATGGCCTGGCAGGTGTCAAGAAGGGCAGCAAAGAAGCCAAGAAAAACATCAGGGACAGACTGATATTCTGGGACTGGACCACTGAGGACTGCTGGGGGAAACTCATTTTCTCTGATAAATCAATCCCCTTTCCGTTTGTTTGGGGAAAAGGTTAGTGGTGCTACCATTAGTCCTGTGTCATGCCAACAGTAAAGCATCCTGACAACATTCATGTCATGTAGGGTAGCTTGTCAGCCAAAGGAGTGGGCTCACTCACAATTTTGCCTAAAAAGCAAAGCCATGAATAAAGGATGAAAATATCCTCTGAGAGCAACTTCTCCCAACCATCCAAGAACAGTTTGATGACCAACAATGCCTTGATTTAGCAGTGGCCATAAGACAAAAGTGATAACTGAGTGACTCAGGGGACAAAACATCGAAATTTGGTGTCCATGGCCAGGAAACTCCCCAGTCCTGGACAAACAAAACCCCACAAATTCTGTCAAACTGCAAGAATAGGCTGCCATCAGTCAGGATTTGGCCCAGAAGTTGATTGACAGCATGCCAGGGTGAATTGCAGAGGTCTTGAAAAAGAAGGTCCAACACTGCAAATATTGACTCTTTGCATAAACTCAATGTCATTGTTAATAAAAGCCTTTGAAATGTATGAAATGCTTGTAATTCTACTCCAGTACACCATAGAAATATCTGGCAAAAAAAATCTAAAAACACTGAAGCAGCAAACTTTGTGATAACCAATATCTGTGTCAATCTCAAAACAGTTGGCAACGACTGTAGATGTGTTTATGAAAGGCCAGGATGAGACGTTCATGAAGCAGAGCAGGCCATAATAATAATAAAAGTGTAAAAGGTAACTTTAAAATTTCTAGCCAGTAGGGGATAAATCAAAATAAAATGGTCAATGCACTGGAAACAGGAGAGCTAATAATCACACAAGGTAATCATAAAGAAAGCACATTAATGGCAGTTATAAGGAGTAACATATAAGTATGATTTGACTGTGACAATGTATTTTGAGCACTCATAAAATTAAAATAGCCAGAGACTTTAATTGTGTTTTAAATCCAGACCTAGGGCCTCATGCATAACGCCATGCACAGAATTCACAGTAAAACATTGTGAACAGACAAAATTGGAAGTGTGCGTACACACAACACAAAGCCAACTTCCATGCACTTCCACTCCATAAATCCCAGTTAGTATTAAAAGTAACACACATGCATGCACCTGCTGCCCCACCATGACTCCTCCCAGAATTTCATCCATTTGAATATGCAAATCAATATAAATAGTCCCTTAAGTTCAGCATTTTGTGAAGAGACAAAGGCAAAAGCATGGGGAAAATAGAAGAATTTTAGCGAAAGTGAAGTGGAGACAAGGAAAAATGTACTATTTGTTGGATTGAGCAGTGGAATAAGCAAAAAAAGGAAGTTGATCAAGTGTTACAGAGTGGCGGAGAAACTTGAAAGTTCAAGTTCAGAAAGTCGCACAGTACCCGCAATAAAAAAGTGGTCAGATATGTGTGAAATGGTGAGTTGTAGTCCACAATCTGAATATCATACGGAAGCCTATTAGAGTACAGAGAAAAGAAAAATAATAGGGATACAATAGAAAATAAAGGTCGAAATGTCAAGTTTAATCTCGAAATTTCCACTTTATTCTTGCAGTTTATTTTGTCAATAAAGGAGAACGTTGTAAACTTCATCTTGAAAGTGGTGTTTAATTTACTAGAGCTTCTCAAATCCCATCATAACTAAGTAGCTTGTTAAATGCTTTGTATTGTATGTGTTCTTCTATGTGTTCCATGTGTTTGAATCACTACATGCTTTTTAAATGGGCTTTCTCTTATGTTAACAGGAGCACACAGGCACTGTTCTCCACAGAGAATACATTCATTAATGATATTACAGCTTTCTGAACATTTTAGACTAATATGATATCATTTTCTTGATGAAATGCATTAAAGCATGTATTAAACATGGGGGCATGGTTGTGCAGTGGTTGCCTCCCTCAAGATGCTTGCTGGGATGTGTGTGACCTCGATGAAATAAATTATTGCAGCAGCACTGTCTCTCTCAAACATACCAACCCTTTATTCCTGTCCTTCCATTTTCTTTCTCCACGTAACCAATCCCCACAATATAAGCTCTGTGATAAATGTCAAACGATCTGTAAGCTTAGATTCTCCAAAACTTTTAAGGCACGTTGAAAAATCTTTATGATACACATTTAATTTTTCCATCCATTTATCCATCCAAGGTCACACCAGTCCCAACAAGCATCAAGGCGTGGCAGGAACTATCCCTCGCTGAGGCGCCAACTCATTGCTACAGCTGTGTCACCGTGTCCTACATGTTTAAGTATTATCAGTATACATTATTTACATTTTTAAGGCATTGTTAAGAGGACATTATCTCATATCTCTCCCAAAAAAATAAACTTGAAACCAAGAAGACCTCAGAGTTAACAGTGAAATTACCAGAATAGATTAAGAACATGCCAGGTCTCCAAATGAGGCACTTTATAAGAAAAGATTTGCTTTGCAACCCGAATTCAACTTCTTGACAACAAATGAGATGGAACAACTCATTTTTAAATTGTGACATTATTACTATGAACATGGAGAGAAGGCTAGATAGATAGATAGATAGATAGATAGATAGATAGATAGATAGATAGATAGATAGATAGATAGATAGATAGATAGATAGATACTTTATTAATCCCAAGGGGAAATTCACATACTCCAAGATCATAGCTCCACAAATCCACAAGCAGGAAGTTCACAATGCAATATCAGTAATTACCAACACAGATGGAGATAAAATCATTAACCATAAAAATATAATGTACAAATTTAGAGACTCATATAAGTCCTTATATTATACTCAGTTTAAAGAAGACAAGACACAATCTAAGGAGTTTGTTGATGCATTACAGATACCACAGCTAGATACACTTAGGACACAGGAATTAACTAAACCTCTGCCACTATCAGAATTACTAGACACTATGAATTCACTTCAGTGTGGGAAAGCAACGGGCCCTAAAGGCTACCCTGGTGAATGTAATAAAAAGAATGTCAATTAATTTAGCTCCCTAAAAAATAGTAAAATTCTACCTCAGACTTTTGAACAAGCATTAATTACTGTCTTTCCTAAGAAAAATAAGGACTCATTACAATGTGCATCATACAGACCAGTTTCACTACTGAATAATAATGTTACTAAGATACTCTCCAAAGTTCTACCTGGAATGATAGAAAAAGTGCTTCCTTTCTGTAATATCATAAGACCAAAATGGATTTATTAGAGGCAGACACTTAGCTTCCAGTCTTTGACGCCTGTTTAACGTAATACATTCACCCATAAAGTCTAACACCCCAGAGATGCTGTTATCTTTGAGTGCAGAAAAAGCATTTAATATGGTTGAATATCTGACCATGGATCAAACTACTGTACACCAGACCAGAATCTTCAGTTTGTATTAACATTATTTCAGACTACTTCAAACTAGATCGAGGTACGAGACAAGGATGCCCCTTGTCACCACTGCTACTTGCAATTTCCATTGAGCCACTGGCTGTTCACTTTCAAAATGCATCTGAGATAAAGGATTTTAAGAGAAGAACTTGAACAGAAAATATCACTATATGATATCAATATATGATACTGTATATATCAGACCCACAGTTTTCTGTGCCTTCAGTCCTAACACTACTAGCAGAATTTCAAAAGATATCTGTACTGAAAATTAATTTGAATAAAAGTGTGCTTTTTCCAGTGATCTCCCTAGCACACAACATTAGATTGGACACCTTCCCTGTTATCCTTGCAGATCGGTTCATATACCTAGGGGTAAACATAACAAGTAAATGTAAAACCTTTTTTAACAAAATTTTGCTCTCTGCATTGAAAACTTAAACAAGACGTACATAAATGGTCTACCCTCCATCTCACTTACCTGGGAGAATTAACATTGTGAAAATGAATATCCTTCCTAAGATTATTTTTCTATTTCAAAGTATCCCCCATTAACAAATCATTTTTTAAGAAATTAGACTCAATTATAACCTAATTTATTTGGAATTCTAAACATCCACGTATCCAAAGGGCGACCCTTCACAAGCTAAGGCAGAAGATGGCATTGCTCTACCTAACTTTAAATTTTATTACTGAGTGGCAAATATACAAGCTATAAAAACCTGGACATGGACACAAATAGATGAACATACACAGGCTTGGTCTGCAATAGAAATTAAATCCTGCAGTGCTTCTTTATATTCCTTTGCTTTGTTCCCAGTATTAAATACAAGTTATTGTGAATAAAGTAACAACCCAATTGTCTTTCTTTCTCTCAGAATACGGAACCAAGGTAGGAAGCACTTCATGATAAGAGAAGCTTTTATCTGTGACGCCTCTACACAGTAGCCACCTTTTTCCACCCTCTCAAAATTACACACTTTTTAATATTTGGAAAATGTATGGGATTAAATTATTTTGAGATTTGCATAGAGATAATGTCTTTGCATTCTACAAACAATTACTCTCCAAATTTACCTTCCCATCAACACAATTTTTCCACCCCTCTCCAAATTAGAAACTTTGCTAAATGGAATCTGCCCAATTTTCCTCACCTCCCACCTATTTCTATTCCAGAAGAAATATTGATCGGTCTTGAAGATTCAGAAAGAATTTCTATAATACAGTATATAAAAAATATTTTAAAGTTGCTTCCTTTTAAACATCCCAGGGTACAGTGGGAAAAGAATCTCTTACTCAACATTTCAAAAATAGAGTGGAAGGCAGCCATGCACAGAATTCACTCAAGCTCCATATACGCAAAGCATACAGTTATTCCACTTAAAATCTTTTATGGAGTATATCTGTCTCCTTTAAAATTGTCCAAAATGCTTCCAGGGTAAGATCCAACCAGCAAACATTACAATCGAGCTCCAGCCTCACTAGGCCTCATGTTTTGGACCTGCACCAAATTGACATCATTCTACACTAGAATCTTTAAATGTCTCACAGACATACTTGGTGTCACAATCCCTGCTAGTCCACTAACAGCTGTGTTTGGTGGGCTCACAGAGTGGCTTAAACTGGAGAAGGACAATCAAAATGTTTGTACTTATAAGTACAATCACCTCACTGCAAACTTGCCATGCAGTTATAATATTGCACAACCTGAGCCACTTTATAAAGCGTGTATTTACATATGATGACGACTGGCTTCTAAGTCGATTTAGATTTCCAGGCGCTATCTTCTTGGAGTTCTTGATATCATTTTTACGATGAAATGCAGTAAAGCATGTTTATTACATTATACAGATAAGTTTTAAACTTCATTTAAATAATGTATATTGTTAATAATTAAACATGTGAGGACACGGTGTCGCAGCACTAGAAAGAAGCTGGTGCCCATTCAGGGATTGTTCCTGCCTCACGCTGTATTCTTGCTGGGACTGGCGCAACACTGCAAGGATAGATGGATAGAATAATTAAACATGTACTACAAAGATATTTCAATGTTTATTAAAAGTTTTGAAGAATCGTCATTCTAAGCTTAAAGATGACTTGACATCAATTACAGAGCTGATTGTGTGGCGATTGGTTACTTGGAGAAAGAAAAGGAAGGACAAGAATAGGAGTTTAGTACATTTGAGAGGGTCAGTACTGCTGCAATAAATAATTTAATCGGAGGTCGTGCACGGTGCAGCAAGCATCTTGCGTGAGGCAGGAACAATCACTGCACCACCGTGTTCCCATGTTTAATAACATGCTTTACCTCCTATCATTATAAGGATGATATAAAGTATACATCTTCACCCTTAAACCACCCAAACCGGCTATAGTCGGTTCCCAATGCAATTTGGGAATTGCAACTCTGGAGCCGAGTGTATTCGGCGACTTATATTCATTGAACACCACAACCGGCTATAGTCGCTTCACGGCTATTTGCCAGCACGCCGGAGCTGATCAGTCAGTGCCGTATATTTTTTGAGCAGCCAGCTCTTGACCACTGGCACCCCCTTCAGCACTGCAGCCTCACTGTCCCTGATTGAGTCACTGAACTAGACTGGCCTGCCAGCATCAGCGCTTACCTCTGTGTGTTTGTGTTCAGCCCATTCAAGTGCAGTTGGCTCGGTGATTTACTGAATTTCATCAATGGTGTCAGTTGTACCTTGTACATGTAATAATAGATTGTTGCAGTAGTTTTTTTTTTAAGTTTTTACAGTTCATTGGCAGGGTGTAAATTGATCAGTGTTGCAGTAATTGTGATGCTCTTTGCATGAAAAAAAATGTGTTCCATTAAAATTTCACTTTTTTTTTTGTGAACTGTGACGTTAACTTAAAAAATGCAGTGTCCAGGGGTGCATTAACCGCCAAGTATGTGGTGGTTTAAAATTTTTCAGAGAGCTGAAATATCATGAATGTAATGTATTCTGTGTCCTGTGGCGGAAGAGAAAGCCTGTTTAAAGAAGCACATAGTGATTCACACACACAGCACATAAAAGAAAACACAGAAAGAAGCATTTAACGTGCTACTTTAGTTACGAAAGGATTTGAGAAACTAGTAACTTACATGATTTTAAGATGAACTTTATGATGTTCTGCTTTGATGACAAAATAAACTACGTGATTAAAGTGGAAATTTCGAGATTAAAGTTGACATTTGGACATTTTTTTCAACTGTATCCCTATTTTGTTTTTCTTTTCTCTGTACTCTAAGAAGCTTCCATACGACACTCAGATGGTGGGCTATGACTCGCCTTTTCACAGCGACTTTGATATCTGACAACTTCTTTTTTATTTCGGGCACTGTGTGAAATTGTGAACTTGAGCTTTTGAGTTTCTCTAACACTCTATGTCACTTGATCAACTTTCTTTTGTTGTTTATACCACTGTTTAAACCAACAAATAGTATGTTTTTCTTTGCCTCCACTTGGTATTCGCATAGTGTGCACAGATTTATACATCTGATTTTTTTGTGCATACAAACATTTCCACTTTTGTCTGTATGCCATGTTTTAGTGTGAATTCTACACACGGCGTTATGCATGAGGCCCCAGCTCTCCACTATCCTATACAAGCAAATTCAGAATCCCCAAAATCATTGAATAGATTTATCTGCCAAGCTACATTTGTGTATCGCTTAACTCCTTTTCTTTATTTTGTTTCCATTAAACACTAAACGCCACTCACCTGTTTTCCTTCTCTTTCCATCTCCAGCTCGACCTTTTCATGACTGTTGTGTTCAGTCATTCCACACATCATGCAGATACACGTCTCATCAGTTTTACAAAACATCTCCAGACTCTTCTGATGTTTCTTACAGAGTTTCTCCTTCAGATTTCTATCAGGATCAACCAGCCTGTGTCCTTTCCAGGCTGCTATTTCAAAGTGGGGCTGCAGGTGAGTCTGACAGAAAGAGGCCATGCAGGTTAGACAGGACTTCACTGCTCTGAACTTCATCCCAGTACAGGCGTCACACTTCACATCTCCAGGGCCGGCAACACTCTGAGGCGGATGAGAATTGAGTCTTGGTCTCTTAAATTTCTTGATGACTTCATTCAACAGAGTGTTTCTGTTCAGCTCAGGCCTTGTGGTGAAGGTGTGTCTGCACTGAGGACAGCTGCACTCTTGGCTCTGATTCCAGCAGTCCGTGAGGCACTTCAGACAGAAATTGTGACCACAGGGGATGGTGATGGGGTCAGTCATGGTGTCCAGACACACCGAGCAGGTGAACTCGTCCTGTATTCCACGCAGCTGGGCTTCAGCCATCGTCAGTCTGAGGAGAGGCAGGCAGAGAGAATCAGTCAGACAAACAAGGAAGTGACTTGTGAAGAAAGGAATGTGAAAGTTTGTCTGTGGTCAGTGACGAGGAGGAGGAGGAGATTTAAAGAGAAAGCTGACAGAGAGAACATCTGAGGAGACACTGAGGGTGAACCGTTAATGTGAGATGTGAGCCAAGAGAGTGAAGACCACAAAGTGACAATTTGAAATACAGTTAAAGAAGAGACGACCTGACCCAGCAGGTCTGGTAAAGTTTAATTCACATCAGTATTTCTTATTTATTTATTGCAGTTCACATTAGACAGAGTCAAAACTTTTTAAATGGAATAATATGTCCTTATTATATTGCTCCAACCTTTGATGAAGTGAAATCATTGGAGCAAAAGACTCACCAAAAGGTCTTCACCTGAAATGAAGGCTCTAGGAGTCAGAGGATAGGCAAACAGAGTATATAGCTTTGTTTGCAATAAAACAATAGCGCGGACTCAACCCAATTAGGCCAAATTGAGCTGAGCTCTGAACAGTCCAAAAATCACAGTTTATATAATAATTTCTTATCATTCTGACCTCGCTCAAAACAGCTCATTTGCTGCTCATTCTGACTCCTTTCCTGCAGCTGGTCTAATTAATTATTGGTATTTTTATTTTTTGTCATTTATCTTTACCTTTCTGCTTCATTTATTTTTTATTTGGCCTTGAGTTTGGAGATGTTTCCCCTCTTCCACCTTTGGGCTGTCTTATCTTATCATTCTCCCTTCCTTGGTCTTCGAGCTAATAAGCTATTGGTGCCTAGAGCTAAGCTTTAATTAAAAAAGAAATATGGCATGTGCCTTTATTTGCTTAGCATGCCTGACTTGCATTAATACTAGCACTAAGGCTAATGGTTATAAGATTTTCTATATTTATTTATGCAAATACATGAATATACTAATTTTATTTTCCATATATTATCCTCCCTTTGAGGCTTAATCATGCCACACCATCTAACCTGAAATTCTGAAAGAAAGGTAGGGGACATCAGCTAAAATCTTCCTCCGAGCCTAATACAGGCCCCTCATAGTTCTTCTTAACCCCTCGACACCCGCACCTCTCCTCCGGTGGAACAGGAGCCAAACATATCCCCCCATCAATCAGCAGAAAGGAGTAAAACACTTCCTGGCCCTATCCTAACAGTCAAAAATATGCATAATCAATCATGAGTACATGTAAAAGTGAATAACATGGGAATATAACATAATACATGAAGGTTACCAGACAATAATGCATATATGAGGGTTATAAAAACAATAAAGCAATTGTCCATAATGAGTGCTTTACCTTCTTTTGGAGAAAATGTGTTTCCACAGAAATGACATTTTTCTTCAACCCAGGTACTAAAGTGCACTGTAGAGGGTCACCTCCCTGTGGCACGGTTACCAGCACTTCACCCAGAGAGCCTTTTGGTTGAGTATTTCATTATCCACATTGTCATCAAGAAGAGAATCAAAATCTGTAGTTGAAGATGTCCATGGTTCAAGAACTTGGATGTACATTTGTTTGACAGCAATTTTGGCAACATTTGATTTGAAAACTGTCAATAAGCAGCAAAATATCATTCAAGGACACAACGTTGCAATCATGAGAGTAATTCCTGCTTCAGCAAACATAGCTCCTCGTGTTCCTAGGTTCAAATGAAGCCAGTCCTAAGTGTACTGGTCTTACCTTTTGTTTCTAAGATTAATTTACACTAAACACATAGTGTCAGAATTGTCCCAATTCCTAATTATGGTGAAATAACTATTTAATATATCTAGCTCTGTGTGTTCATCTACAATCAGACCTGTTAATAATACTGTTGATGGTGACACAGACAGCACAAATATTAATCTTAAAAAACTCAAAAATTCCCAGTTTTATGTTGCCACTGATGTGCATAATAATGATCAGAGATAAAGTCCTTACACACCTCACCATGCTGACATCCTAACACTTTCATTCATAAAGTTGCCCAAATTTACACCCAGCTGTGGTCTCAAACTTGAACCACCTTTATCACATTAATACAAACAGTTATTTTGCTGACAGTATTTGTCAATCCTGCCTTCAGAAGATGTCAGCACTACTAAGTAGTATAAGCCAGGGACATTCTGTCAATCAAAATGATTTATGACCTTAAGCCCCACCCCTTTTGATTTATGACCTTAAGCCCCGCCCATTCACCTGACTGGTGGATTTGAGTGATGTGCCCCACCCCTTTCCTCTGATTGGTGGTTTTGAATAATGCACCCCGCCCCCGGTGGTGGATTGGAAGGATTGCCCCGCCTAGACTAATGTTTGCCCGAGGAAAGTGTCAAGGGCATTTTGATGGATGTCTGTCCCACCGTGTGGCTACCGGACCCCCGACCTGCCTTGGCCCCCAACCAGGCAGCACGTGATGGCTGGCATTGGCCCTTCTACTGAGGACATGTTAAAGGCAGACCAAGCAACGTGTCGATGGCATGAAGGCTACACCTGTTGGTTGTCCCCTCCACTCCCTGGCCCACTTCTCCCAAGGACAATTCCAGAACATGTTCCAGCCGGGCCTATCTACCTTATAGCCGCTCCTGCCTATATTGCTTTGGGTAAGAACCATGTATCTATTTATGTATTATTTTTAAAATATCTATCTAATCTTTGCTTTATCATCTGTAAGCCGCTTTTTTTATCTAATTCCACTTACAGGTCCAGCCTTTCTCATCTCACAGACAGATTCTGCAGTAAAGCAGCTGCAGCGGTGAATCAGGTTTTCCACTGACCGGCAAGGCTCTGGAAAAAGCCTTCAACATCGCATACAGAAATACAAGCTGTATGCACGGAGCTTCTGCCCTGTCCATCTTGCGACCGCTGTTCACAATGAGCCATGAGAGCGGAGCAGGCAGCCTCTGCGCGACCCCAAACAGACACGTGTCTGTAGCTGGAAGCTGCAACCTGGATGAGCCCCAGAGCGCTGCTAGAGCTGTCAGTGCATGCCATATGCTCGGAGCTGTCAGGCTCTGCGGTGTGATTCCTGGTGTGTGCAAGTCCCCCCACCCCTAACCCCGGTACGGGAGCGTGCAGCTAGCTCACTCGCTCGCTCCGTCGCACGCTGCTCCTCAGTCCAGCACACACACACACAATTAAATAATATGCAGCAGTTCCCTTTTAAATCACGTCTGAGACATCTAAAAAATATCTACCTTATGCTGTATAATTTGTAATTATAGTAATTAATATAATTATAATTAGTATTAAAATCGATCTAAAACAATCCCGGTTCTAACCAATACCTATCATTTTAAATAATCAGCTTGCCCTAAGGAAACATATTGTTGAAGAAATGCGTTTAGTTTTGTAAAAGTTAATTGTACTCAGATAATCCCAGAGCGAACGGAGCACAAATATTTACCAGAAGCGGGATTCGAACCCACGCTGGCATTTGCCCCTTGGATCTTAAGTCCAAAGCCACTCTTTCCAAAGCACATCACCCCCCACCTCCAGACGTTTGAAGCTTAGGGGGTTGAGGGAGTCAGTGTCGATTCACACTTCAGCTGTTAGTCCAGCTCATTCCTTTTGCTGACACCAAAGAGGTTCACACATCCAGGCCTTTCACCTCAGTGCAAAGAGTGTCCGGTGGCCTGTGTGAAAACGACCTTATGAAGAAGCATTCAGCTGCTTAAAGAAATCACCGGCCAAATTTTAAAAAATTCTGCACTTATGGATTTTTAAATGTCAGCCTTGGGCTGGACAACGAACATTACACGGGTGTCCAGTTAAAATGATGGGCACACATCTGTTATCACAGATCACCGGGCACATTTCAAAAAATACCGCTCTTTTCGGTATATAAATGAGCTGCGTACAGAACCCAAGCTCATTTCCCTGCTCGCTGTTCAGAATGACAAGATGAATTTCTCCCAATACAGTTTGTCATCACAACCTTCTTTGAACAATGTTTTGTAATTTTAATGACTAGAACTAAATGAAATATAAATATTCTTCATACAGCCTTGTCTCCAGAAAGTGTCGTCCCTGAGGACCCGGGTAAGCCTATTTTTGATTCTTATATGTGTTAAATGAGTATGCTTTAAAAAACAGAGGTGTGAATCCTTATATTTTTTTCCTTAGATCTGTACATTAAAGCCGACTCGGAAGATGTTAAAATCCTTTTTAAAAAATGATATTTTGTTTAAAACGTGCATGGCTTGATTATCCGAATTTAGTCTGTGCGGTTGTTAGTATGCATGAGCTCGGGAGCGCGTGGGCATGTGTAAGCGTGCACGTGTATGTTTATGATCAGTTGTAGCCTTTTATATTGACATGTTTCTATCGGTCTGATCCGTTCATGAAAGGGGATGATGAGGCTATAAATGTGTCTTAACTAACCGCATGACTGACATGTGTGAGTGAATATTTGAGTATAATTACAGCTGTGTAATGGAAAATGTCCAGGAATACAAAAACGTACGGCTGAATCCTTTAATTTTTTCCTTACAAGCAGAGTCTCCGATTCATTATGAGGAAGCAGGTAGGAACCTTATTAAAAATGATAAAATGTTTACAACATTCCTACGTGCGTGCATGTGATTACAGTCGCCTTGTATGTATTCGATTTCATCCATTTTGCTAAATGAAATGTAATTATTTTAATACAGACTAGTCACCCCAAAGTCTGGATGATTTTTAGACGTATCAAGCGTGTTGTTGAATCATGGGGTAAATGAATATTATAAGATGTTCATGTATTTATAAGATTATATTTTCATACCCAGGACCCCTGAGACCTGGCTGTCTGTTTTGAAAAAGTTTTTATCCATCTTGGTGTAGGGATTGCGCGTGCGCTTTGTTTAAGTGCTTCGAGTAGTTACAAATAGCCTATAATGTGCGAGAGTCTGTCTAGCTACCATAAAACAGAATTTTTTATATTGCCGTGCTTCTATCAGTCTGAACTGGGGATGAAAAGGGGTGACGCAGATTAACCGCATGAGCTGTGTGTGTGTGCGTGTAGACGAGCTTGTGTGTGTGTATGCGCGTGTGTGTGTGTATGTGTGGCTTGCTTGTTTAAAGAGTGCATGCATTTTGTTCGAGCTGCTGCAAGCATTGGAAGGGGAAATGTTATTTTAAAGAGCGTATGCATTTTGTTTTTTAGACGATAACCCTTTACAATGTGAATCAGTTTCTCAAAGGGAATCCCCTGACCTGTACAATCGCAGTAAGTGTCATTTTCAGTTTATTGAAGTAATGTAGGGGAACATACGTAGCTCCAGATTTTGTGAAAAGAGATCTTTAAATGAGAAGGTCGTACTTTTATTTCCTGGGTCCAGTCCCCCGGGTATATTAACGCAAGTGCTGGATGGTTCAGAAAATCTAGCACTCTACCAAAACTGGAAGACCCTACAAACACCTCCGCCCTCTGAGAGCAGTTTTAGTTCAAATCTCCTGCAGGCTCCTCCTCAATCGGCGACGCCTTCTAATCCTAGCCGGCGTTCAGCTCCCTGGCAGTCCCCTTTGCTGGCAACGCTTTTCTCTGAAATCGTTATTCACCTCGATATTCCCTTCGGCCTAACCACAAGCAGAGACATCGTGAAAGACTGGTGCAGCTGACTGAACAACTTCACCGGTTACTGGATCAGTCTGTAGAATTAGAGTCTCCTGGTTACAATTCCGTACCAGATATGTGTTTACATTTGATAAATCTGTATGCTTTTTACAATGCTCTAATCCGAAATTAAAGGATACGATTTATATTACTTTTTTTCATCAAAAATAACATTGACAGCAAATTATTATTATATTCTGTGATCATAACTGTAATCTTTGATTAAATTTAAGTCATGTCTGAAAACAGGTCTAGCGACAGCAACAGCGGTAGCGGCATCTGCAGTGGGAGTGATATAGACAGCGAACGTGAACATCCTGGAGGGCACAAAGGTGAAAAAAGACCATCCAGTGAAAGCCTGAGACTATTAAAAGAGATGTCTGATAACTTTGAATATTCTATAAAACCCCATAAATTCCCCACCCCTCCTCGATCTCCTCAAATTGTTCAATCACCAACCCCAGTGACACATCCGATCGACAATTTTGACCTCATTAATAATTTGCTCCTGGTTCTAAATTCTGATAAAATAGCCGTAGTTAACGCTCTGCTGAAGCTTTTGAAGAATACCTCTTCTGAGGCCAGAACGTCTTCATGCCCTTCACAACAACCTAATGCCCTAGACATGAATGTAAAATCCCCACAACCTTCTACCTCAGGGATATCAGGGGCCTCATGTACATCATGTACATCAGGTACTTCAGGGACAAGTAGAGCCACACTTCAGCACTTACCGGTCAATGACTCGACTACGTTGACCGACCCTGTAAGACACCCTTCTACCTCAGGGCCCAGTAAGGTCAGTCTTCAACACTCGCCTGAGTTAACAGGATAATTCCTCCCCGCATCCTCAGAAAGGATCAGGAGTGACTAATTCGTCCGGGGTAAACTTGAGTCTCGAAACCAACTCTCCAAAGCCATCTACCTCGCATACGGTGAATCCTTCATCTCCAGAGCCATCAGTAAGCTCCCTGCAGTCCTCAACCTCTAGATTAAATAATTTGTCTATAATGGAGCGTCCAAAATTTAACAATATCGAGATTAGACACCGCTTCAATTTTTCTGAGGCCTACACACTTGATTCATTCGCCAAAGTTTTTAATCATATACACGAGACCCTTCAGCAAATATTAGACAGTTTTACGAGCACTTTGAATCCTAAGGATCTAGTTCAGTTAGAATTACGTGCTGAATCTCTCAACCCCAGTGTTTTTCCCCTAACCCCCGCAGGTATGCTTTCTGTTTAGGACTTTTTTAGCCAAATTGAATTACTTCTCCAGAGTCATGCTACTATTTTAGCCGATTCCAGTCTGATGCTAAACGTTCAGGTAGTGAGGGTTCCGTCTAGGGGGTCTAGGTGTAAAGCATGTACCCTTTTCAATGATATAATCGTGCAAAAGAAACGGAAGCACCAATGGATCTCCTTCAACCAGGATAATCAGTGCTGTTTTGCCAGGGGTTTGTCGGCTGGATTAAACCGATAGGTTCAGAAACAACCAGAAATTGTGTGAACAAGAGGCTCGTCAACTGCACGTCAGGGTTGGATTATCAATCAGAATCAATCAATCAATTAGAAAGTAATGTTTTCAGATGCTGAAAAATTTGAGAGGCTAATGGGTATTAAAAATATCATCTGGTACCAGGCACCAAACACTAGCATTCTATTAAAATTTGAAGCTTCCAAGGCCAGAAAACCAAAGACAGCTTTCCTGTTTTTGCACCATGAGCATTTTACGGTATTTTGAATCTAAAAGGCTTTCTGAGATTTGACTACATCTGCGATTTCTGTTACACGGGATATTCTAGTCCGTCACGACATCGCTGCGAACAGCACTGTGCCGTCTGTTTATCTACAGACTGTCGATGGGTTGACGGGGAGGCTTTTCGATGTCCCGATTGCCGTCATTTCTGTCGATCAAGGTTTTGCTTCGAACTCCACAAAACGCGTAAATTTAATGAAAAGACGCGTCGATCTGAAAGCATATCGCGCCATAAAGTCTGTGCTCTCTGCAACGAGAGATACATTGTGAATACCGAGTCAAAACCTCACAAGTGTCGACCCAAACATTGTCACATTTGTAGAGTGGTCGTGAAAGAATCGGATGAAAATCATCAGTGTTTTATTCAAAGCTTAACTCAAAGACTGATCCATGAAAACTACATGTTCTACGATTTTGAGTGCGTCAAGATAACGGAATCCACATCCCCAATTACATCCACTGCATGCAGTGGGACAGTCAATCGTTGAGTCGGGCCAGTGAGGACTGTGCAGCGAAGTTCTTAAACAGATATCGATGCCCGAAATACCAAGAGTACACATTCATAGCTCACAATTCTACGGGTATAATGGCTATTTCATAATGAAATATCTCTTCAAGAGTGGGCAAACTCCGTTTGTTACATCTCAGGGCTATAAACTAATGTGCTTTATAGAAGAAAATTATAACTTAATATTTATCGACTTATTGAAATTCTTACCTATAAAATTGAGCAGTATGCCCAAAGCCCTGGGATTCCACGCTCAAAAAGGGTACTTTCCCCATTTCTTTAACACCATTGAAAATCAACATGACATCGGACCGTACCCCGATCCTAAATATTATGGTATTCAGCACATGATGAGCCAGGAAAGAGAGGAGTTTTTGTCTTGGTACGAATCAATTAAAAGCGGTACCTTCAACTTTAGACAAGAAATGGCTTACTATTGTCGAAATGACGTGGTTGTTTTGAGAACGGCATGCATGAAATTTAGAGAGGAAGTGCTCAGGATTGGTAATATCGATCCTTTTCAGTGTATGACCCTAGCTTCTCTCTGTCTGTTCATGTACAGACAAAACTGCATGTCTGAAAATGCAATTGGAATAATCCCGAGTGATCATTACAAAAGCACTCACAAAGCTTATTCTAATGCTTCTATTCAATGGCTAATGTTCCTTTCCGAAGGAAAAAATAAACATTCGGCACGCCCTGAATCACGGTGAAGTAAAGATGGGGTCATTTTATCTAGATGGTTATGGTTATTCATGGTGTCCCAACGGCCTTTGAGTTTGCTGGCTGCTTTTATCATGGTTGTCTAGAGTGCTATGATGCGCAACCCAAACATCCTGTCACGGGTACGTCACGACAAACTGAAGAAATTGCGTGAAAAATTTAATCTGACAGTTAGAGTGCTTTGGGAAGATCAGTGGGAATGCATGAAAAAAGAGGACTTGGAGCTTCAGGATTTCTTAAGGCGGTTTAAGTTTCCTGAACCTATCAATCCAAGTGATGCCCTGTATGGAGGGCGCACCAATGCTTTCAAATTATATCATAAGGTTCAAGGTGACGAGCAAATGCATTATTATGATTTTACAAGTCTGTACTCTTACGTCAACAAAACAAAAACCTACCCAATCGGCCATCCGACCTTTGTTTTTGAGGAGTTTGGCGATCTTAAACATTACTTCGGGCTTGTTAAAATCACAATGTTAGCCCCTCGCAATTTGCATTTTCCGGTCCTCCCTTTAAGAATTTGCGATAAATTGATGTTCACTCTGTGCCATACTGTGCAGAAACTCAAGCATCCACCGGACTTTGCCGTCACAATGATTGGGAAAAGTCTTTAACAGGAACCTGGTGCAGCGTTGAAATACTAAAGGCCTTAGATAAAGGGTACAGAGTTTTAAAACTTCATGAGATATGGCATTATGAACAGAGTACCACATATTTATTTTCCTATTACATCAAAATTCATCTGAAAGGCAAACAGGAGGCCCATAGTCATGTTGATGACTATTTCGTAAAAGAAGGCGTATTATTGGAGAATGAAAACATAGCCTCCAACCCCACTAAGAGATAAATTTCCAAGTTATTTCTGAATTCTCTTTGGAGAAAATTCGGGCAGAAGCCTAACCAGCTGACCACAACATTTGTTAAACACACCTGTTCTCAGACATGTATCGATTCTCCTATTTTGGCTTTGTCAGCGACGAAATCACTCAAGTGCAGTGGAGGTATGCAGATGACAGATACATTCTACCCAGGCCCGTCAATGTGGTGTACGATTTGTTGGATCGTTTAGGGCCGAGGATTCTGTATCATGATACAGATTCCGTTACCTTCACAGCATCGCATGGACAGTGCACTCCATCGCTCGGTGACTATTTAGGTGAACTCACCAGCGAACTAGATCCTAATGACTTCATAGAAGAATTTGTTTCTGGGTGTCCGAAAACGTACGCATACAAAATGTTCAAAGGCAAGGTCTGCATGAAGGTAAAGGGTATTACTCTCAATCACGAAACGGTTCAAGCGATAAACCTATACTCATTAATGGATCTAGTGTATAGTTTTGTAGTGCATACTTTTGTTCTTACAAAAGAAATAACGGTTCATGGCACACAGATTCATAGAAACAAAAAGACCCTGACGTTACAAAATCGTCCACTCAGGAAAAGATTCAGAGTGGTGTACAACAAAAGGGTTCTATTGCCCGATTTCTCATCTCTCCCCTATGGATACTAAAGAGGGCTTTGATGTTAGACTTCAGCATCCGTTCTCAAAAATTGTCTCGGGACCATCCTGTTTGGGCAAATCACATTATGTTAAGCTTTTGGAGCACGTGGACCATGTGCTTTCTCGTCGCCCTGACAACATAGTCTGGTTTTATAGCTGCTGGCAGCCTCTGTACGACGAACTGTTAGCCCAATTTCCCAAAACCAAATTTTTGGAGGGATTACCTGCATCCTTAAGCGACGATGAACTACTACCGTATGACAGAATTAACTTGGTGATCGTCGATGATTTGATGGAACAGGTGAGTCATAGCCAAAAGATAGGGCCTTCACAAAATATACTCATCACAGGAATTTGTCTATCATTTACTTGGTCCAAAATTTATTTTTTCGAGGCAAGAAAAGTAGAACGAGAAATTTAAATGCCAATTACATCACCCTCTTTAAAAACCCGAGAGATAAGCTGCAAATTACCAATTTAGCGCGTCAAATGTACCCTGGGAGGGTTAAATTTTTCTTGGAGGCCTTTGAGGACGCTACGCGGGCCCCTTATGGTTATTTCTTGGTGGATCTGAAAGCCCATATGCCTGACAAATTTTGTTTACATACCGGATTGTTTCCTCCCGACTGGCCTGTGGCATATGTCATGAAAAGAAAAAGAGTGCGATTTTCCGAGTATTTGAGATGTCGTGCAGAATAAAAGGAAATCTCCCTCTGCTCAAAACCATGCATAGGGTCTCCTGTCTCCGAAGAAAAGTGATGCTGAGCGAGGCTCCTGATGATTTCATTTATGCTCTGGCTGAAATAGCTCTCAATACTTTAAAAGTCCATGTACCCCTGACTTCCAGACAGTTCAAGTTGCTGAAGAAGCATCGTTGCGCCATTAAAAAATTCACAGATAAAAAACTTACCATTAAAAGACAAAAGACCTTTTAAATCAGAAAGGAGGGTTTTTCGGAACCCTATTCAGTGTGGCCATTCCTTTCATTACTAGTTTAATACGTTTGATAGTATAAATATGGAATACACGCACATGTACCTGGTCCCTCAACAACAAATGGCTCAATGGCAACCAAAACCCCCGGCTTCCAACGACCTTTAAAGCACTACAGATAGTGAACTGGATAAACAAATGAAACTCATACTTGAACGTGGTGACTTGAGCGTCGATGCAAAAGTAAAACTTTATACAACCGTCTTGCAAAGATACCTTACCTTTGTGAAAAAAGCGGATAAAGAAACTGGTTCTCTGATGTTATTGCTGCCTGCCGAGAGCAAGGAGGAGCCGCCAGGAGCACTCAGAGAGGCTCCTAGTTCCCCAGAAGAAAAGGTGTATGACGAGATTTTGAAAAGTGCGCCGGATAAATCAAAGAAATATACCAAAATTATTTTACAGAAAATGTCGCATAACCCTAATACAACCTACTGGAATGGCTTGGGAGAGTTTGTGTTTTGTGGAGAACCATTACCCGGGACAAATATGGTCGATCTAATGCGGAACTTAACCGCCCATCACAACATACCGTCCTATCGGAGACCTAGGGGGTGGAAAGAATTTGTTAAGGTCCTGGCCGGTTTAAACATTCTAGCCTCGGTCGTGCCAAATGTCGACACGAGAGAACTTCTAGAGAGTTTCAAACCTTCTGCCCCAGATGGGGCCTCTGCCTCTGCTGCCACTGCCTCTGCTTCTGATACACCTGTTGGCAAGAAAACCAGATCTCGCAAAAAGAATAAATGGATTCCTTATTGAAATGTAATTATATTTGTTTAATAAAATATTACATTTGATTACACAGTTTGCCTATTCTTTATTAAGATAATTACAGGTCATAAAACTTTGCCTACAGGGGTGATCCTGAAAACCTCTAGAAGTGTTCTTAGACAAGGTGTTGACAAATGTTTGAACCATATAATCATTCTTTATGACTTCATTAAAATACAGATTCATGACCTCTTTATAAGAGCGTCCTTTTCCTCTATGATGCCGGAAAAAAATACAGTGTTGTCCGCAGACAGTGGAAAACCAGCTTTGAAGCTGCCGGGTATGGTGAATAATTTCTTTACAGTTTCTGTATAAAAAGCTGTATATTTCCTCAGGAAAATAGAAAAAGTCTGGTGGGGCGCCGTAGGAATCGAAAAATTCTCCAGTTCCATCTTCTCTGAGATGTATCGCCAGCCAGTGTTCTCCAGGTTGATTTTGACGGTGAATATTGACGATGATCATGTTGGGGAGATCCGTAAGTATCTTTTCTGGCAGTTGGTCGCACGCCAGCACTCTGTAAAACAGATTTTCTGTGTACGGATTACTGGACAGGAGTTTGTTGATCTGCAGGGTGTTCATGCTTTTTAGTAATCATAAAGTATATCTCTTCTCTGGTTTATTTCAATAATGTTGTCAAAGACCGCGTACACTATTAGATTCACAGTATGGGGTAGGGGCTGCTGAAAGCGGATTTCAAATCTCATGTTCCCAGTTTTCATCAATGAGAAATGGTCTCCGCATTCTTGATCGGGAGTCAAATCAAAGGCAAACAGGGTGTTTCCCCGGGAGAATCAGAGCGGCTGATTGCTAGAGGTAGGGTTTCCGGAGGCCAACACGAGGTTGTAATATTCTCGAGCATTGGTGTCATTAGCAAAATTGGGTTGAAATGGTTTGGTGGGAATTTGTTCTCAATCCAAATACAAGGCCAGGAACTCCACATTGTTATGCTTAAAGTTGAAGAGGTTTCTGGTGTAATCCCCCAAAAAGGCATCATTATCCACCATGCCTAGGACCACATACTTGGGTAATTGTCCCAAGAACAGGTTCTCCTGATTGCTCACCCGTATCCCAGCTGGTAAACTGAGAACTTTCATATTCACTCTTTCCATGGAGTACTTGGCATTGGCGTTTGTGAGAGCGTGGGCATGCCCCAATTTCAACGCCGCTGAAACTTTAACTTTCTTGACAAAAAGAGAGGCGGATAAAATGTTTACTTTGAATGCTCGGCATCTCTGGCATCAGACAGAATTCATTTATCCTCCGCACCATTTTTATTCTGACGTCCACCCCATTTAGAATTCATTTTTCTTGAAAAAATAGGTTGGAATGAATAGATCCAAGGAGTTCTCTTACCCTGGGCCGTATTACCGCTTCTCTTTTTGAATCCCTCATTCGGTCCGTCAAAGGTTGTGTTTTCATGTTCATTGGCGGAATCTTTGTAAAAAAGAACAGACGCAAATTGATACTTGAGAGTTTCATTGCTGTAATTTAACAATCCCTCAAAAAGGGCCCTGTACGGGTAAAGGCTGGAACTCTGTGATATTTTTTTTTTATTTTATTAATTTTATTACAATCCATACATAGCAATCAAGTTTTTACAAAAAAAAGAATTATGTAAAGAACAGATCGATCCCCACCCCTGAGAGAGAGAGCAAGCCAAATGGCGTTAAATTTAAGGCTTGTAAACATACCTAAATTAATAAATTCTCTGTGCTTAATAAACTTATTTTAAAATATTACTGATTAGATCCTGCCATGTTTTGAAAAAAGTCTGTACAGATCCTCTGAGTATTTGATTTTTTCCAACTTCAAATAGTATAACACATCGGTTTCCCACTGACTTAAAAGAGGAGAGTTTGGGTTCTTCCAGTTTATCAGAATAAGTCTGCGTGCCAACAGTGTAGTGAATGCAATCACAATTTGTTTGTCTTTCTCCACTTTAAGCCCCTCTGGAAGAACACCAAACACAGCTGTTAATGGGTTAGGAGGGATTGTGAGTCCAAGACTGTCTGAAAGATAATTAAAAATGTTTGTCAAGAATTATGTTAATTTGGTGCAGGCCCAGAACATGTGACCCAGTGAGGCTGGGACTTGATTGCAACGTTCGCAGGTTGGATCCTGTCCTGGAAACATTTTGGAGAGTTTTAGTCGAGACAGATGTGCTCGATATATAATTTTACGTTGTATAATTGTATGCTTTGCACATATGGAGCTTGAGTGAAAGAGTGAGATCTTTTTCCCAGTGTCCTCTTGTATATTTGAAAGGGAGGGATTGTAAAATGATTTTATATATTGTAGAGATGGAGTCTAAGTCCTTGAGATTGAGCAATATTTTTTGCAGCATGGATGAGGGTGCAAGATGAGGAAAATCTGGAAGGTTCTGTTTAACAAAGTTCCTGATTTGAAGATAGTGAAAGAAATGTGTAGCTGGAATGTTAAATTTGGAATGTAATTGTTCATAGGAAGCAAAGACGTTGTCTATATAAAGATCTCTAAGCAAGTTAATTCCAAATTTTTTCCAGATATTAAAAACTGCATATGTTTGTGAAGGTTGAAAGAGGTGGTTCTCTTGCAGGGGTGCCACAGATAAAAGCTTCTCTGTCTTAAAATGCTTTCTACATTGGTTCCAGATTCTAAGTGAGTGGAGCACAATTGGGTTATTAGTGTATTGCCGATAACGTGTGTTTATTGGAGCACAGAGCAAGGAATACAAAGAAGTACTGCAGGATTTTACTTCTATTGCGGACGGAACTCTGTGATATTAAGCGATCTACCAGGGTTATATTCACTTGTGAAAATAAAGCGGCTATCGGATAATTAACAATGGCTACCTTGGCCAAGGGGGGGGAAGATTAGTTCCATCGGTACTGACGATTTTGCATCGGACATATAGAAGCATGTTATTCAGGTCCAAGTAGTCTTCCCCGTTCCCGGTAATCAGAAACTCCAGTGGGGTGACTTGTTATAGAGCTGAGAAAGGAGGTACCTCGATGTAGATGCTTTTTTCTACACTAGTCTGAGTATAGGGTACTGTAAACATGTCCAGTTCGGATTTCACACACTCTTGAGACATTCGATGAACGAAAGACATCTTGAGTTAAAAAATGTTTTTCAATTTCTTTTTTCTGCGGGCATGGGACTTATCCTTGTAGCGGAGAGAAGAAAATGATGTAAAAGCTGAACGGCGCGTCTTTTTGATGATCGGGGCTGCTCGTGATCCAGGAGGTCTCTTACGCATAGATTTCCTCATCACCATCAAACCCACCCCCACTTGATTTTCTTCGCTTCCTCGAGTCACCACTCCTGCCACCACATCTTTAACAATATTCTTTGCTGCTGATTTAATGTGTGGTTTGACAATTTCGAATCCTCTTTTCAAGAGAGGCAAAGCTCTTCTAAACAGCCCGTGAAATATTCCACAGATCATCATGGGGGACTCAGAGAACCCAGGGAGGCCGCTGCCCGCTTGGGCTTCATAATAATGCACGTAAGGGCTAGGGTCAAGGTGAGATCTCATGTCTATATTAGTCTTGTATACACCTCTTAGAGGGTCTGAAATGTAACTTGATTATGACTTTGCCAAACTGAAATGGAACCGGTTTGTTCTGATCCGTCTTTATTTCAATGGTCAAAGTATCAAACTGAGTCTTGATGACCGGAGCATAGTGCTGCCTGTCGTAGGTGATTGTGGTAATCTTATTCATCTCATCCTCAATATGTACGCATCTCAAGAGAGGGATGTAGCTGTCTCCGACTCTTTGGTGAGTCACAATGTCACTGTAGACGTACAAGGAATAAAACCCCACTCTGATATCCGTGGAGTATGGAGCTTCATTCACCAGGCCCATGGTTATGTCCGAATGAGCTCCTAGAATCCTCCCCAGCTGTCCCTTGACATGCAGAGTTTCATCCTTCACAGTGTTTATGATGTAGAATCTTCGCTCCAGAGCGCTGTAGCAGAATCTCATGGTGTTTTCCATTATCGTAGTGACTGCTGAACCGGCCTCGATGGATTTCGGTTCTTTCACCACCACTTCATTCATCTTGGCTGTCACTTTCTCGACGCTAGAGTAATAGCCCGCTGGAATAGTATAAAATTTAGCTATTCGCGGGGTCACCACGATAAATTCATTATCCGGTTTGTCTAGGGTATTCCAGGTGTGTGGATATTGAATTTCAGCCAATCCAACTTCCCAGGTGCCCTGTAGTTCAATTGGGGCGGCTAATTTGATGGTAAATTTGGCAATGGTATTAGTAGGGAAAACATCCCGGGAAGAATTGCTGGGTAGAACAACGTAAAGGCTTTTTCTCTCCATTGTGAACACCCTGTGAATGAAATACTGTTTTTTTATTCTCAGTATTTAACGTCTTGCGCGTAGCTTTCAGGGATCCAACTGTTAAACTTTTCGGGCCATCCGAGCCATTTCACCAAAATATGCTTTTTTCTATGGATATTTTTTTTTCACCAAAATCTTTTCAATCCTGAAGACGTCCATACCTCGAATCTTTTGTAACTCCGCGTCGTAAAAGGAACCTATAATGTCTTTGCGTCATAATCTTTGAGCTTGTAGAGAGGTGGATCCCTCGGGACTAGATCAGAAATGGTAAATACCTCATCTGAAAATGTTTGTTCGTAGCCCTTGGTAAAAGGATTCCGGGATTTCGACACTCTCACCGTATCTCCAACTTTGAATTTATATTTTAGACTTCTTTCGGGTTTAGTTAGGCCGTATAAGACTTTCCAAGAATTGAAACTATTCACCTCGGCAGGGGCCATTTTTATGCCTCGGTGATAACTCAGATTACAAGATTTCACCAAGTTCTGTAGCGCCTGCAGATAGGACTGGGTATTCCGGGAGCTGAAATAACGCCACATTTTGGTCTTCAGAGTTCGGTTGAATCTCTCCACCACCGAAGCCTTTAATTCACTAGCGCTGGTAAAATGTTTAATCCCGTGTTTTTTGAGCAGGCTTTAAAATTTCCAATTGAGAAACTCTTTACCGCTATAGGTCTGAAGTTTGATGGGAACTCTACCTTCCTCCAAAATTTCTCGAAAAGCCCTTGTTACGTCTTTACCGTTTTGTTTTTCAGAACCCTGACCCAGGCATATTTAGAAAAAATATCTCTACAAGTCAGTAGATACTTGTAGCCTTGGTTATACTCAGCCAGGTTTGTCATATCTGCCAGGTCGATCTCCCATTGCCCGTCTATATTGGAAACATACACCTTATTCCTTTTAAAATGGATTCTGGCCGGTTTATGTATCATGTAGGTGTATTGCCCTAATAAACACTCGGACACCTCTTAGTCCCTAATATTGTGACCTGCTTGCAAGAGAGCTCTTTTCAAGGACTCTTTACCCCCCAAGGCCCCCACGTTCTCAGAGTTATAATATGTTTTTCCCAAGACCTGTTCCATCGCCGGTGATAAAACAGACACTGACACAACTTAACAACTTAGAAAACTTTTATTTAGGAGTCTGAATTGTTCAGACTGTTGCTGTTTCAGGTTCAGAATTACCCACAAGTTCTATCAGATCATCAAATTCCAGGTCATATTCAGTCTACGGGTTCATATGACCCTCATGATTAAAATTATGCTTACAGCGTAAACATTACGGCGGGTTACAGAGTAGGAGTATTCATCCATTTCATAAAAAGACTACATTGCAGTATGATAAATAGAGCTGGTATTTTCAAATTCATCCACAGTCTGTTCAACCACTGTGTCTATTTTGTGAATCGGTAGTAGAATATTATAATACCCCCACAACTTTTACCGCCAGTTGTTTCAGCCAAGATTTGCGGAAAATCTTCTGAAAGCGACCTTGACGGTAGACGGTTTCAGGTTCAAAGAGGCAGGTATGCCTTGTCTGGTCGGGATAATTTATATCACAGCCTTGACATTCTTTTTTCTTGTTGTAGTAGACAATAATGTCCAGCAGAGACGTTATCAGTCCTTTAATAAGTTGCAGGGCCTTTTTCCAGGTTTCAGACAGCACACCATCAGGGCAGTCCATATCTGTCTCAGAAAGTCAGATCGACATCGGTTCCTGTGGAACTTGTTTGTTCACCCACGGCTGTCCTGGAGCTAGGTGAGAGGTTTCCATCTGATCACCATTAGCGGAGACCGGGAAGACCTCACCAACCCTGGAGATTGGAATCCATTGACTGTAATGAGGTCGTATACTAAAATACCGTGGGTAAGATTCTTGGTGGTCCTGAATGCAATCGACCACCCGGCCCGAGTTATAGAGGTGGTAAGATTCAGGCTTTTGGAGTCTCAGGCTTTGGAGCCTCAGGCAGGAACCCTGAGGTTGTTACGCTGACCTCGGTCATTTCACAGTCTGTAGCTGCCGATATGCAGAGAGCTTTAAAAGCTTCAACGAGTTCTGAAATGGCCAGGTCCTCCATCTGGATCCGGTGACTAACAGGTTGAGTATTTCTGGTAAAAGGGAGGGGCGTGGTGTAGAATAAAGGTGGGTTTATCATTTCATCATCGCTCGAATCTAGCTATATTTCAGACCACTTAGTCCATTACTCGCCACCGCTTCAGCTTGCAGAATTTAGGCCTTGAATACTAAAGGTGGTGGGCAGTTTTCCTTATTGTTGTCGGCTGATTCTATCCGTGTTTCGCACAATTTAGTCAGACCCTTGTCTGCCGCTTCAGCTTCAAGAAACTCGGGCAACAAACATATTTTAACCCCATTCAAACTATCCTTCAAATAGACCCTGCGGATCCGACGCTTCACTGGGGCATTGGTAATAGATTCCATTTCCTTCTCAGAGTCTTTAGAGCCAAAGAAGATGCTTCACTTTTTTATACACCACTTTCAGAAGGGCTTTCAGAAGGGAGAACACGTCTGGAAAGTGGGGGCGACCCCACAAAACAGGTTTTGACAGGCCAGGGGGGCCAAGGCAGGCCCTTCATGCGTGGATGGACATGTTGCGGACAGATCCTCGACATGTCTGGGCATGTCCTCAGGAGAAGGTGTTGCCAGACCGGAGCCAAGGCAGAGGCATCATCCATCAAAATGTTCTTGACACTTACCTTTGGCAAACAGGTGGTTGGGGCTGGGAGTGGGGTTAAGGAGGGGGCAGACATCTATCAAACGGCTCTTGACACTTACCTCGGCCAATCAGGTGGGTGGGCGGGAGACTGGGCGGGGACAGGTTGTCATTCACCAATCCACCACAAGGAGGTGAAGCCAGCATTCCCATCCACCAATCATGTGGAGGGGCGGATCTTAAGGTCATTAATCATTTTGATTGACAGTTTGACATATACCGCCTGGCTTATACTACTGTCGTAAATTATGATGAGTGCCATAAGGTCACCGTTGAGGTCAGAGTTCTAATGGACTGTCCATACTGACCACTGACTTTATTAAATTACTCTTCTTCATCTCCTCCTCTTCTCTTGTCCCCATTCAGTGTGAGGCACACAATGACACAACACAGCAGAGTGAGGACATGACTGAGTGACTGAAGACCCTGGTGACACTCATTAGAGAAATCAGTCAGCTGGAGATGTCACGACAGTCCAGTGTAGTCTTTGAACCTCTAAGGACCCCTAATAATTTTCTATCTGCCATTTTCATTTGTTTTAATGTTTAAAATTTGTGAAGTTGAGTACTCAAACCAAAGTGTCTGCTCTGTGCAGTAAAGAATGGAAGATGACGAGGGCTTTTGTCAGCTTTAACTTATTGTGTGGCTGTGAAAAAGTAAGTTCACCCCATGGAATGTTTATCTTTTCTTTTTTAACATTTTTGGGCCAATCAAGACTCAGACTCAACAGACTTCTTGACCCTCTCTATCCCATAATGCACCAGTCACAGGACCCCCATAACTCTCAGACCCTCAGTCACATAACACTCAGACTTTCATATCATACGTCTTGCCTGAGATAATAAAAGAGAAACATTTTCAACTCTGATGATCCATTCAGTCAAAGTACAAACTCACACTGTAAAAACTCGTCTCTTATCTGAAGACCAGGATGCTGCAGGGCGTCATTGGTAGCTTCACCACCTGAAAATAGAAAGAAAAGAGATTGGCAGAAACTGCGAAGACAGCAGCGTGTAATGTGAGATCAGATCTTTAACTTGTGTTACAAATGCGCTACCAGTACAATGAAACATGTAAGAAGTATAAAGGAAATCAGGCAAAATGTCGATTTGAATATCCTGTTACACACGTGCCTCCATTTTGTGCCAGTCCTGATTATGATTACTGTCTGTAAAGACCTTATCGTTTAAGCAACTGTTTCATCTTTTTCCATCAATTTTACAGGACTCAACTTTATTTTGTCTTGTCTCCCTATGTACAATTCATATTAAAAATAAGTATGTAGTGAATCAGAAACAATTAGGACAAAGTAAGCACAAATTCTTAGAAAGGTCTGCACATTTATAAAATTTCCAAATTTGAAACTTCTTCTATCTAGAAGTATTCAGACACTTAATTTGGGGACTTGCTGGAAGCCCTTTTGTCAGTCTTCTTCATTAAGAATCTACAAGCATTACGCTCCAGGATTTGGCCATTATATCCCATTCTTCCTGGCAGATTCTCTCAAGCTCAATGAAACTGGATGGGAAGCATGTCATCTGCCATCTTCAGTATTTCCCCACACATGTTCCATGGGGTTTAAGTCTGGATATTGGCTCAGTGACTTGAGGACACTGAGAGACTTGTCACAAAGCCACTCCGAAGTTGCCTTGGCTGTAAGCTTAAGGTCACAGGCTTTCTTCTAGAGTCTTTCTATATTTGTTACATTCATCCATCCCTCAATTCCGATCAGTCTCCCTGTTCACACAGAGTGATGCTGAGACCACCAGGTTCACTATAAAATCCTTTTAAATGTCGGTGGTAGACATGACTTCTGAGGAAAGGACACCATACATGTAGAACACAAGAGCCCAGGGGGAGCACAACTGAAAATGGATGAACGTGATCTTTTAACATGGGCTCCATCCAGCAGAATGTAATGGACACTAAAGACAGCAGGAGCAGATTCAGATGTTATGATGTTTTAAAGCACTGACATCCATCTAATTTAATTTCATCAACATCTTCTCCATTTTTAAATGAACAATTAATTTATGTACTGAGCCGGTTTGTCCATTTTAAAACATGTTTCTGTTCATTATTCTTAAGTTGACCAAAGCAAAGGAAATAAAAAAAAGCCAGATCTCAAATGAAAAAGTACTTTTTAAGAGAATATATGGAAAAAGTACAAGAAATATAGTATTTCGACTTAAAATTCCAAAACATTTTACTAAAAGCTGCGGTTTAATTAATCACCGAGAAAGATAACATATTGTAAAAAACCCTTAACAGCAAAGGATGGCAGAAAAATGTTAAAGAGCAGGCCTTCTTCAGTGTTCTCTTATTGTCACTCTGGTCTTCCTAATGGCCTTCAATAACAAACACAACGTCACCGGACGCTCTACCTGATAGAGTCCTTATGATGTCCCCCTCGCTGATCTTCTCCAGACTCTTTTTCAGATCTGACAGCTCCTTTCTCAGGTCCTCAAATGAGAAATTAGCGGTGACTGTGAAGCTCAGTGCATCTCCATCAGCAGGAAGGACACAGCGAGATGAGAAAGTCTGCATCAGGAGAGAAGAGGGGACGAGATTTCAGAAAGGAGACATTAAAGAGTAAGTAATGCTGATAAGAGGGGACTCTTCTGAATTAAGGATCAGTGTGGTGGGCAGTCAGCTTGGGTTTAGATGGTGAGAATGCCTGTCATTGACTTGTTGGTCAGTTATGAGAGGATATTTGGTGGAGTGTAGTGGAGCATCAAAGATTATCAGTCTTAACTATCAATGAGCTTTTTACCCAGGACTCCCTGAGACAGGAAGACACAGAATTCACTTGGCACACCAAACAAGGCATTGTGCTTTTTATGGTTCTGAGACAAACTTAATTAAATGAAATGTAAAGACTGTAAAGGGAGAAAGCTATTTAATATGATTAAACAATTGAAGGTCTGCAGCTCAGAAGTGGGGCTTGTGAGGAAATCCTGGGAGCCTTTGTATCTTCATCATCATCATCACCAACCACACAAAGTAGAGAAAGCTACGGCAAGCTAAGTTACTGTATATTGCGACCACCATGTATAAAGTGTAAATCAAGAAGAGAATATCCCTAACATCTGCAAAACACAGTAGACATCAAGACTGTGGGGTCTGAGCTGTGAGGAAATGCTGAAGGATTTGAATCTCATCAGTTTAAGGATGGAGACATCAGAAGGTGGCCTTGGAAAAGAGTTGTCCTTTATTAGATGTCTTCTTTTAAATTTCATAAAAATCACTTTGTGACACAAACACTTGTAAATTCATCTGCCTGTCATGTACACTAAGATACCAAATTAGAGATTTTTGTAAACAGTACACTGAAAATGTTAAGGAAATATGAAAAGACAGTCTGTGCTGGGCTGAATTTTCTGTTCATGACATGTTGTACAAACTCCTCAGATCTTTTAAAATTTCTCTCTAAATGTTCTCAGGTCCCACACTCCCCAGTATGATCAGACTGTAAAGTGTCGCTGTCACCTGCAGGAAGTGGAGATGGTCCTTGGTCTCTGAAAGCTCCTTCAGCTCATCTTCTCTCCTCTTCAGCTCCTCAATCTCCTTCTCCAGTCCCTCTATGACTGCTTCAGCCATCACAGTTTCTCTCTTTTCTTGTTATCTGATTTTCTCAGCCAGTTCCTGTGAGCTTCCTCAATGCACCGCATCAGAGCAATGAAGCTCTTCTCATTATCTTCCACCTCTTTTTCCACAGAGATCTGGTGGAGGGGGAAAATATTTTGAATTGAGTCACCTGATAAGAATAACCAATCACAAGACACATTTGCTTTTATTTTGATGTTGTGAAGAGCAGTTTGAATGGGCTGGAGTGATTGGTGGTATTTTAATTGCAGATGGAAGGTCAGTTGAAGACTGCCACCCAGACAATATGTTCACCCCACTACATCATCACTTTGCTGATGCTCCTATTAAGGCACCTGCAGGACTTTAAGGTGTATTTAGTCCTAAAAGTCTTCCTTGCAAAGGATCTTGACAGCCATTAACAAGAGCTGCTGGTAGACAGTTCTACTGTCTTGTAAGAACTCCATTTAACCTTTTACTTTCACAAAGGTCTGACTTTAAAAAAGGCATCTCCTGCTCATCCTGGGGTTAGTAGTGGAGTAGGACAACACACACCTGGAGTGAAGAAGAAGACAAAGAAGAAGTATGAGTGTGTGTGTTGGGCGGTTATTGTGAAAAAACTTCTGGTTAATAGTTGTGTTCTAATTTGTTGTGTGAGACATCATCATTTCAAACCAGTGAGATAACCTAACTCCATCTCATAAGTTTGACATGATGACATCTCACATCCAATAAGAGGGTCTAGTTGTTGGTCAAAATGCTTCTGATTTAACTGAAATACATGGACTCTTTGCTTTTTTACCTTCCACTATCTCTCTTCCATGGCATACCACAGAGTTGTGAGTCTTTATGTCTGTGTTTAATGTGTTTCTACTTCATGAATGAACTTCTCATTATTGCTAATGAATTTGCCATTGCAACTATGGCTCATATTTGTATGGTGACACCCGGGATAGAGTTAGAGAGCAGGTGTGTCACAGTGAGAAATAAAAGTTAGCTATAAGCTGCAATTCTGTCTGTTATTGTCAACCCCAAAGCTAGTGGTGTTTGGTTGTTTTTATGACTTTGCACAGCTGGACTGTGACTCTGGTAAATCTGAGATAGAAGGCATGAATGAGGAGCCTCAAAAAGTTACCTCTGAACCAGTCCCTCGAAAGATGCAGGTAATGATAATATTGATTACTTTTATTAGGAGAATGGAGATTAATCTTTACTCCAGATTCAGAGAGTCTTTTATGGTGTGTTGCCTTTGGTACACATGTGGAAAACTACCTTGATTGGGGGATAGGCTTCTGGTCAGATCAGGGACGGAAGGATACAGTTGTCATTCTCCATGGTGTCCAGTTCTTAGTGAGCAATTTAAAAAAGTAGGGTCAGTAGGCAGTTCTGCAGGACAAATTTAAGAATATAGGTACAAAGATGAGGAACAGTAGTAGTCACAAGTTCTGCCTGTGCCGCACACTAGTCTACACAAGACGGAGGAGATTAGAGAGCTTAATTCACATTGGCTATCTTGGTGTAGGATGAAGGAGTGGAGATGGGTTATATTTCTGCTGGAGGGGCCCTAATGTAAGCTCAATATGAATCACAAATAAATAAATGGAAAGAATTATTAAGAAACTGTGGAACAACACTTACAGTATTAAGAACAGGAGTATTAGTGAGCAGTCTGCAATCGACTAGGAGTTCCAACAGTACTTCGAATGAGGCCCACCAAGACACTGTCAAGACCCTAGGCTAGACACAAAAAGGGCCTAATAGAATTTTTTTATACAAGTAAAGATTTATTCTTCACAAAATAGTATTCTAAATGCAGAGATGGTCTGTTGAACCAGACAAGACAATCCACTGAAAACAAAGTACCAAAAAAGAATTGAAAGAGAGCAGTTGAAAAACAAAGCACAGGTTCACAAATTAAAAAAAAAACTCACAATAGGATAATGCACAGCCAAAAAAATATAAGAACTCACTAAAGTCACAGAGTGAATTCATAATGAGGAATTCATTCAGCTAGGAACTATGGGAGACCCTTTGGATTTATAGGGCAGAGAAGCAGTTCCTGGCATTGACTGACAGGTGTCCACGCCTCTTGGGGAACCACACACAAAATACATGGAACATAACACAGGCAGCTTATAGATAGAATCAAATACAAACAATAAACCACATACTCAACAAATTCAAAATTAACTTAATTAAATAAATAAGACTTTGAACCTTAGTCAGGGCCAGAACCTTAGCTGAAAAATGACATGGTCAGCATGGCTTTAAATGAGTGATTTCATCTATCAGTAATAAGCAGGAATTCTGTGAGGAGACAACAAAAGCAAGTGAGCTTAAAAACATAAACTAAATTGGACGCCTCCCTTCACTTGTACTGTCACCTTTGTATCTGCGCTAAATAAATTAGGTTGGAAAACTTTAGTCTGTCATGCCACAGAAATGTGTGTGAAGAGTTCTTCCTCAGCTGGACAAGAACTTCTCATAAATGAATCCTGGAATAACTGGACATGAGACAGCATGCTACCTTGGAGAGTGTGGCATTTTATTGCAAGGTCAGACCCAAACTAACAATCACAATTAAGCAACCCTAAATGAGAGAATGTGTGGGAAGATCTATGATAACTGGAGGAAACCCACAGAGATACTGGAAGAAGGGATAAACTCCATATGGAAAATGAATGGAGGACAGTGGATCAGAGATTCAGAGGGCATGACCACTAGACAACTTTACTGTCCCATATCATAAAATATTAAAGCTTACTTAAACAGGTGCAGATGCACATGATGTAAAGCCTACTCTCAGTCAAACAGTGGAGAATCTTAAGGTATGGACTTAGTAAAACTGGGACATACCAAAATGAACAGGAAAAAAACATTAAGATCTCCAAAACTGAATATGCCAGGTTTCCAAATGAGGCCTTTTACAGAAAGGGACAGGTTCAACAATCAGAATTTAACAACAACAAAAGAAATTAAATAACTCATCTCTAAGTCACAACATCAACTCCTCCATTGCCGGTCCCAAGCCTGGATGAAAAAGGAGGAGGGTTGGGCGTTGGGCTAGCAACCCCACCACGTAAAACCCCAACGCTATAGAAATGCCAAAAAAAGAAACAGAGACTAACTTTCTGGAAGATGAAGGATCTTCGACAACTCAGAGACGCATGACGCTAGATGGTTAAAGCTGAAAGGAAACTACCGAGCCGACTACCCTTCTTTCGATGCGACCTTGAGGCAGACATCACAAGGATGGGCTACACCTGGAGTCAAGTAGAAAGAATGGTCCAGGACAGAAATCTCTGGAGATCTACCTTTGGTGGCCCATACCCCAGAAGGGTTGGAGGGCATAAGTAAGTAAGTAAGTAAGTAAGTAAGTCACAACACCATTAATACGAACGTGGAGAGTAGGTTAATTAGATCATAGCTCAACAAAGCCATAAGAAGAAGATATGCAACACAATTACAGAAATTACCAATGCAACTGGAGATAAAATCATAGAGCATATAAATGTAACTGACACATTTATGGTGTACAATAAATCTTTATATTCTGCTCAGTTTAAAGAAGATGACAGCAATAGACTGCAGCTGCAGACCTCCAGATCTACACTCCTTTGAGGATGTGGTCACTTTGTATATCAGTTGTGATGCCTGGTTAAATTATGATTAAGGTTAGGGTTGGCAGAGTGTTTTGTGACTTGAATCGTCTAAAGTAATTGACAAAAACCTGCCATCCAATTGGCTGTCCAGTGGAGCAAGTGAATTATGGAGTTGCGGCGGTCTGCAGTTGGACCCATCACGAAACACAATCTAAGGAGTTTTTTTATGCAATACAAATACAACAGTTTCACACTCAATGCAGAGGAAAAACCTCTGATACACTAAGAACTACTGGATGCTGTAGATTCATTCCAAAGTGGGAAAACAGCAGGCCCTGATGGCTACCCAATTGAATTTTATAAAGACATTTTCAGCTACGTTAGCTCTAAAATTATTAGAAACATTTATTGAAGCTGAAGACAACAAAATTCTTCCTCAAACTTATTGCCAAACATTAATTACCAGTTTTCCAAACCAAAAATAATAACTTGTTACAATCTGCATCATACAGACCAATTTCATGTCTGAATAATGATGTTAAGATTCTCTCCCAAGATTTAGCTAAAAGGACTGAGAAAGTGCTTCCTTTTGTAATGTCACAAGACTAACTCATATTTATTAAAGGCAGATGCTTAGCTTCAAAACTTTGGTGTCTGTTTAATGTAATATACTCAGCCATATAATCTAACACACCTCAGATCTTATTGTCTTTGAATGCAGAAAAAGACTTTGACAGAGTTTAATAGGACTCTTTATTTACCAAATTACATAAATTTAGGTTTTCCCTACATATATCTGCATGGATAAAATTGCTTTCCACCAGTCCAGAAGTTTCAGTTGGTACTAACAAGATGATTTCAAACTTTAAATAGGATGTGGTTCTTGACAAGGGTGCCCTGTATCACCATTGCTTTTTGAATTAGTTATCAAGTCACTGGTTAATCATTTTCAAAGTACAGTATATCAGGCGTAAAGTGGATTACCAGAGAAGGACTTGAACAGAAAGTATCACAAGATTATGTTTTACTGTATACTGTATCAGATGCGCAATACAACTTTACCAGTTGTCCTTAATGCACTAGCAAAATTTCAAAAGACATTCATTTGAATATAAGTGTGCTTTTTCCAGTGAACTCTCTAGCTCACCATACAAGACAGGATATCTTGATATTTTATCAGAACAGTTTAAATATCTTAGAGTAAACATCACAAGTAAATATATCTATGTCATCACATTTTTGTAACAGCAATGAAAAAATCAAACAAGATGTGAACAGATGGTCTACCTGTCATCTCACATCAGCAGGGAGAATCAATACTGTCAAGATGAACATCCTTTGCAAACTTATTTTTCTATTTCAGAACATCCTTACATACATTAACAAATCATACTTTTAGAAGCTAAACTCATATTACCTCATTTATCTGGATTTACAAATGGCCACACATTCAAAAGTTAAAGCAGAAGGTGGCATGGCACTACCTAACTTTCAATTTTATTACTGGATGACAAATGTACAAGCTATGAAGACCTAGAAATCGACACAAATTGAATATACACAAGCCTGGACTGCAACAGAATTAAAATCCTGCAGTACTTTTTTATATGCTCTGCTTTGTGCGCCAGTAAATACAAATTACCGTCAATGTACTAATAATCCAGTCTTCCATCAGTCACTCAGAATATGCAACCAATGCAGGACATGCTTTAAGGCAGAGAAGCTGTTACCTCTTGCTCTTCTCCATGAAAATCATTTTTACAACCTTCTCAAGCCTACACAGTATTTAATCTTTGGAAAATGTCCGGGATTAAATCACTTACATACACAACTGTATATAGATGTTTCTTTGCATCTTATGAACAATTAACAATTTAAATTTATCTTCCCAGAAACATGATTTTCCTCTTCTTTCAAATCAGAAATTTTGTGATTAAGAACCTGTCCAATTTTCCTGAACATCCACTTATTTTAGAAGAAATATTGACCAGTCTTATATAAATATATAAAAACATTTCAAAGTCTCTGCTTTTCAAAGATCCTAGTGTGCAGTGGGAAAAGGATCTATCAAATAATATTTCAGAAAAGAGTGGCAGGCAGCCATGCATAGAATACACTCCAGCTTCTTATGTTCAAAGCACTCAATCATTCAACTTATCTCATTTAAAATTGTACAAAATATATCCAGGCCAAGATCCAATCTGTTAATGTTGCAGTGTCACTCCATCTTCACAGGTCACATGCTTTAGAAGTGCACCAGATGAACAACATTTTGGACAAAAATCTTTGAATGGCTCTCCTACAGTACTGCAGTCACAATCACTCATAACCCATTAACAGGTGTGTTTGTCGGGTTCCCAGAGAGGCCTAAAGTGGAGAAGGATAAATTGACTGTAATGGCCGACACCACACTACAAGCTCATTGACTTGTCCTGATTAACTGGAGGAATCCCAGCCCACCTTTCATACGTCATTGGGTCACTGATGTTCTACACTCTTTGTAACTGAAAATAGTCAAAGTCTCGCTTAGATCATTGGTTCAAAACTTTTTAAAAATATGGCAAGATTTAATTAGTAAAACTTTACAATAAGCATTCATATCGGGGCGGAACGCTTAGTATTTATTTATTTATTTATTTAATTATTTTCCCCTCCCTTTCTCTCTTCTGGGTATTCAGTTCTGTTTTGTTTGGTTTTGTCTTTTTTCTGCTTTCAGATTTTTTTTTCATTATTTTTCTAGTTTGATTAAAGGGCATTTGTTGTATACGTTTGACTTGATTGGGCGCATTGTTATTTTCTTCAAATAAAATTGAAAAAGTAAAAAAAAAAGACAATTAAGGAATATTGTGCCCACTGATCCAAATTGAATCATCAGCGTTGACCTTCGGTGTGAGTTTTTGTCAGCAGAGTTAAGTCCCCTTTAAGCAATGAATGGAATGTCAGAGGACTTTAGGGTGATGCTGTCTGAATCTCTAAAATAAATCATGGAATACCATCAACAGTGAAAGGCCATGAAGGACACCACAAACGTCTTCTCTAACTCTCCCTTCTCGTGTCCCTACTCATCATCACCAGTAAAGCTCTGCTGCTCTTCAAGTTCTCATGTATTTCTCCTCTCTTTGATATGAAGTGTTGTCTTCCTCTTCCACTCACCTTCATCTCCTCCATAGCCCTCCTCATCTCCTTCAGTGTCTTTTTTCTCTCCTCAAGTCTCCTCTTGATGTCACTCAGTGTCGCCCCCAGCTGTTACTGTTTGGACACACAAGAGGACACGTGGTCAGATCAGAATTCACGTTCACTTTGTGATTTTTTTCTTCTCTTTTTGAGTTCTGACATTTGTACAACACATTTGCTTGACATTTCATGACATGTCATACTTCTGTCACACTCTGACATAGTAGGTGACACACTGAGATTTGATTCAACAGATATGAGTAACACATAAGATTAGAAGAAAGGTTTAATTTTACTTATTCAAGATGGAGTTTGGAGTGATAGAGTTAATCAAACGAAGGAGACTAATTGAGGACATAGTGGTGTGTGAGTTAGTTCTTGATGTTTACAAGACATTACATCGACGACTGGGAAATCAGAACTTCACACACAAAAAAAAAAAACAAAACTGGACCGTGTAGGTGAAGAAAAACCTGAAAACACACGAGGACTTAAACACATAATGTTTGTAATTATAGGGTCTACAAGGCCATTTGATATCCTGAGTCAGATTTGTGAGGACATGGTGATTTTTTGTCATTTTTTTGAGTCAAGTAAGATATGTGACTCTACAAAAATGCAAATAATTCTGTTAAATTCAGTAGGAAGGTAAACTAAAAGGAACTGAAATTATATTTTTATATGATACATACCCCATGTATTGTTTTTTTTTATTTTCATGACAAAGAAATTTTATTTTTAAGAAAATGTTTATTATGTTTATGTTTTTTGGTTTCTCCAGAGCCTTCAAGACCACCCAGACATCCCTGTTAAGGGGTCAGCTCAAACATCTGCAGGTGGGTGAGCCTGTGGTGTCCTGATGATGGACTATCTGTTAGGCAGAGAGTAGTTTGGGAGACTCAAGGATTGTGTGACGCAACACTGGAGCAGCACAAGGAACAGGCCTGTCTGCTTTACTGTTCACTCTGCACACCTCACACTGGAAAGAACAACAGCAGGTTATGTCAATTGTAGAAATTCTCCGATGATTCATCACATATGAAGTTTATTGATGAGGGGATGAGACAGAGTATAGGAGTTAGGTGGAGAACATTAGGAACTGCCTGCAAGTCAACATCAGCAAAGCCAATGAGCCAGTTATTAACATTCACCACACCAAGAGCCTCTGTGTCTGATCACTATTCAGGAGTGGACATGTCAGGGACATGTGATTATAATGTGTCTTTTAAAAAGATTTGAGATCAGCTCAAACGCAAACTCAAATTCTTTAAAAATGGACAAACAACCAACTAAACACACTTACTGAGCATGTGGCAGCACTAAAGACTGCCTCTCTTCACTATTCACTATTCAAGGAGTTGATGTAGAGGTGGTCTACTCCTACAAGTACTTGGGGGTCCACATCAATGACAGGTTGGGCTACTCTTGGAACTCAGAGGAACGATAGAAGAAAGAGCTGAGCAGATTTTTCTTCCTCAGTAGACTGTGTTCCTTTAATGTGATGATGGATATCCTTCATATCTTCTACCACTAATAGGAACATTGCTGATAATAGACACCCCTCTGTGACTCAGCGCTGAAATGATGTCCCCACTCCACTGTGGCAAGAGTTTATTCTGTATTGAAAATTTTTAAAACTTCTGGAAACTCAGATACTTCAGAGGAACAAATTAAATTTTAAAATCTACCAAACATCATAGACATAAATCTATTCTGGGGAGCTCTCTGTGTCACCTTCCAGCTTGGAAAGTCAAAAAGATGAAGAGATCTGGGGCCTCATGCATAATGCCATGCGTAGAATTCACACTATAACATGACATAAGCACAAAAGCCGAAATGTGCTCCAACTTCCACGTTCTTTCACTACATAAAGCGTGGAAATTAATGCACGTTCACGTGCCTGCTGCCCCACCCTAACTCCTCTCAGAATTACGCCTCTTTGAATATGCAAATCAATATACAGTGCTGTAAAAAACTATTTGCCCCCTTCCTGATTTCTTATTCTTTTGCACGTTTGTCACACAAAATGTTTCTGATCATCAAACACATTTAACCATTAGTCAAATATAACACAAGTAAACACAAAATGCAGTTTTTAAATGATGGTTTTATTATTTAGGGAGAAAAAATCCAAACCTACATGGCCCTGTGTGAAAAAGTAATTGCCCCCTTGTTAAAAAATAACCTAACTGTGGTGTATCACACCTGAGTTCAATTTCCTGATTACTGCCACACCTGTTTCAATCAAGAAATCACTTCAATAGGAGCTGCCTGACACAGAGAAGTAGACCAAAAGCACCTCAAAAGCTAGACATCATGCCAAGATCCAAAGAAATTCAAGAACAAATGAGAACAGAAGTAATTGAGATCTATCAGTCTGGTAAAGGTTATAAAGCCATTTCTAAAGCTTTGGGACTCCAGCGAACCACAGTGAGAGCCATTATCCACAAATGGCAAAAACATGGAACAGTGGGGAACCTTCCCAGGAGTGGCTGGCCGGCCAAAATTACCCCAAGAGCGCAGAGACGACTCATCCGAGAGGTCACAAAAGACCCCAGGACAACGTCTAAAGAACTGCAGGCCTCACTTGCCTCAATTAAGGTCAGTGTTCACGACTCCACCATAAGAAAGAGACTGGGCAAAAACGGCCTGCATGGCAGATTTCCAAGACGCAAACCACTGGTAAGCAAAAAGAACATTAGGGCTCGTCTCAATTTTGCTAAGAAACATCTCAATGATTGCCAAGACTTTTGGGAAAATACCTTGTGGACTGATGAGACAAAAGTTGAACTTTTGGAAGGCAAATGTCCCGTTACATCTGGCGTAAAAGGAACACAGCATTTCAGAAAAAGAACATCATACCAACAGTAAAATATGGTGGTGGTAGTGTGATGGTCTGGGGTTGTTTTGCTGCTTCAGGACCTGGAAGGCTTGCTGTGATAGATGGAACCATGAATTCTACTGTCTACCAAAAATCCTGAAGGAGAATGTCCGGCCATCTGTTCGTCAACTCAAGCTGAAGCGATCTTGGGTGCTGCAACAGGACAATGACCCAAAACACACCAGCAAATCCACCTCTGAATGGCTGAAGAAAAACAAAATGAAGACTTTGGAGTGGCCTAGTCAAAGTCCTGACCTGAATCCAATTGAGATGCTATGGCATGACCTTAAAAGGCGCTTCATGCTAGAAAACCCTCAAATAAAGCTGAATTACAATTCTGCAAAGATGAGTTGGCCAAAATTCCTCCAGAGCGCTGTAAAAGACTCATTGCAAGTTATCGCAAACGCTTGATTGCAGTTATTGCTGCTAAGGGTGGCCCAACCAGTTATTAGGTTCAGGGGGCAATTACTTTTTCACACAGGGCCATGTAGGTTTGGATTTTTTCTCCCTAAATAATAAAAACCATCATTTAAAAACTGCATTTTGTGTTTACTTGTGTTATATTTGACTAATGGTTAAATGTGTTTGATGATCAGAAACATATTTGTTTGACAACATGCAAAAGAATAAGAAATCAGGAAGGGGGCAAATAGTATTTCACACAACTGTAAATAGCCCCTTTCCTTCAGCGCTTCAGAAAGACAATGGTGAAAGCATGGGGAAAAAGAAAAAAAAAACTTCAGCGAATGGAAAAGATAATGGAAAAGAAATGGAGGTCCTGCTAGCTGAAATAGATGCCAGGAAAAATGTTTTATTTGGTAACCTAGAAAGTGGCATTAGCAACAAAAGGAAAGTGATGGAGTGGCATAGCATGGTGGACGCAGTCAAGAGTGCTGGGACAGAAGATCGTACTGTGAGCGAATTAAAAAAGAAGTGGTCAGACATCAAGTTGCCGTGAAAAGGAGAGTCGCAGCTCATCGTCTGCATGTTAGCTCCACTGGCTCACGCCGTTTGAGCAGCGAGTTGCAGCAAGTATTGGCGACACACTCATTGCCGGCATTTTACCAGCGAGGGAGGGAGATTTTGACATCACCACAGGTGCCGGTGTGTTTTTATTTCTTTTTTGATTACCATGATCCATACTCATGTAAATAATTTGTATGAGTAATAAGACAAACAATCATGTATTAATTACTATTTATTTACTTCTTGACAGTAGTACAAAAGCTGACACCAATGCTGAGGACATGGTTCCGGGCGATGATGGTGCTGCTTCTGTGCCGACCACATCTTCGGGCACTGGCTGCTCACACACCCCTGCCTCGGAAACTGGTGGGCGATCATCTGGCTGTGTGCTGACTGATGCAGTTCTAGAATCTCAAAATGCATTAGTGGAGGCGGTGACAGATGTGGCTAATGCACAACGGGATGTAGCCAATGAACTATGAAATATCAAGGCAGTATTGTGTGACATTAACCAAAAATTAAATTAATTTGTGAAAAAATAAATGATTCATCTGCTTACCTGTTTTTACATTCTGTTAATTACATTCATTCGACATTGTAATGCTGTCCAGTGTGGCTGATCATTTGGTGGTCCAGGGTAGGGTTCATTATACCGCATCTCTTCAGGTACTGGCAAGTTACGAATGAGTGCCATATTATGTAGAATGCTACATGCTTGCACGATGCAACACACTTTCTGTGGACTATAGAGCAGCATTTCACCAGTCTTATCCAGGCAGCGCCAATGGCCCTTAAACTGCCCTATAGTATGTTCTACCACCGCCCAAGCCAGAGAGTGGAGGTCAGTACAACATTGCTCTTGTTCAGTCAGTGGGTTGGCGAGAGGGGTGAGGAGCCACGTCTTCAGCAGGTACCCACTGTCACCTAAGTAATTGTGTTATATGGTTACATCATACAGATAACGTACAACTGTAACCAAAAAGGTAATAATGTCTTATCTTACCGAGAAGCCAGCCATCACGCACAGAACAATTTTCAAGTTTGTTCCCCACACTACCATGTCTCAGGATGAATGAATCATGTGTTGAGCCGGTCCCTCTCGCAACAACATTAGTGAGGCGCATTTTCACATCACTGATGATTTGCACATTAATAGAGTGAAAATGCTTTCTATTTACATAAACAAATTAATTCTGTGAAGGTGCCTTTATAGCAATGTGTGTGCAGTCGACCGCTCCGATTACATTAGGAAAACCGGACATTGCTGCAAATTGCGCTTTGATGTTTGCCTGTTCAACCGTAGTGTACGAAAATCTTATATATCTGCTTGACAAGCGGATAATACCATCCCATACAGCTGGCATGGCACAACTCAGTGATGACTGAGAAATACCGGATCGGTCAGCCAGTTCAAGCTGAAAAGCTCCTGTGGCTAAAAACCCGAGAATGGACAAAACTTGCAAAGGAGCAGGTAGAGCACAATTCCTCAAAGTCTGCCTTTGTAAAGCCGGCGCCAGTTCAGCACACAGCACCAAGAGGATCACTCTTGGAAATCTAAACCGACTTAGAAGCCAGTGATCATCATGTGCCAAGAAATCAGTATGATCTCGGAATACGCGTTCTCTTCTAAGCCTTCCATTTGCGAGGTCCTCTAGCAATGCTAAAGCAGCCATGCCAGTGGAATAGTTTGGCCATTCTGTGCACCATTATATTGTTACAGGTTGATTACAATCAGGTGCCTTAAATTTATGAACGATATGCAGTTAATTTCAGTATATTAGATAAAGCCACCATTGTGGATGTGGATCTAAGAATAGGTTAACCACACAGGAACAGTAGCAAATCAGCTTTCATTTTCTTTGTCTGTTGACCAGACATGGTGATAGACGATTTCTCAACAACTGGCCCGAACACACTTGCTGCAGTAAATAATCCATCCATTCAACTATCTATCCATTTTCACAACACATTTATCTAGGGCAAAGTCAATGAGGAATTGGAGGCCTATCCCAGCAAACACTGGACACAAGGCAGAGACAACACCTGGACATGGCAGCAGTCAGTCACAAGGCAAACACATACATTAGAACAATCGAGATGACAACTGGCCATTCAGCCCAATAAAGCTCACCAGTCCTGTCCATTTAATTCTTCTAAAATAACATCAAGTCGACTTTTGTAAGTCCCTAAAGTCCTACCTGCCCAAGCCTGTCTGCTGTTCATGTCCATCCGTGATGATTATGGATTCTTGATAATCTGTCAATCCACCTATCTTGGTATCATCTGCAAACTTAACCAGCTTGTAACTTACATTCCTATCTAAATCATTTCTATATATTAAAAATAGCAGCGGCCCCAGCACTGTTAACATCGGCCAGTTCTGATGAGGTTCCTCGCACCATCACTCTCTGCTTCCTGTATCTGAGCCTATTGTCCATCCACCTACACCCCACACCCTGAACTGTCATTTAGTTTGATGCCCACCCTCTCATGTGGCACCTTATCAAATACTTTCTGAACGTTCTGATAAATAATATCATCTGCTCCACTTTTATCATATCCTTTTCTTGCTTCTTTATAGAATTCCAGTATGTTAGTAAAACACGACCTCCCTCTTCTGAACCCATGCTGATTGTTCAGTAAAACTCCTGTACTTGCCATGTGCTGCTCAATCTTATCTATACTAATAAAAGGCAAAGCCCTCACTCACTCACTCCTCACTCACTCACTCACTCACTCACTCACTCATCACTAATTCTCCAACTTCCCGTGTAGGTGGAAGGCTGAAATTTGGCAGGCTCATTCCTTGCAGCTTATTTACAAAAGTTAGGCAGGTTCATTTCGAAATTCTACACGTAACGGTCATAACTGGAACCTACTTTCGTCCATATATTGTATACGGTCATAGCCTGCAGCTTGGTCGCCGTGTGAGACGGAGTTGCGTCTCGCATCATCATACCTCCCACGTAATTAAGTGCCTGCCCATATAAGGTAAATATTCGCGGGTGAAGGACTGTGCTTAGCATATTCATAAGTGCAGCTACTGCGGAAACCCTCCCTCAGTGAAAGTGCGAGAGAAACTTTTAAGTGCCGGGTCTGAGCTAAAATTAAATAAAGCTGTGGACATCGCAAGATCGCACACAAGATATTCACGAGATACAAGTTTAATGAGAAGATGCAGGGTATAAAGCCTCGATGCTAAAGACCTGGCGAAGTCATGGAGAACATGGAAGGACGAGTTCACATTATACACAAAACTTGCAATGCCGGAGGCAGAGGAAAACACTAAGGTCAGATTATTCCGTTATCTTATTGGAGAGAGCGGCAGAGAATTTTGTCAGGCGCTGACCGGTGATGTAAGACCTGATGAGTTAACCATGAGCTTGAGTGGTGGGCCGTCAGGGTCTGCAAGGCCTTCTCTGCTGGCCTAAAAAAATATCTGAATCACAAACTGATGTTAATTATATTTTGTCCATGAATACTTATTAAATAATTCCAAGTAGTCTTTCCGCTTCCTTTCATAGCTTTTCCGATGGTTGTGCTGCTTCAAGACATGTATTTTCATATTAAAGCATTTAACCAATCACATTTCAGCCATTATTTGTTGCCAGGCAGTTAGGCCTTCACAATCCGTTCTGCAGGCCCTCTAACACAGAATAAATATTGATTAAACTGTTGCTTCAACCAATCAGATTTTGAGTTCGTGTCAGTAGGGCCCTCTAGCAGGCGTACGGCAACGTCACCGTATTCAGACCCATTGATTGGATAGAAGCCGATATGAGGAACTCTACAAGGCCACTGAACGCACTGCAGGTGCTACGAGCGCAAGATCCTTGCTCGCACTACCGCCAACTCCATGGCAGGATTCAGTACAATATTATTTGCCAGACACAGACCAGATTTCAAGACCACAAAAAACTGATGTTTGTCACACTCCTCAACCCCCAGAAGTTTCAGGAATACAAGAAAAATTTCCCGCATGCAGCCTTCTCCAGTTTAACACAAGAGCCACGGAGCGGTTTTTGATCTGTCTCAGACAAAAACAGAACTGATTGTAATGTATGCCATAGATGATTTTGCAGGAAAATCTCCCACTGATCTCCTTGGCTTCCTTCATCAGAAAAATCTGAATGAGAGCATGGGGCAGCTGTTCACATTGGTATATTTGGCGGTGACCATTCCCGTGTACACTGCTTCTATCGAGCGGACATTTTCAGCCCTAAAGCGAATTAAAAATTATGCCATGAATACGACAGGGCAGGTTCAACTTTCAGCATTAGGTTCGATGGCGATAGAAAGGGACTTTTTGATGGAACTGAAGTGCACGGATAATCTGTACGACAGAGTGATTAAACTGTTTTTGAGGAAAGAGAGGAGGATGGATTTTTTTACAAATAATCCGAATTTTTGGTGAGTAAAATGTTGTGATTTTCCTAAATAATAATGCAAGTTTATGAGTTATTATTGATGTTTTTTATGTGTGTCGCGGCTGTAACTGCAGTAGAAATGAACTTGTTCACCCCTGGTTTGTCTATTCAATAAAGGTATTTATTGTGGCTACAGGAGTTATCTATCTGCGATGCAGCGGCTCTTTATACTGCATTTCTGAATATTAAGATGGTTTTTATAACCATAAATTAGTTTTTGAGGGGTGGGTTGATTCAGACGGAGCACTACTGAAGGCCTAGGTGTGAAATATATGGTCCGCCACTGGTGTCACCCGATGATACATAAATTTGATGAACATTACAACCCGAAAATAAACAAAACTGTAGAGAGGTTCAGATTATACTTCTCCCACAGCTTCTCTCTAAATCCTCCATGCGGGAACATTATCATAAGGCTTAACAATTGTTACACCTTCTACGTGCACCGAACCGTCCTTATTACAAAGTCTTCTTTGATTTACCGCTGGCTGCTTCTTTCCATTCACCTTCCTAGCTCTTTATTTAAACAGTTTTCCTTCTCACTTTTCCGCTCCTTCGCTGTCTTCTCCCTTTTTGTTCAAAATACGCGCCTCCTTGCCTTTTTGCAGTCAGCTCCCCTTACGTCACACCATGGTACGTTTAGCACAAGTTAATACCGGGAGTGCCTGTTAAACATCTTACATTCACTAGTAGTGATTTGCGTAGTGAACACTTCGATGAATGAAACCTGTTATCTTTACAACGGTTGACAAACACGGAATGTAACTTCAAAACAACACGTCCTCCAAATACGAACCTGATTGAAAGAAATAACGATAATCAAATCCTTGATGACAGCAACAGAAATAACAGTGACAAAACAATTACATTGACAATCAAGTGATGTTATTTTTAAATTGTTTCCTGTTCTTTTTCATAACTTCTTTAACATACTACTTCTCCGCTGCAAAGCGCGGGAATTTGCTTTTCCTTAATAATTCCTTCCATTAAATTTCCTGTGATTCACGCTAAGCTTACTGGCCTATCGTTACTTAGATCTTCCCGGTCACCCATTTTATATGATGGGATAATATCTGCCATTTTCCAGTCCTTCTGAATTTCCCCAGTGCACAGTGACTTTCTAAAAATATGCATAAAGACTTTATATCTTGTGACAGATTAAGTGCTTGCTCGCACCCTTGCACCCTCAGACACCACGTCAGACACCAGGTAAAAGTCCAATAATGATATTTATTATATCAATAATGTGCACAAAGCACCCTCCACTCCCAAATACTCTAATAACAATACAATAACAACAATAAACCAATCCTCCACTCTCCCAGACGCTTAGCCACCCTGCCTCCCAACTCAGCTCGCCGTCTGGGAGCTCCCACAATCCTTTTATATCTCCCGACCCGGAAGTGTTCCCAATCCAACAGTCCACAAGTCCTTATTCCTTCCGGGTCAGGGTAAACAATGTTTTTCTCACCCTGGAAGCCTGTCGCTCTTCCTATGACGAACTTCCGGGTCATAGGGCACAAAGAACTCTTCGGTCCTCCCTGCAGCTCCCTCTCGTGGCCCCCATGGCATCCAGCAGGGCGGTGCATAAAAACTCCATTGTCCATGATGCCCTGCTGGTCTTCTGGGAACCTCCAGGCTGCAAGGAGGGCTCCACCTGGCGGCTTGGGGGTATTGGCCGGGATAAACAGCCGGCCATCCTCCACAATCTGTACTCAGTAACTTTCTTAATAATTTGAGGGTAAAAAACATCTGGTCCTGGTGATTTGTTTGATTTCAGCCTTTTGAATCTCAGCAGCTCTTCTCCCTCTACAATTTCCAAATCCCTCAGTACTTCCTTAGTAGTCCAGTTTATCACTGGGAGGTTATCTGTTTCTTCACATGTGAAGACCTCAGAAAAATGTTTAGTTACAACATTTGCTATTTCACTATCTCTGTTTTTTTAATTCCCTTTTACTATTTCTGATGCACTTCACCTCCTCCTTGAATGTCCTTTTACTACTAAAATAAAGAATCTCCTTGGGTCGTCTTTCACCGTATCTGCTCTATTCCTCTCCGACTGTCTTTCAGACTCCTTAATATCCTTCTTAATGGTTGCCCTCATATTTTCATATGCCTTACGATACCCATTGGAGTTATAAGTCTAATGTGACTTAGTCATTTGTTTTTTCCTTAGCAGCTTCTTTTTTAACTCTTTTAAACCCACAATGGAGTTTTTTTAAATGCCCTACTAATTCCAAATTTCTACTAATTTATAGTAATTCCAAACTACCATTATATGTATAACATTTTTAAACCTGTTCTACTGCTCCCTGACTGCTTCCACACTTACACACACACGCACACACACACAATAGTTTTAATTTAGCAATGCCAGTGCAACTAATCTGAATATTTTTGGATTGTTGGGAGGAAACTGGAGTACCTGGAGGATACGAACCTCAGTCAAAAAAAATAAAACATATTCATAACATAAGGACAACTGAAGATGTAAATATACAAGTTTATACGAATAAAGAACATTCTCAAACATCCATCCATCCATTATCCAACCCGCCATATCCTAACTACAGGGTCATGAGGGTCTGCTGGAGCCAATCCCAGCCAACACAGGGCGCAAGGGAGGAAACAAACCCCGGGCAAGGCGCCAGTGCACTGACATTAACAGACAACACAACACATATATCTGTGTTCTCGTAGTTGGTTCTGTTTCTTGTACTTACAGTCAAAGCCACATAACAGGTGTGGTTTTACAGAAAGTTAGATGACTCAGTTCTGAGCTACTTATCGAGTTTCTAGAGACAGCTCAGTCATGACAGCTTGGTTTTACTTGCTGATTTCCTGCAAAAACTTGCAGTTCCTCTGTGTGTGTGTGTGCGTGTGTGTGTCTGTGTGTGTGTGTGAGACGCTGCTCTGAACTGATACAAGCCCACTTTAGTTTTCTTGCTGAATTTATGAAGAGACCCTAACAACACCTAAAGTCTTCTCCTTAACACAGTTGCGGTGAATTCTTCCAGAATTCACCCCCTGGCTTTATCTTTTCTATTGAGTTACAGTCAGAAGTTCTCAGACTCTGAGCAGGTGAACTCCTGACTTGGTTTATGGTCACTCAGGTGGAGGTGATGCTTTGTCCAGATTGTTGTATCCATGGAGAGCTTCCTCTGGCACACATGGAGGAACATTCAGTTTGCGTTCTCTTTCTTCTAACAGATTCTTTTCTCTCTTGGCCTTTTCTCTTTGTGGCTGTGGTTTGTTCTGCAGTTTAAAGTCTGTGAGGTTTCACATTTACTGGTTATCTTTTCCTGGCAAAAAAAAATACAACCACTGTGTAAACTGAGATTAAGTAATGTTCAGTAATTCTACAGAGATGTTCTATATGTGGTCTCTCTTACTTGTGCAACTTGCTTTCCTTTACCAGGCAGGACTGAATGTCCTCCAACTTTGCTACAGGTGGTCTTCAATTCTCACAGTCTGGCACTACGTTACACTTTGGAGTAGAAGAGATCATTTAGCCTTTGTGATGGCCACAATAAGGGTCTTACTACAGGGCAGATGGTAATCCAGGGGCAGAGATCAGAGTTCTAGTGCATTCAAATGGTTATAAAGGAAGGAGTGGACTTGATGCTGTAGGTGTCTTGGATGCACAGAAATCCAACATTTTTGCTGCTAATTGGTGTAAATTGTTGTCCATCACGTTTGCATGAGGTTGAGTTTTGTCTCCTACTTCATTCACAAAGTTATAAAGAGTGACACACTGAGACATTACTGGGTATCATTTTGCCTGTGGTTGATCAGACTGATCAGATAACACTCAAAACTGTCAAGGAGAGTCCTGATGAAGTGAACTGACATCTGAGCTGAAGTTATGAGTCAATAAAAGAGGGGCAGGCAGTGGCAGCTTAAGAAAATGAACTTCTGACCAAGCGATTTCATTCTGTCCTACAAGTGGATGTATGTCTTCAGAGCCATGTAAGGAACTGATTTATTTTATAGAATCCAAATCAAAGTGATAGCCAAACAGCAGAAAACATAAATAGAAATAGAATTAGGTGCCGATATTTGTGACCTGATTCATAGTAAATTGACAAATATCAGGCCACATCATAGACTTCATTGTTGTTTAAGAGGCTGGTTACTAAATATGTGTTCACCTGTGAGCCGAGCTCTGTTAATATTACATCAAGGACTCAGACACAGATTAGCATGGTTGTGAAGAGGGTGATAGTTAGCCATTAATGGACTGCTGGGTCATGAATATCCCACCCTGGCAGGCCACGCGAAAGACACAAACCAACTCCGTAAAGGAAGCCAATCCAATGCAGGGGCCACTCACACACACACACACACACACACACACATATGGACGCCATCCAGGCCATTTACAGTATGTCAGTATTTTTAAGAAGAGTAATAGTTTTATAATCCCCGTATTTATAATAAATTGTAAATTGGCACAAGTGTGTGTGTGACTGTGTTCACCTTGTGATGGCCGGTCACCCTGTCCAGAAGTTGTTCCTGTGTGACACCCGATGGTTACTGAGGTAGACTCCAGTTTCCCCATAGCACTGCACCATATAAGCAGGTTTAAAAATGAATGGATTGATGGATGGATTATTCTTCTTCTTAAAATGAGGGAGTTTAGTTGTGTTGATGGAACAGCCAGGAACTTCAACTGCAGAGAAAGTTAAGGAAAATAAAGTGTGAGCTTTACTGAAAATTAAAATGAATTACTGGCATTAACAAAAGGCACAACTGGTTATGAGTGATCTGACAGACTAACATCAGTCCATTGGTTCTTCCCCTCCTAACATTCCTATAACTTTGATAAGTTAGGGAAGAGAACTTACTATGGGATGGACATTTTGATTAATAAAGAGCTCCAGTATCAGTAGAATGAATAATCAGTTTAAGAGCTCGCTGTCTTGGTCTGCTGAGGACTGCCTGGCCATCACATTTCAAATCTGTTTATGGTGATTGGTGTGTTGTGTTTTATTTTCATTTAATTTCATTTGTAAATGTGCACTGAGCTATGAGTCTGTCTAAAGTGAACAGCAGTGTTTAATAAATAAATAAGAAATACTGATGTGAATTAAACTTTAGCAGACCCCCTGTGACAGGTCATCTCTTCTGTCACTTGGTGGTCTTCACTCTCTGAGCTCCTGTCTCACATTAACTGTTCATCCTCAGTGTCTCCTCAGATGTTCTCTCTGTGAGCTCTCAGCTTTCTCTTTAAATCTCCTCCTCCTCCACACTAACCACAGCACAAACTTACACTTTTATTTCTTCACAAGTCACTTTCTTGTTTTTCTGACTGATTCTCTCTGCCTTCCTCTCCTTAGATTGACGATGGCTGCAGTCCAGCTGTTTGTATTACAGGATGAGTTCACCTGCACGGTGTGTCTGCACACCCTGACTGACCCCGTCACCATCCCCTGTGGACATAATTTCTGTCTGAATTGCCTCACGGACTGCTGGGATCAGAGCCAAGAGTGCAGCTGTCCTCACTGTAGACACACATTCACCCCAAGGCCAGCTCTACGAAGAAACACCCTTCTGAGTGAAGTAGTCAAGAAACTGAAGAAGACAAGACTCAGTTCTCCTCCATCAAAGAATTATGCTGGCCCTGGAGACGTGGAGTGTGACTTCTGTACTGGGAAGAAGTTCAGAGCAGTGAAGTCCTGTCTAACCTGCATGGCCTCCTACTGTCAGACTCACCTGTAGCCTCACTACGAAGGAGACGCCTGCAAGGGATACAAGCTGGTTGATCCTGATGGAAATCTGAAGGAGAAACTCTGTGAGAAACTTCAGAAATGTCTGAAGATGTTTTGTAAATCTGATGACACGTGCATCTGCATGATGTGTGGAATGACTGAATACAACAGTTATGAAAAGGACGAGCTGGAGACGGAAACAGAAGGAAAACAGGTGAGTGGAGTTTAGTGTTTAATGGAGTTAAGTGATATGTAAATGTAGTTTGGCAGAGAATTCTATTCCTTCATGTTAGGGAGTCTCAATTTGCTTGTATAGGACAGCAGGGAGCTGGAGCCTATCCTGGTGAGATTGGGTGGGAGACATGAAACAGTCCAGGATGAGATACACAGTGTGATCCATGGACAGTCGAGTGAGCTGAGTGCTCTCATTAAACTGAGCGGAGGTTCATTGTGTTCTGATCACTTGTGTCTTGAGTACCTCAGGCCTCTCTAAGAGACATGTTACACTCACATTTTGATTAATATTGATGTCTGGGATTAGATCTAAAATTATTACAATACACATTAAGCTTTAAGTGGCTTTATAGTATAGATGTTTTCACTTAATTAAGTAATTTAGTAATTCTGTACCTAATTAGTGATCAGACATAATTTAATTTAATCAATTCCTTGAGTGATGATTATACTGTATGATTGTAACATGGACTCTGACCTTTAACAGTTTGGAAAGAATATTTACTAAATGTGTCTATTTCCAAATATATGTGAAAATAAAAATCCACCATCCACACTACGCAATCTTCATATAGTGAGGGTTAATTAAAAGCTGGTAAATTCAGTTGTGAATAAGGACTACGGCCCAGATGGACTGAACATTAACAGCAGAACATAAGAAATATGAAAAGCAAAAGGAGACCATTCAGTCCATCAAGCCCATTTGTTTAGCTAATAGCTAAGCTGACCTGATATCTCATCCAGAATCTTCTTAAAGGTTCTCAGGGTTTCTGCTTCAACTCCATGTCTCAGTAGTTTGCTCCACAGTCCTACAACTCTTTGTGTAAAGAAGAGCTTCCTGACTTTAGTGTTAAATGCACTTCCATTTAATGTCCAGTGATGTCCTCGAGTGTGTGATTTACCCTTAAGCTTAAAGAATGTTTCTGGGTCTGCTTTATCGATGCCTTTGAGGATTTTAAATACCTGGATGAGGTCCCCACACAGTCTCCTCTGCTCACACTAAACAGGTTTAACTCTCTGAGTCTGCCAAAGTTGGCCTTGTCCTAAAGTTCTGGGACGCACATGGCTGCTTTCCTCTGCTCAGCTTCATGCGCTTCTTTGTCTAACTTCTGTTTCACTTGAATATCAGCACCTCAGAAGATTCAGACACATTTTTAGAAGTCCTGTGTAGCTCCTCACATAAACTGCTCCAAGGCCTCTTGATTGGCTGACGTTTCTTCATTTATCAAGTCAATGGATTCTAATTTGACAGGGCAGGCCATTAAACTCTGATCTCAGGGCTTTACTCCAAGAAAGAAAACATTTAGCAAGTAAAAATTTAAACAGTTGTGGTATTTGTGGGCTGTTCTTCTGTTTATTAAATTTATTTGAATCACTGAACTAATTGATGGATCACGGTGAAGAATCTGATTTTCACTCCTGGTCTCTTTATGTCATCCATTGTTTAACTGTTTGTTCATTTGGGTCAATTCCTGAGATGCCCCAAATACAAACATCTCATTTTAATTTTTCAGCATTTGTTTAATTTAATATATTTACCCTAAAGTGTCTGAGGTTCTACAGGATCTGTCGTGTTTGGATGAGGAAGGAGCTTTTGACGGAGATCTTCTTCTTTCAGCTGCTCCTGTTAGGGATCGTCACAGCAGATCATCTTCTTCCATATCCTTCTGTCCTCGTCATCTTACTCTGTGATCCCCATCACCTGCATGGTTTATGGCTCATACTGACTAGAAAAACATTTTACATTTAAATTTTCAGATTCTTTCATTGGCCATCTTCTACAATTCATTTCCACATTATACTCAGACAACTTGAACTATCGTGTGAACTTCAGAAGGGCCTGAGGTGTGTATTTCACTCTGTATATTTTTATTCACATGTATGGCGGTTATTGTGTGTTGAACGTCATTGTCATTGTCATCTTTGTGTCCTTTTTTAATTGTTTATTTTTTTTCCTTCTTTTCTGAAATTGCCCTATAACTGTCTTTTTGACACATACTGTACATATTCATTTGACTGTTTAGAGCTGATGATATCAATAGATTAATGTACAGCAGAACTCTTTATGGGCTGATACCACATCCATAAACATTCTCTTAGGCCTTCATCTTTTCCTCTTACCTGGTAGCTCTATACTTAGCATCCTTCTCCCAATATACTCAGCATCTCTCCTCTGCACATGTCCAAACCAACACAATCTCGCCTCTCTGACTTTGTCTCCCAACCGTCCAACTAGAGCTGACCCTCTAATGTACTCATTTCTATTCCTGTCCATCCTGGTCACACCCAATACAAATCTTAGCATCTTTAACTCTGCCACCTTCAGCACTGTCTGTCTCCTGCTTTCTAGTCAGTGCCATCGTAACCAACCCATATAACATAGCTGGTCTCACTACCATCCTGTAGACCTTCCCTTTGACTCTTGCTGATACTCGTCTGTCACAAATTACTCCTGACATTCTTCTCCACCCACTCCACCCTGCCTGCACTCTCTTTTTCAACTCTCTTCCACACTCCCTATTACTCTGTACTGTTGATCCTAAGTATTTAAACTTATCCACCTTTGTCAACTCTACTCATCCTCACCATTCTCATACTCTACTGCATCCTCACCATTCCACTGACCTCCCTCTCATTCACACACATGTTTTCTGTCTTGGTGGTCCAACTGACCTTCATTCCTCTCCTCTCTAGAGCATTTCTTCACCTCTGCAGGGTTTCCTCAACCTGCTCCCCACTCTCGTTACATATAACAATGTCATCAGCAAACATCATAGTCCATGGGGACTCCTTTCTAATCTCTTCTATCAACCTGTCCATCACCATTGAAAATTAGAAATGGCTCAGAGCCAATCCCTGATGTAATCCCACCTTCGTCACTCATACCGTAGACCTCATCATGGTCACACTTCCCGCGTACATATCCTGTACCACTCTTACATACTTCTCTGCCACTCCCAACTTACAATACCACAACTCCTCTCAAGGTTCCCTGTGATAAGCTTTCTCCAGATCCACAAAGATGCAATGCAACTCCTTCTGGCCTTCTCTCTACTTCTCCATCAACATCCTCAGAGCAAACATCGCATCTGTGGTGGTCTTTCTCGGCATAAAACCATACTGCTTCTCACTAATCATCACCTCACTGCTTAACCTAGCTTCCACTACTCTTTCCCATAACTCATCAATTTTATTCCCCTATAGTTACTGCAGTCCTGCATATCCCCCTTATTCTTAAATATCGGCACCAGTACACTTCTTCTCCACTCCTCAGGCATCCTTTCACTTTCCAAGAATCCATTAAACAATCTGGTTAAAAACTCCACTGCCATCTCTCCTAAACATCTCCATGCTTCCACAGGTATTTCATCTGCACCAACAGCCTTTCCATTTTTCATCATCTTCATAGCTGTCCTTACTTCCTCCTTGCTAATCCATTGCACTTCCTGATTCACTATCTCCACATCATCCAACCTCTTCTCTCTCTCTTGTTCTCTTTATTCATCAGCCTCTCAAAGTACTCTTTCTATCTGCTCAACACACTCTCCTCGCTTGTGAGTATGTTTCCATCTTTATCCTTTATTACCCTATTCCTCCATATGTCACGCTAAGCACCATTCTTGCTGTCAACAGTTATCTCACTTGACTCCATAAAATGACCAATCACTTGACAAAGTTCTCATAAGTCTGAACTCCACAATGGCCTTGTTGGTCCTACAATTGCAGTCCTTATCCATCCAATGTCTCCTGGGTTTGCAGGTTTCTTCAGTTCTTATGTGTGAAGCTCTGATATCCTGGTTGTCAACGTGATGTCCTCTCAATCTCAAGGACTGACTCATACACCAATGTGCCTTCAGACTGTCTCCTTTATTTGTAGCTCTCTTCAAGCCCAAACTCCATTTTGAATCGAACTGTTCAATTAAAACTTTATTTGAATGTTTGTGTGATATTCATATTTCCATCCATCCATCCATCCTCTTCTGCTTATCCGAGGTCGGGTCGCGGGGGTAGCAGCTTAAGCAGAGAGGCCCAGACTTCCCTCTCCCGGCCACTTCTTCCAGCTCTTCGGGAGAATCCCAAAGGCGTTCCCAGGCCAGCCGGGAGACATAGTCCCTCCAGCGTGTCCTGGGTCTTCTCCGGGCCCTCCTCCCGGTTGGACGTGACCGGAACACCTCACCAGGGAGGCGTCCAGGAGGCACCCTGATCAGATGCCCGAGCCACCTCATCTGACTCCTCTCGATGGAGGAGGAGCAGCGGCTCTACTCTGAGCCCCTCCCAGATGACTGAGCTTCTCACCCTTTCTTTAAGGGAAAGCCCAGACACCCTGCGGAGGAAACTCATTTCAGCCGCTTGTATTACGATCTCGTTCTTTCAGTCACTACCCATAGCTCATGACCATAGGTGAGGGTAGGAGTGTAGATCGACTGGTAAATTGAGAGCTTTGCCTTACGGCTCAGCTCCTTTTTTACCACGACAGACCGATGCAAAGCCCGCATCACTGCGGATGCCGCACCGATCCGCCTGTCGATCTCATGCTCCATTCTTCCCTCACTCGTGAACAAGACCCGAGATACTTGAACTCCTCCACTTGGGGCAGGATCTCTCCCCAACCCTGAGAAGGCACTCCACCCTTTTCCGGCTAAGGACCATGCTCTCGGATTTGGAGGTGCTGATTCTCATTCCAGCCGCTTCACACTCAGCTGCAAACCGATCCAGAGAGCTGAAGATCACGGCCTGATGAAGCAAACAGGACAACATCATCTGCAAAAGCAGTGACCCAATCCTGAGTCCACCAAACCGGACCCCTTCAACACCCTGGCTGCGCCTAGAAATTCTGTCCATAAAGTTATGAACAGAATCGGTGACAAAGGGCAGCCCTGGCGGAGTCCAACTCTCACTGGAAATGGGCTGACTTACTGCGGCAATGCGGACCAAGCTCTGACACGGTTGTACAGAGACCGAACAGCTCTTATCAGGGGTCCGGTACCCCATACTCCCGGAGCACCCCCACAGGATTCCCGAGGGACACGGTCGAATGCCTTTTCCAAGTCCACAAAACACATGTAGACCGGTCGGGCAAACTCCCATGCACCCTCAGGACTCTGCTAAGGGTGAAGAGCTGGTCCACTGTTCGCGACCAGGGCGAAAACCACACTGTTCCTCCTGAATCCGAGGTTCGACTATCCGGCGGACCCTCCTCTCCAGAACCCCGAATAGACTTTTCCAGGGAGGCTGAGGAGTGTGATCCCTCTATAGTTGGAACACACCCTCCGGTCCCCTTTTAAAGAGGGGACCACCACCCCGTCTGCCAATCCAGAGGCACTGTCCCGATGTCCATGCGATGTTGCAGAGGCGTGTCAACCAAGACAGTCCTACAACATCCAGAGCCTTAAGGAACTCGGTATCTCATCCACCCCGGGGCCCTGCCACCAAGGAGTTTTTGACCACCTCGGTGACTTCAGTCCCAGAGATGGGAGAGCCCACCTCAGAGTCCCCAGGCTCTGCTTCCTCGTGGAAGGCATGTTAGTGGGATTGAGGAGGTCTTGAAGTACTCCTCCCACCGACCCTAGCGTCCGAAGTGAGGTCAGCAGCGCACCATCCCCACCATATACGGTGTTGACACTGCACTGCTTCCCCTCCTGAGGCGCGGACGGTGGACCAGAATCTCCTCGAAGCCGTCCGAAAGTCGTTCTCCATGGCCTCTCCAAACTCCTCCCATGCCCGAGTTTTGCCTCAGCAACAACGAAGCAGCGTTCGCTTGGCCTGCGGTACCTATCAGCTGCCTCCAGAGACCCACAGGACAAAAAGTCCTATAGGACTCCTTCTTCAGCTTGACGGCATCCCTCACCGCTGTGTCCACCAGCGGGTTGGGGATTGCCGCCACGACAGGCACCGACCACCTTGCGGCCACGGCTCCTGTCAGCCCACTCCACAATAGAGGCACGTAATATGGCCCATTCGGACTCAATGTCCCCACCTCCCTCGGGGCGTGGTTGAAGTTCTGCGGAGGTGGGAGTTGAAGCTACTTCTGACAGGGGACTCTGCCAGCCGTTCCCAGCAGACCCTCACAACACGTTTGGGCCTACCAGGTCTGACCGGCATCTTCCCCACCATGAAGCCAACTCACCACCAGGTGGTGATCAGTTGACAGCTCCGCCCCTCTCTTCACCCGAGTGTCCAAGACATATGGCGCAAGTCCGGCGACCGACCACAAAGTCGATCATCGACCTGAGGCCTAGGGTGTCCTGGTGCCAAGTGCACATATGAACACCCTTATGCTTGAACATGGTGTTCGTTATGGACAATCCATGGCGAGCACAGAAGTCCAATAACAAAACACCGCTCGGGTTCAGATCGGGGGGGCCATTCCTCCCAATCACGCCCTTCCAGGTCTCACTGTCATTGCCCGTGAGCATTGAAGTCTCCCAGCAAAGCGAGGGAATCCCAGAAGGTATGCCCTCTAGCAACCCTCCAGAGACTCCAAAAGGGTGGATACTCCAAACTGCTGTTCGTGCATACGCACAAACAACAGTCAGGACCCTTCCCCCCACCCGAAGGGGAGGGAGGCCACCCTCTCGTCCACCGGGGTAAACCCCAATGCACAGGCTCCAGTGGGGGCAATAAGTATGCCCACACCTGCTCGGCGCCTCTCACCGGGGCAACTCCAGAGTGGTAGAGAGTCCAGCCCCTCTCAAGGAGATTGGTTCCAGAGTCCAAGCTGTGTGTCGAGGTGAGTCCGACTATATCTAGCCGGAACCTCTCGACTTCGCGCACTAGCTCAGGCTCCTTCCCCTTCAGAGAGGTGACATTCCACGTCCCAAGAGCCAGTTTCTGTAGCCGAGGATCAGACCGCCAAGGTCCCCGCCTTCGGCCACCACCCAACTCACACTGCACCCAACCTCCTTGGCCCCTCCCATAGGTGGTGAACCCATGGGGAGGAGGACCCACGTTACCTCTTCGGGCTGTGCCCGGCGAGCCCATGGGTGCAGGCCCGGCCACCAGGCGCTCACCATCGAGCCCCACCTCCAGGCCTGGCTCCAGAGGTGGGCCCCGGTGACCCGCGTCCGGGCAAGGGAAAACGTCGTCCAAGGTTTTTATTCTTCATTGGAGGTTTATTGAACCGCTCTTTGTCTCATCCCTCACCTAGGACCAGTTTGCCTTGGGTGGCCCTACCAGGGGCATAAAGCCCCGGACAACAGCTCCTAGGATCATTGGGACACGCAAACCTCTCCACCACGATAAGGTGACGGTTCAAGGATATTCATATTTTTTATTCAAGTATGAATTAAACAATATTCATATTTGTTTAATTAAATCTCTGTGTGTCACCTACTGTGTCAAAATGAAGACAAGTGTGACAGAAACAGTAAGTTGTGCCATGAAATGTGAAACAAATGTGTTGTATAAATTTAATCACTCAAAATGACACCAAAGGCTCAGAAAGTGGAAGTGAATTCTGATGAGACCACCATGTGTCCTCTTGTGTGTCCAAACAGAAACAGGTGGGGACGACACAGAGTGAAATTAGGAGGAGACTTAAAGAGAAAGAGAAGAAACTGATGGAGATGAGGAGGACAGCAGAGGAGATGAAGGTGAGTGGAATTAAGATGACACTTCATATCAAAGAGAGGAGAAAAACTAAAAGGGTTGTGAGAGTTTGTGGTGATGACGTGTGAGGACAAGGAGATGGAGAAGGAAAGAAGATGGTTTATTGTGTCCTTCATGGCATTTCACTGCTGACAGCATTTCATATTTTGGTCATTAGGAATTCAGACAACAAGACCCTAATGTCCTCAGGTTTCTCCTTCCTTCACTTAAAGGTGACTTCACTCCCCCTGTCAATAACTCATAATGAAGGTTGGCACTAATGTTCTGAGTTGGATCAGTCGACACAACATTCCCTAATGGACTTTCTCTGTTCGCTCTGATATTTCGCAGCTTTACTGGACTCCATAAGTGAAGGTGTTAGGCTGCTGGACTGAGTGCCGATAACGCACACCTCCACCTGTTTACATGCTGATCTGCTGAAACGGGCCGATTGCTGCCACTCACCTTCCTAAACTAATACAAGGACAGGCCAATATCAGCCCATAAAGAGTTCTGCTGTACATTCATCTATTGATATCATCAGCTCTAAACAGTCAAATGAATATGTACAGTATGTGTCAAAAAGACAGCTATAGGGCAATTTCAGAAAAGAAGGAAAAAAATAAACAATTAAAAAAGGACACAAAGATGAAAATGACAATGACATTCAACATGCAATAACCGCCATACATGTGAATAAAAATATACAGAGTGAAATACACACCCCAGGCCCTTCTGAAGTTCACACGATACTCCAGAATTCAAGTTGTCTGATTATAATGTGGAAATGAATTGTAGAAGATGGCCAATGAAAGAATCTGAAAATTTAAATGTAAAATGTTTTCTTAGTCAGTACTGAGCCATAATAATAACAGTCTGCTAGTTGGGATTAAATTCAAGATTCACGTCCCTGGAGACAATCGCTGACCTCCACATATTTAGACAGGTCTTCAAAGATGGAGTTCCTTTTTACAGATGCTGCTCTGTTTAGTGAGTTTTCCCATCTTTTCACTCCAATTTTTGTTCTTTTTCTCCTTTTTTAAAATGGTGTGATTTATGCAAATTCCTATTACAACCAGTTGTCGAGCCTTCAGGTGTTCTACTGCTCTCAATTACTTGTCTATTCCTCAAACAGGATGTATGGACTATCTTCATGACCACACAAGCAGACGGCGATAAGTGGCAAACACACAACATTTTCTATGCAGCGGAGCTACAATGTAACCATTCATATTTTATGTCAAAGGACAGTAAAGTTCTGTTGCCTTCCAGATCACCATTCATAGTCCATGAGGTGTTTACCACTACTGGTATCTCCAGTTCGTCTCCCACATCCTCACGTCAGGTTGGTTAATTGGCAGTGAGTGTAATTTGCCCCATTAGGATTTCCACTGTGGATTTCTTTGTGACATGGACGCACATTTGACTGGCACACTGTCCAGAGTTGCTTCCTATTTCATGCCCAGTTCATCCAGGATCCATTTATAAGAATGTTCTCATCAGCATGCATTTCTCACACGCGTTTCTGTGCCTGGACAGACTAAACTTTTAAAATCTGATTTATTTAGCACAGACTTAGATTATAAAGCCCAGCGCCATCTAGTGTATTAAAATAATAAGCTCAACAGAATCAGAAAACTGGGGTGCATCCTTCTGTTCAAAGTAATTGGGTGGGGTCAAACATTGGGTTTAACTTGTCACTCAATATGGTGCAGTCCAGTAAAAACACAGAAGTGACAGTCATTGATGAACAAGTGACTGAACGTGAGCCCTCCTGCTAGGCTGACCTCCATAGTGGTTTATGCTTTTATGCTTTTCTTGTTTCATTATAAAATTCCAGCACATTAGTAAAACATGAAATCCTCATCTAAACCCACATTGACTGCTCAATGGCACTCTTCAGCTACATCTGTGTGGCTCAATCTTTTCCTGAAAATTGTTTTCATTAATTTATCTGTGACATATATTATGCTTACATTAATGCCCCTCCAGTTGAAATATAACTCACCCCAATGTCTTCCCACACAAACATTTCAGATGTGTATTAAGTCATCTAATCTTCCTAATCTCATCTGGATTGGTGTGGCACGGGTAGAAGTTCTGAGATGATCACTTTGTCAGCTCTGCTCCTCAGTTTTACACTCAACTCTTACATTTGTCCTGCAGAACTGTCAGTCTGTCCCACCTATTTTGATTATACTGTGACACCTGGACAAGCTTGATGATGACACCCGGATCCTCCACTGCTCTGGCAGCCATCCATAGATGTTTTCTACCTGTGTACCCACAAGACAAAACAGCTTATGAGACTCTCTTTATCTGGAGCAAAACTTCATCTCAATTCTCAAAATAACTGAATCCATGACTATAACTACTTTTAGGGATCCTCATCCCTACCTACTGTCTCAGAGATATCAGAGTCACAGTGCAGCTATGAAAGGTCCTGTAAACAGCTGAACACCTCCAGTTTTGGGGTTGATAATCCTGGACAGTGTGCATCTCATACCCTACACTTACATCTGACTGTGATGCAATTGCCCAATAACCTTCATCACAATGACATCTGAGTGAGCCCTATAAGTATAAGTCATAGTGACAATAACAGTTAGTAGTAATAATGAAAAGTAAGATAAAGGATATTAAAATGCAGCAAACTGGTATATATAAAGACTCAAAACTCTGAGAATTACAACTGACATTCGATGGTGAAGGTTAATAAGCAAAGAGTTCATACAATTACATGTAAATGAAATCAGAAACCCCCTGATCAACATCTGGAAACTCATGTTTAATATCTCTGCCTTACAGGTTTGACAAGGTGACACCTCACACCCTAAACCAGAACACAACTGTTACACACTAGTCTCTGGTGATGAGGATGGACAGGATTAGAAATGAGGACATTAGAGGGTCAGCTCAAGTTTGATGGTTGGGAGACAAAGTCAGAGAGGCGAGATTGTGTTGGTTTGGACATGTGCAGGGGAGAGATGCTGGGTATACTGAGAGAAGGGTACTAAGGATAGAGCTGTCAGGGAAGAGGAAGGCCAAAGAGAAGGTTTATGGACGTGGTGAGAGAGGACATGCAGGTGATTTGTATAACAGAATAAGATACAGAGGACAGAAAAATATGGAAGAAGATGATCTGCTGTGGCAACCCCTAACTGGAGCAGCCGAAAAGAAGAAGAAGAAGAAGAAGAAGAAGAAGAAGAAGAAGAAGAAGAAGAAGAAGAAGAAGAAGAAGAAGAAGAAGAAGAAGAAGAAGAAGAAGAAGAAGAAGAAGAAGAAGAAGAAGAAGAAGAAGAAGAAGAAGTAAAACATGATCTCCCTCTTCTGAATCCATGCGAGTCTTGCCATGTACTGCTCAATCTTATTCTTAATAATTCCTTCCATTAATTTTCCTGTTTTGCACATTCAGTTTACTGGCCTATCATTGCTTGGATTTGCCTGGTCAGCCTTTTTATAACGAGATAACATTTGCTATTTTCCAGTGCTTTCTAATTCCCCAGTATGTTCACTGCCTGTAGTTTTTTAATTCCCCTTTACTATTCCTGATGCAGTTCATCTCCTTCTTGACTGATCCTTAATTACTAAAATAGTAAAAGAATCTCTTAGGGTCTTCTTTCTCCTTATCTGCTTTATTCCTCTCTAACTGTCTTTTAGCCTCCCTGATATCCCTTCTTACTGGTTGCCCTCATGTTCTCATACGCCTTACGATTCACAGTGGAGTTATTAGTTTTAATTCACCTTATCGTCTGTTTTTTCCTCTGCAGCTTCTTTTTTTAAACTCTTTATTAACCCACTGTGGAGACTTTTAAAATTTCCTATAAATTCCAAATTTAGATCTGTATCTGTTCTACATTACATTGTTAAACCTGTTCCACTTCTCCTCGACTGTCTCCACACTAAAAAGCTTATGCCAGTCCATCCATCTTAGACTTTGCTGCATCTGCTCAAAATTTGCCCTAACAAAGTTAAACTTGTCAGTTTTAATCTTTGCAAAATTACATTATATATATTTTATTTTGAGCTTTATTAACCCACTGTGGAGACTTTTAAAATTTCCTATAAATTCCAAATTTAGTTATTAAATGAACCAAATATGCTCAACAAACAAACAGCGGTCCTTAGGAAGCTGCTCCACGTGACTCTAGTAAGCTCAAGGTACAAGATCACCGCATAGTAAACAGCACAACGTAACTGAACGCTCAAGGCAACCTGCAAACAACTCCTGTGCACAACTGAACTGTATTGAATGAAAATGCTATTGCTGTTTTTTATTGTTTTTACTAAATTTTTGTTCTCGTTTTAGTTCGCTCACATATTACAAATTTTTATTTTTATTTATTATTAGTTTCTCTGTTTGCCTTAATTTAATATCTCATTCTTTTAAAACGAAAAACAATACTTTTAGTTCTAGTTCTCATTTTCATTATGAAAATATTACTGGTGAAAAGCGTTTTAAGAGTCAAGGCCGATGACATTTATTGGTCCATTATAATGAAACATTCTGCCATAAATAACCAATGAATGAATGGAAAGTAATCTCTCTGTCTAAACCCAAGATGAGTGTCCACCACACTGATGTTTAGTTAAGAGAAGGTCCTTCTTATTAATGTTATGTTTTATTTCTCCTTGTCCCCTCTTCTCTCCTGGTGCAGACTTCCTCATCTCGCTGTGTCCTTCCTGCCGATGAAGACTTGCTCAGCTTCACCGTCATGGCTGAGTTTTCTTCTGAGGACCTGCTAAAGGAGCTATCATGTCTGGAAAAGTGTCTGGAGAAGATCAGCCAGTGGGACATCCTGACATGGACTCCACCAGGTACTGTGACTCTTCATGTTTTGTTAAACTTCATTAGGAGGACCAGGGTGACAATATCAGGGAGAGTGAGATACCTGAAGAAGGCCTGCTCATTTACATTTATCTCTAAGCCTTTACTGTTACAGTGACCAGCTAAGTGATATCATACTCTCATATTAAACAGAGTTCTTGAATGTTTAAGGTAAATATTTGATTTCTTATTAGCATAGTAAAACACCTGTTTTTTAAACACAGTTAATGGTACAATGGTACGTCTATCTGTTTTAATCGTGTTGTACATTTATAAACTTCTGAGCACCGGACATGCCAGTCCTCACATTCCTCTTTCTTTGTGCTTCTCGTTTCTTCTGTTCCTTGGACATTGCTAGCCTCTGGTGGACACTTGGTGACATTATGCCCTGGCACAGATGTCACACGTCAGACAGTTTATTGCTTTATGTATATGTAGATACTTTTTCTGTTTACTCCCTTAAAAGCTACTTCTTTATTTCACATTGTGATTCTTTTCATGTTCTCTGCATAGCAACCAACATAAAATAAGGAAGAGAAAGTTGTGTTAAACTGGCAGGACCTGCTCGATGTACAAATTAAGTGTTGTGAACTTGAAAGCAGTGATGACATAAATGAAATTGAATTGGGATCAACTTCAGTGCTTTGTGATGTCATGAAATCTAAATGAGCTTCTGTTGTCTTCTCTGTCCTTTACATTTTATCAGATGGGCTCCTCATTCAAAGTCCACGTTAATCCATTTTCCGCCATGGTTCCACAGGCTCATGTGTTTTATAAGTGTGGTGTCGTATACTCAGACTCACTTGATCTTGATCCGCATGTTTTGTTGCTTTATTTTAACTACGTTACATTTGTAATTAGAGTTTAAGAATTTAACATTATAAAATTCTATCTTAACTAGAGCTGTCAGCATAAATGTGTTAACACTTGAGTTTAATTTAAAAGCCTTGATCTATTAAAATAACACAAAGTAATGGCGAGACTCCAGAATTTAGTGTCCTATTCCTTTTCTGGTCACCCCTTTGTCATCTGAACTGCACTGATCTGCTGTTCTGCTCTCATCTCACCTCACCTTATCTGACGCAGTCTGCTGCAATGTCCTGAACTGAACTTTACCTTCTATGCTATATACAAATGTTTTATCCCATACATATCACAGTCAGGAGCATTGCACTTCTCAATTCATGTGAAATTAAGTCATTAATGTAACAATGGAGGAGACATCTGTGATTCTTCTTGGCGGAAACTTTCATTTTAAAACTAACATTTCAGACATCTCTATGTGTAATATCAAAGTAGTATACAGTACACACACAACAATGAAGAGCTGGCAATGTTAACATCTGCAGAGTTTGATAAACTAACCTGGCTGGAGAAAATACTGGAACTGTGCAGGTGAGTTATGAGCTTCCAAAGGTTTGCTTGTGGATTGTAGTGATGTTGTTTTTATAATTCTTGAAGTGATGATAAAGTGTCTGATTATTAAGCTAACTAAGAAAACAGAAAGGGCAGCTCTTTGTCAATCAATCAACGTTTATTTATATAGCACATTTTCATACAAAAAAAATGTAGCTCAAAGTGCTTTACAAAATGAAGAATAGAAAAATAGAAGACACAATAAAAAATAAACATAAGTCAACATTAATTAACATAGAATAAGTAAGGTCCGATGGCCAGGGTGGACAGAAAAAACAAAAAAAACTCCAGACGGCTGGAGAAAAAAAATAAAATCTGTAGGGATTCCAGACCATAAGACCACTCAGTCCCCTCTAGGCATTCTACCTAACATAAATGAAACAGTCCTCTTTGGATTTAGGGTTTTCATGGAAGGACTTGATGATGATGGTCTTGTAGACTTCTGGCTTTCAGTCCATCAATGTTGGAGCATCATGATGCTTTGAGTAGGTGGTGGTGGCGCAGGCCGCCACCACAAAGAAACCAGAAAAAGAAACAGATGAGAGAGTAGGGGTCAGTACGGATTTTAGAGCCACTATGAATAGTTATTATGATGAATATTATGGTGAAGTTATAAAAAGGCCATGTTAAAGTAATGTGTTTTCAGCAGTGTTTTAAAGTGCTCTACTGTATCAGCCTGGTGAATTCCTATTGGCAGGCTATTCCAGTTTTTAGGTGCATAGCAGCAGAAGGCCGCCTCACCACTTCTTTTAAGTTTAGCTTTTGGAATTCTAAGGAGACACTCATTTGAAGATCTGAGGTTACGATTTGGAATATAAGGTGTCAGACATTCCGATATATAAGATGGAGTGAGATTATTTAAGGCTTTATAAACCATAAGCAGAATTTTAAAGTCAATCTTGAATGACACAGGTAACCAGTGTAGTGATATCAAAGCGTGAACTAATTTCTCAGCATCTTTCAAAGATATAAGAGGTCTAACTTTTGCTATGTTTCTTAAGTGAAAAAATGCTGTCCTAGTGATCTGATTAATATGCGATTTAAAATTCAGATTACAGTCAACAGTTACCCCTAAGTTTTTTACTTCTGTCGTAACTTCTAATCCTAATGCATCAAGCTTAGTTCTGATAACCTCATTGAATCCATTATTGCCAATTTCTAAAATTTAAGTTTTCTCTTTATTTAGTTTGAGAAAATGACTATTCATCCATTCAGAAATACCAGTAAGACATTGTGTTAGTGAATCGAAAGAGTCGGGGTCATCAAGTGCTATTGATAAATACATCTGTGTGTCATCAGCATAGCTGTGGTAGCTCACGTTGTAACCTGAGATAATCTGACCTAACGGAAGCATGTAGATTGAGAAGAGCAGCGGACCCAGGATAGAGCCTTGAGGAACACCATATCGGATATCATGTGTCTTTGTAATTGTAATTACCACAACTAACAAAGAATGTTCTACCTGTCAGGTAGGATTCAAACCAATTTAAGACCCTGCCAGAGAGGCCCACCCATTGACTAAGGCGATTTCTAAGAATATTGTGATCAATGGTGTCAAATGCAGCACTCAGATCTAAGAGGATGAGAACAGATAAATGGCTCTGTCTGCATTCACCCAAATCATTTACTACTTTAACGAGTGCAGTTTCTGTGCTGTGATTTGTTCTAAAACCTGACTGAAATTTATCAAGAATAGCAGGTTTATTGAGGTGGTCATTTAACTGCATAATGACTGTCTTCTCCAGAACTTTACTTAAGAAAGGCAGGTTAGAGATGGGTCTAAAATTTTCAAGAGCTGAGGGGTCAAGATTGTTTCTTAAGAAGGGGTTTAACTACAGCAGTCTTAAGACAGTCTGGGAAGACCCCCGTATCTAATGATGAATTAACTATATCAAGAATATTATCAATTATTATTATTTTTTGGTCTTGTCCGATGCGAGAGATGGACATCTGAAGTGGAGCTCCGCTAGCAGTGGTGCTATTTTTCATATTATTTGCTTATTATTCTGAGATATCCTGTATTTATTCAACCCGAGAGGGACTGCTACAGTATATGTAAGCACATATAAACATGGCCAACAAGAAGGGGGGTTCGAAAGAATCGAAGACTAAAGCTACATCCAAGCTGCGATCAGCAAGCCCCAGTTCAAGATACGGCCTTTCAGAGACAGACCTGGATCAGATGGGCGAAAGCACAGACTCCTCGGGACCACGGTCCACTACATCGTCGCCGGCTGAGAGCGAAAAGGGGAGCGAAGGTGGGATCGTGCATGCAGATGTGGATAGCTCGCCGACTGGAGAAGATCACCTGAAACTGGAAAGGGCCGTGAAGTCCGCGGCTTCAATTACGCAAGCCTGGAGCAGCAGGGACACCGGCTTCAGCAAAGTCTGCTGCTTCATCTACGGTACAAGAAGGCACAATTGAACTATCTGAACTGAAAGTGTTGCTCGCTGAGCTCACGCAAGATATAAAGAAAAGCGAGAAGGCTAATGAGAAAGCAACGGCAAAGGCACTTGAGAGACTGAAACAGGAATTGAAACAGGAGATGAAACAGGCCAATGAATGGCTGCGACAGGAATTCCAACAGGCAAATGAAAGGCTGCGTCAAGAGGTGCAACTTGAGCTTTGACAGGTGCTGGGTAAAATTGAAGAGCGCATTCAGAAAAACTCGGTTAAACTGAGCACGCTTACTGATCAATTGGAGGATCTTAAGGAGACATTCACGAATCGGATTGAAATGGCGAACATTTAGCTGCCAGTGCCGAGGAAAGAGCAGTAAATGTCAGTTCGAATGCAAAAACTCGAGAAAAACTTGGAGACAGACTGGCTGCTTTAGAAGATGGGAGTAGAAGGTATAATGTCAGAATTGAAGGTCTGCGGAGAATCGAGAAAGTTCAAACCCTGTGAAATTCGCAGCTGAACTTTTTCTAAAATAATCGGGGCGACTTTAAAGCAGAATCTGAGATAGCAGCGCTTACGCGTACGGATCAAACACCGTCAGACCCGACCAAGATCTTTTATAGTTCGTTTTGAACGATTATCATTTAAGCTAGAGGTGATGGCACTCCTCAGAAACAAGGAAGATATTATATATGAAAATAACCACATTCGTATCTTCCTGACTTCTCTCCAGCAACAGCTATTAAACGCAGCCTTCTATAATATTAAACAGCTGCTACGGCAAGCCAGTGTCAAATACAGCCTCCTGTATCCGCAAAACTGAAAGTGGAATGGCAGGTCATTTCTATGTCTTCGCTAGCAAGGAAGAAGCAGAAAATGAATTAAGAAAGCTGATCCGGACTATTCTGATACATAATAGTGAGTCATGGCGGTAAATGATAAAGCTAGGATTAATAATCTACTGTCTGATCTATTTTTTAAAATACGGGTTTTTATCAGCATATATTCTCATATATTCTTATTATTACTTAGTATTACTAGGGCTATCTGTTTATGTTTTATTGTTTTTTTATTTTTTTATTTTTCTAATTATTTCATCTCTACCCTAAATGAGACTGTTCAATATCATACCCTTGGTTTACTGTTATTGCTATTACTGCATTAAGACTTGTTATGCTTATTTTGGACACATCTTTAACACCATCACCGGGTTTATTATCTGGGGTATCATCTTAATGCACTAAAATTGCTGAAGACTATATATATATTTTAAGTGCCAAATTCTTTTTTCTTTTTTAAAGACTATATTGGTAACAGATATCTCTATCTTTTAACCCTAAAGCCCACTGCATGGGGCTTGTTGTGCTTTGGACGTGCTCTGTCTCTGGGTATGTCAGAGGACTGGGACTGTGTGAAGTGGGTTTTAGCCTCACTTGGGGAGGCAAAAGGGAGGGTGGGGGTTAAGGGGGGGAGAGAAAGAGAGCAGGCTTGATCTATACCTAATCTATCATCTCAATCTTTATAATTATAACTATCAACGTAATAATAAGCTGCATGGCAACAACTCTTGGGGAAATAGGAAATTAAGACCTAAACTATCTCACTTCCAGTTAAGACTATAAAATGACATCAAAAACTCAGAATCAGTGTCTCCATGATGGGACAGTTAACTTCGTAAGCTGGAATGTTAAAGGCCTGAATCACGAATTAAAGAGAAAGAAAGTACTTTCTCACCTAACAGGTCTAAATGCTAAAATAGTATTTTTACAGGAAACCCACTTACTAAGCAAGGATCAGTTCCGGCTGCAAAAAGACTGGACTGGCCAAATGTTCCATTCTAGTTTTACGAAGAAAACTAGAGGTGTGGGAATTCTCATACATAGAACAGTACCATTTGTAGCATCAGATGTAGTATTGGATCCTGAAGGGAGATATGTAATGGTCATGGGAGACTTATCTAACTGTAAAATGATTTTGATAAATGTTTATGCACCTAATGTTGATGATAAGGAATTTATACAAAATTTATTTGCATCCATTCCCAATCTGAACACTCATAAAGTTATAATGGCTGGGGACTTTAATTGTGTTTAAATCCACTTTTAGATAGGACTTCCTCCACAGGGGGAACGGCATCTAACACTGCAAAGATAATTACAAAGTTTATAACTGATCACAACTTATCAGATCCCTGGAGGTTTTTAAACCCAAATTCAAGAACATATTCTTTCTACTCACCAGTACATCATTGCTACTCAAGGATTGATTACTTCTTTATAGACAATAACTTCTTGCCTAAGATTAAATCTTGTAAATACGATGCTATTGTTATTTCTGACCATGCACCTATTATCTTGGAGCTGACATTACTAAGCCCCATACACTCACCCGCAGATGGCCTCAACCCGCTTCTATTAGCTGACGAGAATTGTACTGAATTTATATCCAAACAAATCAAATTCTTTCTAGAGACAAATACATCCCGAGATCTCTGCAGGAATACTCTGGGAAACTCTTAAGGCCTTCTTAAGAGGACAGATTATCTCATATCTTTCCTACAGAAATAGAGAGTAGCAGAGATAAAAAGCGAAATTACTAAAATTGATGAAGAACACGCCAGACTACCAAGCAGACTCTACATAGGAGGAGGCAGGCTCTACATTCAGAATTAAACCTCTTGACAACTAAAGAAACTGAACAACTAATTTACAAATCCAGACATCATTACTATGAACATGGAGAGAAAGCTAATAAGCTTTTAGCTCAACAAATTCACAAGCAAGAAGTGCAACGCAATCTCGTAATCACTAACGGGAGATAAAATCATCGAACACAAAAATATAATGCACACTTTCAGAGACTACTATAAATCCCTATATACTACTGAGTTTAAAGAAGACAATATACAATCTAATGCATTTCTGGATACATTACAGATACCACAAATAGACGCTTTTAGTGTGGAGGAACTTGATAAACCTCTGGCATTATCAGAATTACTAGATGCTATAAAGTCACTCCAAGGTGGAAAAGCAGCAGGCCCTGATGGCTACCCTGCAGAGTTTTACAAGAAATTCTCCGTTCGGCTAGCTCCCCTCCTATTAGCAACATTTACAGAAGCCAGAGATAACCAATCTTCCACAAACCTTTCAAGCACTAATCACTGTCTTTCCAAAACAAAATAAGGACTTATTACAATGTGCATCATACAGACCAATTTCACTTCTGAATAACGACGTTAAAATACTCTCTAAAATCATAGCTAGAAGGATGGAGAAAGTGCTCCCTCGTAATATCACAAGACCAAACTGGATTTATTAGGGGCCGACACTTATCTTCAAATCTTCGACCCTGTTTAATGTAATATACTCACCAACTAAATCAAACACCCCAGAAATATTATTATCATTGGATGCAGAAAAAGCATTCGACATGATTGAATGGAAATACCTTTTACTACATTGGAGAAGTTTGGGTTTGGCCCGAACATTTGTGCATGGATTAAATTACTGTATACTAACCCAGAAGCTTCAGTTTGCATCAATAACATTTGCTCAGACTACTTTAAACTAGAACGTGGCACTAGACAAGGATGCCCTTGTCACCGCTGCTGTTTGCAATTGCCATTGAACCACTGGCAATACATTGTCGAAATACTGATCAGATAAAGGGGATTAGCAGAGAAGGACTGGAACAGAAAATCTCATTATATGCAGATGACATGGTACTGTATATATCGGACCCAGAAAATTCTGTGCCTGCAGTCTTAGCAGCACTCACAGAATTTCAAAAGATCTCTGGTCTCAGAATTAATCTGAATAAAAGTGTACTCTTTCCAGTGAATTCTCAAGCATATAATATTAGATTAGACACCCTACCTTTTATCATTGCAGAACAGTTTAAATACCTCGGGTAAACATCACAAGTAAACATAAAGCTCTTTATCAACAAAATTTCGTCTGCATGGAAAAAATTAAACAAGACTTGCATAGATGGTCAACCCTTCATCTCACACTAGCTGGAAGAATTAACACTGTTAAGATGAATATTCTTCCTAAGCTCCTTTTTATTTCAAAACATCCCAATATACATTAATAAATCATTCTTTAAGCAATTAGATTCAACAATAACCTCATTTATTTGGAATTCAAAACATCCACGCATCAAAAGAGCGACCCTACAAAGACAAAAGGCAGAAGGTGGCATGGCTCTACCTAACTTCCAGTTTTATTACTGGGCAGCAAATATACAGGCGATAAGAACCTGGACACAAATAGAAGAACATACACAGGCTTGGACGCAATAGAAGTAAAATCCTGCAGTACTTCTTTGTATTCCTTGCTCTGTGCTCCAATAAACACACGTTATCGGCAATACACTAATAACCCAATTGTGCTCCACTCACTTAGAATCTGGAACCAATGTAGAAAGCATTTTAAGACGGAGAAGCTTCTATCTGTGGCACCCTGCAAGAGAACCACCTCTTTCAACCTTCACAAACATATGCAGTTTTAATATCTGGAAAAATTTGGAATTAACTTGCTTAGAGATCTTTATATAGACAACGTCTTTGCATCCTATGAACAATTACATTCCAAATTTAACATTCCAGCTACACATTTCTTTCACTATCTTCAAATCAGGAACTTTGTTAAACAGAACCTTCCAGATTTTCCTCATCTTGCACCCTCATCCATGCTGGAAAAATATTGCTCAATCTCAAGGATTAGACTCCATCTCTACAATATATAAAATCATTTTACAATTCCTCCCTTTCAAAGATCCAAGAGGACACTGGGAAAAAGATCTCTCAATTAATATATCAGAAAAGGAGTGGAAAGTAGCAATGCAGAGAATTCACTCGAGCTCCATATGCGCAAAGCATACAATTATACAACTCAAAATTATATATCGAGCACATCTGTCTCGACTAAAACTCTCCAAAATGTTTCCAGGGCATGATCCAACCTGCGAACGTTGCAACCAAGTCCCGGCCTCACTGGGTCACATGTTCTGGGCCTGCACCAAATTAATATTATTCTGGACAAACATTTTAATTACCTCTCAGACAGCCTTGGACTCACAATCCCTCCTAACCCATTAACAGCTGTGTTTGTGGTTCTTCCAGAGGGGTTTAAAGTGGAGAAGGACAAACAAATTGTGATTGCATTCACTACACTGCTGGCACGCAGACTTATTCTGCTAAACTGGAAGAACCCAAACTCTCCTCTTCTAAGTCAGTGGGAAACTGATGTGTTATATTATTTGAAATTGGAAAAATCAAATACTCAGTTAGAGGATCCGTAGAGACTTTTTTCAAAACATGGCAGGATCTAATCAGTAATATTTTAAAATAAGTTCATAAAGCACAGAGAATTTATTAATTTAGGTATGTGTACGCCGTTTGGCTTGCTCTCTCTCTCAGGGGTGGGGATCGATCTGTTCTTAACTCAATTTTTCTTTTTGTTTGTTGATTATGTGGGGTATGGCATGCCGCGGGTTGGTTAGTTCCCAGAAAAAGGCTACACAGTCACAGAGAATATTAACTCAAAACAAATAACATGTAAGCTTCAACACAAATCACATATAAGCTTCAACCTTATGAGTGCTAACCACTGTGCTACCACAAACTCCAATAATCTCCATAATGCACAATTTTACATACACACATCACAAGAAAAAAAAAAGGACAGAAGAAAATGAAAGAAATGGTCTTCCTTGTATGTTATAGTTATCAAAAGAACATTTTTCCCTAAGATTTGATCAAGGTCTGAAGGAAAGATGCTTTAGATATTTATAAACATTTATATAATTAAAAGTGGAGACGTTTTCATTTTATCAAATACTAGCAAAATTCCCGCGCTTTGCAGCGGAGAAGTAGTGTCTTAAAGAAGTAATGAAAAAGAAAAGGAAACATTTTGAAAATAACGTAACATGATTGTCAATGTAATTGTTTTGTCACTGTTGTGAGTGATGAGTGTTGCTGTCATATATATATATATATATATATACACACACACACACATATATATATACATATATATACATACACTCTTTGGGGTGCGAGCAACTGTTGCTGGGGGTGGCAGAATCCATCAAGAAAGAAAAATGAAAAACATTATTTGTACAAAATCTTAATTTATTTATCCATTCCTAAATAATTAAATGGGCAGGCTATTTCGTATCAGTGCAATACGCTGTTTGTTAAAATGGATGACACCGCCTTATGTGCAAGTCTGCGTGGATATTATGAACTATCGTTTCTGTTCAAGTTCTATTTAAATTTTAAATAGAAGGAATTTTTATTTAGTCGACAGAAATATCTTTGGTAGGAATGTAAGTTAAATGTAGGCATCATTGCATACATTTTTCTTCACCATACAAATGTAAAGAGTAAATTCGCCTTACATTCCAACCAAAGATATTTGTGTCAACTAAATCAGGGGTGTCAAACTCAATTGCACAGGGGGCCAAAATCCAAAACACACTTTAGGTCACGGGCCGAACAGGATAAACATTTATTGAACACACTAAAACTAAAACTTCAAAACTTTTAAAACTTAACTTTTTTGAACATAAATATGAATAAAAACAGACAGGGATATTATTCCGGAATAAATCAACTCAAACCTTAAACAACTTATAATATTTTGCTCTCCATAAAAATATATCCTGTCTAAATTATACAAGTTAGAAATAAAGTAAACATTAAAAGAACAAACATTCAAATTTCTTTACTCTTATGTAATTTTATATAAAAAATAAACTTAAATTTTAAATATCCCAAAAGATTTTGCTCTCCATAAAAATATATCCTGTCAAAATTATACAAATTCAAATATGAACATGCTGCATAACAAAACCTGGAAATATAAATAAAATGTGTTCCTTTCAGCAATAACAAATCAAATCATTCAGTTGTCTTTGCTCAGATGTCATTTTAGAGCTGGACGCCTGGCATCTTTTTTTGGCCACAAGTTCGTTTCTGTTTGCTGTGAGGTTCTGTGTTGTGGAGATTCTCAGGATGGACTGCAGGTGCTCATCAGTGAGGCGACTCCTGTGTGCTGTTTTGTTGGTCTTCATGACTGAGAAGAGCTTCTCACACAGATATGTGCTACCAAACATGCACAAGGTTCGAGCCGCATGTAGACGGAGCTGGAGCATTTTGCTGGAATGGAGTGAATAAACTGTGCGGGCCCTGCAGTATCGTACTTTTGCCTTCAGTGTGCCATTACACTGCAGCTCAATCACCTCCATCTGAATCTGCACAGGTGCAGTTTCCACATCGACGCCAAATGGGTTGCGAAACAACTCAAAATTCTTTTTTTGTTCTTCAAAGTCACCAAAGCGCTGTGCAAACTCAGTGTGCAGTGCGCTCAGTTTATCAGCAAAGTGCGTATTTGGGAACATTGTAGTGCCGACTTGGTTCAACATTACTTGGCAACAGGGAAAGTGGGGCAAGTTGCACTGGTGCATTTGTGTCTCCCATAAAAGTAGCTTCACTTGAAATCACTTTGTGATTTTGCACGGTAAAACGTCTGCTGAAGTGTCAGATTCTTCTTTAACTCTTCTGCTTTCTGTATCTTCTGCATTGGTCTTTCAGGTTACCCTGATGTTTTGTCTCATAGTGCCGTCTTAGATTAAATTCTGTAATTACAGCCACATTAGCTCCACAAATGAGACACACGGGTTTACCAGCAATGTCAGTAAACGTATACTCAGCCTCCCATCGGTTTTTAAAGGCTCTATGTTCAGAATCACCTTTTCTCTTTGACATCGTGTGAGCTAGCTTTGCAATAACTTGCAGCATCATAAGCTAGACTTGATTAACATGATAAGTGTTTGGCAAGGCTGCTGAAGCGCTGCATTATGGGATCTGTAGTTTATTGTGTTACCAGCACTTCATATCCCCGGGCCATTAATAACAATAATACAGTATATAAAATGATCTCGCGGGCCGGATATAATTACACGCCGGGCTGGATATGGCCGGCGGGCCTTGAGTTTGACACATATGGACTAAATAGAACTTGAAAAGATATATTTTTTGAAATGTGATCGCGCAATTCAGATCGAGTTGACACACACTACAGTACATCGAGCCCGCGTGCTATTGTGGTTTTGCCTGCGTGCCTCAATAAGTCATCCTCCCTCGCTCTTACTTTTTTACCGTTCATCTAATGAATACACTGAGTATGGCTTTACCAAAACAATCATTGATCGCGAATAAAGTATCCATTATTCATAAAGCTTCAATTGGTGATCTGTCTTTCTGCGTTAAACGCATATTTTTTCATATGTCTCAAACCAAGGGGATGCGAGGCTAAAATGAATCGGGAAGCGTACATACTCAGTGCACCCCCTCTCGAGAATCGAACCTCGGACGTCGGCGCTACAGGAGAAGCCTCTACTATTGCGCCACGGCGTGCGGTTTGTCTATTTGAGCGTAGCAGTATAATTCAGTTTTTGTTCAGCACTCTTTGGAACTGTTGCTTTTGTCTGCGCTGCGCCAGTTCACGTGAGCCGCAGAATATGGTTTTATATGTCACTCGCTCGCTTCTAATTGTTTCGCTGCCTTCTTAATTATATAATGCATGTTTTCTTCAGCGTTTGATTTCCTGGTTTTCTACGGGAGATGTGATGATGTCACACGAAACTCTACCCCCACGCTTTTGAGCTCAACTCCATTACAGTAAATGGAGAAAAATAGCTTCTAGTAATGACCATTATGCGTAGAATTTCGAAATGAAACCTGCCCAACCTTTCTAAGGAAGCTGTAAAGAATGAACCTGCCAAATTTTAGCCTTCTACCTACACGGTAAGTTGGAGAATTAGTGATGAGTCAGTCAGTGAGTGAGTGAGGGCTTTGCCTTTTATTAGTATAGAAGATTACACATACTCAAAACTCATTTTAACCCATATTTGCTCAGAGCTCTGGAAATTAATATGCACAAGGTAGTTTCAGCAAATCAGAAGTGAATTACATTACCTAGACGTCTCTATGTTTCGCTTCTTACTCACAAACACACACAGAACAAATAACGTGCACGCATGCACACACACACAGACATCGGTATGCACTCGGTACAATCCATCCATTTTCCAACCCGCTGAATCCGAACACAGGGTCATGGGGGTCTGCTAGAACCAATCGCAGCCAACACAGAGCACAAGGCAGGAACCAATCCTGGGCAGGGTGCCAACCCACTGCAAGACACACACAAACACACACCAAGCACACCCACGGGCCAATTTAGAATCGCCAATCCACCTAACCTGCATGTCTTCAGACTGTGGGAGGAAACCCATGTAGACACGGGGAGAACATGCAAACTCCACGCAGGGAGGACCTAACTGCGAGGCAGCAGCGCTACCACTGCGCCATCGTGCCACCGCACTTGGTACCTTTGAGGTTAAATACAGTGCACATTTCTTTTTATCTTGTCAAATTACAGTCTTTCCCCACAAATATGTACTCAAATATATACACATACACACACATAGTCACATTTTACTTTTTTTTTTTTTGAAATTTGATTAATTTTATTGCAATCATTCCATACAAATCAATCAATTTTTACAATAAATAGAATTGAGAACAAGTCGACCCCCACCCCTGTGAGAGAGAACATGGCCAACGGAGTAAAACTTAAGGCTTGTAAACATACCTAAATTGATGAGTTTGATCAGCCAATAGAGATGAATGAAGAAGAAAAAGAAATACAGAAATAAATGCTTCATCTGTGCTTTAAGAGCTTATTCTAAAATATTACTGATTAGATCAGGCCATGTTTTGAAAAAAATCCTCTGAGTATTTGATTTTTTTCCAATTTCAAATAGTATAAAACATCAGTTTCCCACTGACTTAAAAGATAAGAGTTAGGATTCTTCAGGTTTAGCAAAATAATTCTGCTTGCCAAAAGTGTAGTGAATGCAGTCACAATTGTCTTTCTCCACTTTAAGCCCCTCTGGAAGACCACCAAACACAGCTGTTAATGGGTTAGGTGCGATTGTGAGTCCAAGGCTGTCTGAGAGGCAATTAAAAATTTTTGTCCAGAATAATGTTAATTTGGTTCAGGCCCAGAACATGTGACCCAGTGAGGCTGGGGCTTGGTTGCAACGTTCGCAGGTTGGATCATCACAGCCCTGGAAACATTCTGGAGAGTTTTAGTCGAGACAGATGTGCTCGATATATAATTTTGAGTTGTATAATTGTATGCTTTGTGCATATGGAGCTCGAGTGAATTCTCTGCATTGCTACTTTCCACTCCTTTTCTGATATATTAATTGAGAGATCTTATACCCAGTTTCCTCTTGGATCTTTGAAATGGAGGGATTGTAAAATGATTTTATATATTGTAGAGATGGAGTCTAAGTCATTGAGATTGAGCAATATTTTTTCCAGCATGGATGAGGGTGCAAGATGAGGAAAATCTGGAAGGTTCTGTTTAACAAAGTTCCTGATTTGAAGATAGTGAAAGAAATGTGTAGCTGGAATGTTAAATTTGGAATGTAATTGTTCATAGGAAGCAAAGACATTGTCTATATAAAGATCTCTAAGTAAGTTAATTCCAAATTTGTTCCAGATATTAAAAACTGCATATGTTTGTGAAGGTTGAAAGAGGTGGTTCTCTTGCAGTGGTGCCACAGATAGAAGCTTCTCCGTCTTAAAATGCTTTCTACATTGGTTCATATTCTAAGTGAGTGAAGCACAATTGGGTTATTAGTGTATTGCCGATAGCGTGTGTTTATTGGAGCACAGAGCAGGGAATACAAAGAAGTACTGCAGGATTTTACTTCGATTGTGGACCAAGCCTGTGTACTTTCATCTATTTGTGTCCAGGTTCTTATCGCCTGTATATTTGCTGCCCAGTAATAAAACTGGAAGTTAGGTAGAGCCATGCCGCCTTCTGCCTTTTGTCTTTGTAGGGTCGCTCTATGGATACGTGGATGTTTTGAATTCCAAATAAATGAGGTTATTGTTGAATCTAATTACCTAAAGAATGATTTATTAATGTATATTGGGATGTTATGAAATAAAAAAGGAGCTTAGGAAGAATATTCATCTTAACAGTGTTAATTTTTCCAGCTAGAGTGAAATGAACAACAACAACAACAACATTTATTTCTATAGCACATTTTCATACAAACAGTAGCTCAAAGTGCTTTACATATTAAAGAATAGAAAAATGAAAGACACAATTATAAAACAAAATAAATCAACATTAACATCGAATAAGAGTAAGGTTCAATGGCCAGGGGGGACAGAAAAAACAAAAAAACTCCAGACGGCTGGAAAAAAAATAAAAAATCTGTAGGGATTCCAGACCATGATACCACCCAGTCCCTCTGGGCATTCTACCTAACATAAATGAAACAGTCCTCTTTGGATTTAGGATTCTCACGGAAAGGTTTGATGATGATGATGGTCACGTAGACTTCTGCCTTTTAATCCATCCATCATTGTCGGAGCATCATGAAGCTTTGAGTAGGTGGAGGTGGCGCAGGCCACCACCACAAAGAAACCGGAAAAAGAAACAGAAAAGAGAGTAGGGGTCAGTACGGATTTTAGAGCCACCATGAATAGTTGTTATGATGAATTGAACATACAGAGTATCAGGATTAAGTTAAATTAAGTTAAAATGAAGTTATAAAAAGGCCATGTTAAAGTAATGTGTTTTCAGCAGTGTTTTAAAGTGCTCTACTGTATCAGCCTGGCGAATTCCTATTGGCAGGCTATTCCAGATTTTAGGTGCATAGCAGCAGAAGGCCACCTCACCACTTCTTTTAAGTTTTGTTCTTGGAATTCTAAGGAGACACTCATTTGAGGATCTGAGGTTACGATTTGGAATATAAGGTGTCAGACATTCCGATATATAAGATGGGGCGAGATTATTCAAGGCTTTATAAACCATAAGCAGAATTTTAAAGTCAATTCTGAATGACACAGGTAACCAGTGTAGTGACATCAAAACTGGAGAAATGTGTTCGGATTTTCTTTTCCTAGTTAGGATTCTAGCAGCTGCATACTGCACTCGTTGCAAATGATTTATATCTTTTTTGGGTAGTCCTGAGAGGAGTGCGTTACAGTAATCTAGTCGACTGAAAACAAACGCGTGAACTAATTTCTCAGCATCTTTCAGTGATATAAGCGGTCTAACTTTACTTATGTTTCTTAACCTCTTAACGCGCACACGTGCCGGTCCCGGGACATAACAGCGGTTCAAAAACGTTACAGTAATGTGTGCATGCCCATCTGCCATGCATCTCGACACCCTACCCATCAAATGAAACTTCAAAGTCTCGTCTTTCCGATGATATAAACCATTTTGACACACAACAACCACAGCACTGACACTAAAGCCTTTTTTACAGAGAAGTACATACTTTTAAGAGCTGACTGTCCCTACCTTTGAAGACTCCCTGCAAGTCAAACATCAATATTTCCGAGCAGTATTGATCCCATTGTGTCCGTAAGGCTCCAGCGAATATAATCCAGTAAAACGATTAGGTCCAAAACACACGATATATTCTCAAAGGGACAAAAACTCCAGAAAATGTTTCATAACTTGAGACCACCTACGTAATTTTTTTTCACTTATATTGCTCATATCAGACGTAATTTGTTTCTGTCGGCGATAACCATGCTACCGCATGAAACACGGAAGTGTTAGCTTCCGAAAGACACCTAAGTTGGCCAATTACGACGGGTCTGGGGTTGACTGGCACCTCATATAGCCAACCAGTGTCACAGAAAGCTTTGAGAGTGACGTATAGCTCTGAACTCTGGTAGAATCTACCAGTTTGATTGGACACTGTGACTGACACTCAAAACTTACAGCCAATGAGCAGCTGAGCATTTTAATATGTAACTTGCCATACTAACTTGTAAACAAAACGATCGGAGCTGCGTGAAGGTGGCATTTGTGCCAGTCTGCAGAGTTGGTGCGTGGTTGTTTATTGTGATTTCGCCAAGTTTTTTCGCAGTTTAAATATGAATAAAAGTAGAAGTTTAAACGTAAATAAACGCTCGATTTAAATAATAGATGCATGTGCAGCGTTGCGAAAGTATTCAACCGCACAGGGGACGATAATGGGAGAGAGCGGCGTGCCACGCCCCTTGTGCTTTCTGCTTGCTAGTGATTGCTGCCATCAAGTGGCACATGGAAAAACGCTGAGCTGTGTTGTAACAGTTTGTAAAAGAAATATATATAGTTTGTGTGCATTTTATAAAAAAAAAAAGTAAAAAATAAAAAATATAAATATATTTTTGGCCCATAACTTGTATTGACTATTTTACATAGAAATGTGTATTTTTTATTGTTTTTATTATTTTTATAACTAATAGAGTGACACTGTGTGTAGATATAGATTCCTTTAGGTGTAAGCTTTCAGTAGAGCCCTCATTGATATCTGTGGGTTGAAGCATTCAAAAGTTATTACACTTTTTCCATACGTTCCAAAATGTGGATAATGGTCCCTCTAAAAAGCCCCTGGGCATGCCCACATAAAAACTGGTGTAAAAAATGTCATTTTGACTGGTATTTTTTTCAAATTTGAAATGTGAGTAGTCAACAAGTTATTCTGTTGGTACATAGTGTGTTTCTGTCCCCACCTACCTACTGCAGCTATAGAGGCCTTTATTTTCACAAAAAAACTTAGGCGAGAACAAAAAAATTCATTTTTTTCTGTGAGTTCTAATGTGCATAACTTTTGATCAGTCACACCTACAGTGATTCTGACTACTAAGGGTGAAACTAGAGAATGTGACCTTTACAAAGAGACCAAACATGTGTTTATACTCCAGATAGTTCAATAACAGCAATGATTCTAATTTGGAGAGGTCGAATTACAAGCGATTTAGCAAAAATGACCCCGAATGATAAGGCAGATTAATACGATAGTGTCCATCCACTAGCCTGGCAGAATCTGAAGCTATGCGCATGAACTTAATGTCCTCCTGTGACATTTCCTCCTTCTCCTCACAGCTGCACTCTGGAAAGTCTGTATTGTATTGTTGGATTAACATTTGTTCTACCTCCATTATTGTTACGTGTTTCACTGACTAACTTTGCAGTCTTTCATTGTTTGACCCCTTTATTGGGTCGTTAACAATCCATCTGATAATTGTCTTCACAGCGTAAGATCCTTCAACTTCACTATGTATGATTTGCCATGGCTCCATGACTTTCTGGGCATTTGTACTTAATAACAATAATATTAATAATAGAATTGTAATATTATTATTGCTTTGGTCTGCATTTATCTGGGGTAGATGCACGCCTTTTAGATAAGACCATTTCTTGACATCTTCTTGTGTAGGAATGTTCTTATTCACAGATATAATGTTCACTGTGTACGCTTCTGGTAAATCAAAATGTGTGTTTTCCTCTATGCCACAGACTTGTAACTCCGTTAAGACTGTACACTTTACTAATTTCTGTCAATTTACTTTGTCTCTTTCTACAGTGCTGATGTAGATGTGAAACTTTCTTCCAGGAAGATTTAACTGCTCTTGCAAACTTTCTTTGCAAGATGTAGCTGAGCTGCCAGAGTCCTTTAGAGCAGATGTTTCTACACATTTGTCACTCATTTCAGTTTTAACTTTAACTGGAATCACAGCTAAGACACTCTCTTTACCAGCCCCAGTAACAGTACAAGTCTCTAGTGGTTCCACAGAAATATGGAAAGAAGAAATGCTCTTCTTTTCTGACTTAGCATTCTCCTTTTTAGAAGGTGTGGCTTTATCATTGTTATCTATTTCCTTATTTATATGCAGAATGACTTGATGTAAATGAGAGCATATTTGGCATTTAACTTTTTCTTCACAGTCTTTATTAAGATGTTCTTATTTAAGGCAATTAAAGCATAATCCTTTAGATTTCAAAAACTCAATTGTACTTTCATAAATTAGTTTCTGAATTGCACTGCATTTGTTAAGATCGTGATTTTCATTGCAAAAATGACAGTGCTTATTGCTTGTACATCCAGCCTTCTTCACCTTTTTGACTGAGGTGTCTGTATCCCTTTTATCGTCAGCAGCAGAAAAGTTTATAGCAAAATTGCTCGGAACGCCTTTCGAAGGATACTTCTCTTGATCAGTTTTGTCCTTTTCCTTCTTGAAGGTATGGCTTTGTGGACCTGAACCGTACACGGGATCCAAAGCTGATGTTGCCTGCTCCTCCAGAAAGTTCACTAGATCGGCAAAAAGGGCTCATCTGCTCTCCGTACTTTCAATACTCCGAACTTTACATTGCCACGGGGCTAGTAGGTCTTGAGGAAGTTTGGAGACTTTAGTATGAAGGTTATCATTACTTTCAAATTTTTGTCCACCTTGTAAGTTGGACATAATGTTCGTACATCCACCAAGAAAGATTGCATTATCCCTCTGACCTTCTCCATCGTTTGGCTTTATTTGTGGTCATCCTTTGGCTTTTCTCATGTATGCATTTGCTTTCTGTAGCTGGTTTCCATAAAGACTTTTGAGCTTCATTCTGGCTTTTTGCTAACCTTCTGCTGGTGACTAGTATTTACAATTTTTAATAATCTCGTGAGGTGAACCTTTAGTAATCTGTGCCAATAAGTCCAATTTAACCCACAGATTATTTATCACCTCATCGATAGCTTGGTCAAATGCTCCAATAAAATTTACATATTTCATAGGATCACCATCAAATTTTGGGATCTTTCTATATGGCACATAAGGCACTTGAGTCTTATACTGCTGTTCTTTCTGTTGATCGTAGCGCAATCATAAAGTGGTTGCTGAGGATTGTTTTTACTTTCATTTTTACACGAAAGGTTACAAATGCTTGTATCGTGTGGGTTTACAATTTTTACATCTGGTTTCTGAGGAACATTATAAGGATTTGGTTTTCCTGGAATGTGATTGCGTCCTTTAAGAGCCCTCAGTTTTCTATTGGATTCTGTGATAGCTGCTTCCAAAGTCAATTGATTTCCTTTAGCTTTCAACTGTATTTCCTCAACTTTTCTTTTGGCTTTCATCTGTGCTTCTTCCATATGTAGAGCCTGTTGGCTTTTTGGTTCTGTGCTTTAGCCAACAGCACAGCATGTGCTGCCTCTTGAGATTTGAGGACGCTAACTGAAGCAGTCGCTGAACTTGCACAACTTTTAGTTTTTGTAGAGATTTGGGAGACATTAACTGAAGTAGCCACTGCACTTGTACGACTTTTATTTTGGCTTACTTCCATAACCCATTCCATTGTATTTCCCAAAAACGTACGAAAAGTTCTCGCTTTTGCATCAATACTCTTTTGTATCTTTTTCCGTGTATCTTCGTTGCTCTGGATGGATAAAAGTTCATTACTTAACCTGTTATATTCCGTTCTCAAAAACTCATTCTTGATAATTGATTCTATATTTTTACAGTTAAATTAATTTTGTTGTAAATCCTTTACAAGCTTCATCAAACTAGATAATTGATTGTATTTTTGGTCCATTTCTGACCGAAGATCAGCTGGTTAATCGAAGAGCTTTCTGTCGCCTTGGAGTTGGTCCTCCTTTTTGATGTCATATTCATCGTGACTTCCACTCACGTGACTCAGACTTTCGTTTGGCTTTTGATATTTCCTCTGGCTTCCGGATTCAGATGCCATGACAATCTTGCACCAGGACAGGTTCCCTTTTAAGGTATTTAAGCTCCTTTATAATTTATACAGTCTCGCCAGGAGCACTAGCAATTCTCAAATGTCCAATCTACGATCCAAGACAAAGAATTAAAGTACCTGTTGAGTCTTTTCAAGTTGTCATTGTTTTCTTCCATCGCAGTCCAACGTTAGGCTTAAAACACACAGGGTTCTTTCTTTTAATCCAAGGCAGTTTTCAAGCTTTCAATCTTAGGATGGTTTTAAACTTTAATGCAGCTGCTGGATTGTAAGACGAATTCAAGCACAGGTAAAATGTGTGCTGAAAGAAATCTCTCAGTCCAAAAGTTTGTTTTAAAAATATTTAGTGATAATTCAAAGCAAATAATCCACACAAGAATAAAGAAAAAAGTTGATACGCGCGTAGAATAAAATACAAATAAAAGGAAAAATGTATCTTCTCTAAACGTAGATTTTCTTGAGAAACTTTAGTTATTTCTGTACTTAAAAGTTCTTAACTTCTTTTTCTGTATGCTCCTGATTGGTTCTTGTTAATTGTCTGTGTTGTGCTCCGCCCCCAGTCCCTTTACACACTCCCAGATTTCCTCACTCGTTTTCTTTTCTCATCTTTCAGACTTCTGTCCTCTCACACTGGACATCAACACGGCACACAGATACCTCCGTCTGTCTGAAGGGAACAAGAAGGTGACACATGACAGGACAAATACCAAATACCCAAATCATCCTGTGAGGTTTGACTGCTGGCCTCAAGATCTGTGCAGAGAGGTCCTGACTGGTGGTGGTGGAGTGTACTGGTGAAAGTCTGAGGATAGGAGTCGCATATAAAGGAATTAGTAGGAAAGGATGGGGCTTGGACTGCTACCTTGGACACAATGACAAGTCCTGGAGTTTGTTCTGATCTAATTCTGAGTACCCTGTGTGGCACAATAACAAAGCTCTCTGTCCCAGAATTTTATAGCCTGCTCTCACGTCTCACACAATGACCCTCCTGCACAGGTTCAACACCTCCTTCACTGAGCCCCTCTATCCAGGGTTTTGGCTTAATGATTACTCCAGTGTAACAATCAGCCATCTGACACCATGTGACACACTGACCAGTACCGTCCAATGGTCATCTGATGACTCCACAAGCTCAGGTCCTCTTTGTGTTTGTAGTTTAGTGTCAAAATGAATTTCACAAGATGGGTGAGGAGAAGCTCTTATGTGACTGAATTTGGGGATAAGAATGCAGGGCGAGTGCCGCTGTCAGGGTCTCCATTATTATTGGGTTTGATTTAATCTTTGAGTAGCCATTGAGGTGTGTTTCATCATGAGGTGCAGTGACCTATCAGATCTACACATAGCAGTCTGACCAGCAGGGGTCACTGTTGTTTTGCAACTATATATACAAGGAAAGGTAAGTGAACCCTTTGAAATTCCGTGGATTTCTGTATTCATTCCTACTAAAATGTCATCTAATCGCCGCCTAAGTCCAAATTCTGGAAAACCACAATCACACAAACTGTTGGACTTTCCCTTTTTTTGTTAGGCACTCTGAGTGATCGTTCACAGTGTAGACCAGTGTTTCTCAAACTCGGTCCTGGGGACCCCCTGTGGCTGCAGGTTTTTGTTCCAACCAGATTCCTAATCAGTGTCAACACCTTATAGCACTGATCTCATTTAATTAGCTGTTTTTTTTGTTTTTTTCTTTTATTCGACATTCAGAAAAGCTTAGCAGCATGATTTTTACTTTTATAAGACGTTTATAAATTTTTCTGCTTTTGCTGTAGATTTAAATGCTTAACTCTCTTTTGTTGATTTCATTATACTTTGCCCTTTCTCTGTGCAGTTTTTCCTTCTTCATTGTATCTTAATTAATGACAACTTAAAACGAGCAGAGCAGACACCCAGGCAAACACTGAATTATCAAAGGCTGCAGCTACTCTAGAGTCAGACCCACTAATTAGTAAATAATGGATTAATTAAACAATTAGAACACCTAGAAAAGTAGAAATTAAAATCAAGATGAAAATACTGTTAAAAAGAAAAAAAACATTATTCCTATATAAATGCTTGGTACATTTTATTTATTTATTTTTTTTAGCAAACTTAGTTTTCTAATTTCTATATTGTTCCCTAAACACAGAACTTGGGAAATATCAGTTCACTTAATTAGCCCAGGAGTTCAATTAAAAACAGAATCTGGTTGGAACAAAAACCTGCAGCTACAGGGGCTCCCCAAGACCGAGTTTGGGAAACACTGGTGTAGACTGACAAAACTAACTGACCAAGTTAGAATTATTTAATTTTTTTTACTTAATAACTTATTGATCATTCTTTATCAGCCACAACCTCCAGCAAACATTTCCTTTAGCTGCTTAAAAGATTTGCACAATGTTTGGGATGACTTATGGACCGTCCCTCCCTACAAACCTGTTTCAGTTCCTCAGTATTTCTGGTTGTACAGCTCTCAGGTCAGGCTGCAGCATCTTAGAGGGGTTACGGTCAGGACTCTCACTTTGTCAAATGTCTTTACCAGCCATTCTTTAGTTGTTGTTCTTGTGTGCTTTGGGTCATTGTCTTTCTGCATCACCTAACCTCACTTAGGCTTGAGGTCATGGACTTCTGCCCTTACATGTTTTGATAAACATTTGAATTTCTTGTTTCCTCAATATCTGTGTTGTGTCCTGGCCATGAATTAGCAAAGCAGGCCCAATTCATGATTCTCCTTCTACTTTGTGCGGCAGTTGGGATGAGGCTTTGGAGTTGGTGTGCAGTGACCTTTTTCACCAAACCTAGCATTGTTCATTTGTGCCAAAAAGTCAGGTGATCCTGAGCAAACTTATGCTGCAATTCTCTTTTTTTCAGGTTTGCCTTTTGTGCTGTTGGAGTGATTGTTATCTCATGCCCACTCCTAGAGAGTAACTACAGTCCTGAATTTCCTCCATTTGTAGATATTGTATTCTTACTGTGGATTGATGAACACCCAGGTCTTTAGCAGTGCTTGTGTAGCCTTTACCAGCTTCATGCACTTCTATGATGCATCTTCTAAGGTCCTGTGACATTTAATTAGATAGAGGTTATGTTCACACTAACACAGTAATCTTAAAGAGAAAAGAATTGTCAGTTGCCAGGCTTATAATTTCACTTCTTTAATTAAACAACGTCCTCCATTTAGCTTTATGAGAAGTCATTAACACTGAGGGTCTCTTACTTTGTCCAGCCTGCACTGTCTAATGACGACTCAATGTGCTTAATAATAGTATGGAAAGCAGAACAGTAAGTGTGTTATTAGTTTAGTCAGATTGTGTTTTACTATGAATTGTGACTTAGATGAAGATCAGAGCACATTTTAGTAGAAATCAAATCCATGGAAATCCAAATGGGTCACTTACTTTTTCTTGCTAAAGTACATATATTATAGGCTGGGACATCAATAACTGCTGTGTCCCCTGAATGTCATCTGTTAGGTAGGACAAACATGTGGACCTGCTGGATCAGCACAAATGAAAGGCTTTATAAAGGCCTCAGTATAAAGAGCTATTGACAGACATGTGTACGAGTGACAAAGGTATCTGCACTGTTGTCCCTTCACCAGATATCTTTTGCCCCTCAATTGGTCACTCAAGGGGTCCATCACTTCTGAATAAATTGTCTGTGAATATCTGAAGATGAGGACTCACTTGTCACTCAGGTATCAGGCACACTGATGGAGTTTGATGTTTTACTGAGGCACTTGATGTCACATCAGACATTAAACTGCACCTCCTCCTTCCTGCTTTCAGGTTTGTCAAAGTCACCCAAACATAAGGAGTTGAGTCAGCTGACTAACTTCACCATCACTGTCAACATTTAAAGTACCAATAACATGTGATACCTGTGAACACTTTTATCTAACCCTAATTCACAATTTCCTCAGGACCCCTGAATATGCTGCATGTCACCTGATGTCAGTCTGTATAAACAGGAAGATTAAGGTCCAGGTTGACCGCCTGTATTACAGGCCTAAGCAGCAGGTGGAGACTGTGAGTTCTAAATCTGTCATCTTCTTGGAGCTTGACTGGGGTCAAAAGGAAGTGAAAGAAGTAGAGAAGGAGTGAGGGATGATAGTGAGAGTGGAGGGTGACAGGGAGAGAAAGGGCAAGATGAACAACCTGAAGGAACTGAGTGAATCATGTGATTGTGTTACTTGTGTGCCTGTGCCACTGTAACATGACTTGATAATTAAAGAATTGAGATTAATTCTTCCTGTCTGATGTTTTCTTCTTTGACTTGGCACACTCTGATAGCCGTCCTGTGATCTCAGATTATATTCCTTGTTGATCAAATCCGTGTCCTGATGTGTGACTGACATCTAAATCTTTAATCCTTCAGTCATCAGACAGGCCATCACACGATGAGCTCTTCACTGCTGACCCAAACCCTGTTGTCCTCTTCTCTCGATATATCTCATTATTTCACTTCAGCCATTGTGTCAGTTCTCATTGTATGACCACATAAAGCCATTGGTCTCTGTGGTCACTCACATGCATATCACTTTTGCACATTAGCAGTGATTCAGGTCAGAATCTTGTTTTAAAGTTGATGAGCACATTCTACACGTTCTCAGTCACTATGGGTTTGTTGCCCTCACAACCCTGCTGTGGTCCTTGTCCTCATTTCAATGACACTTCTGTCCCACCCTGATGTCTGGAGTGCCACAGTTGCCTTTAACTATAAATGGTATAATTATGAAAGTCTATGTCATCTCACATAGTAATTTCAAGTTCAAGTTTCTTTATTGTCATCCTATCCAAATACATTGTACAGGTTGATATGAAATTGGGTGTCTTTAGGACCCCCGTAAAAATATACAACATGTAGTGCAAAAAGACAATGTACACCACTTAGTGCAAATACAACATGCAGTGCAAACAGACAAGACAGCGTGCAGTAAAGTGACATGACGTCCAGCAGCTCAGTTCTAACTAGATCAGTAACAGCTTAACAGCAGAGGCGACATTACTGTGTTAAAAAGGTCAAATATAAGAAGATGACTAATGTACATCAAACATTTACTAACTGTTTATCACTCATAAAGTGCAATGTGTCCATTTGATTACAAAGTTTTCAAATGTGCAAATAGTGTAAAGTTCACAGTTCACAGTTCAAAATAAAGTAGTGGGTGGAGCTCAGGCATTGACAAGTCGGACAGCATGGGGGTAAGAAACTGTCACACGGTCTGGATGATCTGACTCAGATACTGCAATACCATCTGCTAGACGTCAGGAGCTCAAAGAGCCCATGTGCTGGGTGTGAGGGGTCAGTCACAATGCTGGATGTCTTGTGAAGGTTGTGTGTGCTGTAGGTGTCTTGTATGGAGTGCAGAGACACACCAATGAAGTCTATCCTCACCTGTCTTAGCAGTCCTTTGTAGTAACTTTGTCATCTGCTGCACTACAGTCCACATACCACACCATGATGGAGCTGATCAGCACATTAACACATTCATGTGTGTGCTTAGCAAAGTGGCTTATGTTTGGTAGTGAAAGGATGGCGCTATATAATAAGGACTGATTAACAAGGCTGTGGATAGGATGAGAAATAAGCCATTAGTGGATTGCAGGGTCATAAACAACAACAACAACAACATTTATTTCTATAGCACATTTTCATACAAACAGTAGCTCAAAGTGCTTTACATATTAAAGAATAGAAAAATGAAAGACACAATTATAAAACAAAGTAAATCAACATTAACATCGAATAAGAGTAAGGTTCAATGGCCAGGGGGGACAGAAAAAACAAAAAAACTCCAGACGGCTGGAGAAAAAATAAAATCTGTAGGGATTCCAGACCATGATACCGCTCAGTCCCCTCTGGGCATTCTACCTAACATAAATGAAACAGTCCTCTTTGGATTTATGATTCTCACGGAAGGGCTTGATGATGATGATGGTCACGTAGACTTCTGCCTTTTAATCCATCCATCATTGTTGGAGCATCATGAAAATCATGAGGATATCTGGAAGACTACATGAAAGACAGCAAACAACTGAGAAAAGGAGGCCTGTACTTGGTAGGGTCGACTAACACACACACACACACACACAAACATACATGGATGCCATCTGAGCCAGTTACAGGGTCATACTTCTATAATCCTTATCTTTATAATAAATTGTAAATTGGCCAGAGTGTGTGTGCGTATGTGAGTGTGTGTGTGTGTTCACCTTGTGATGGCCTGGCACCCTGTCCAGGGGTTGTTCCTGCATGGCCCTGAATGGTTACTGAGGTGGGCTCCAGTTTCCCCAGAGCCCTGCACTGTGTAAGTAGGTTGGAAAATGGATGGATGGATGGATTATTCTGTTTCTTAAAATGAGGGGCTTTGTTTTTCTTTGAGGGAAGTGTAACAGTTGGGAACTTCAACTACAGAGAAAGTTAAGGAAAATAATTTGTGAGCGTCACTAAATAATAAAATGAATTAATGGCATTAACAAAAGGCACAACTGGTTATGAGTTATCTGACAAATTAACATCAATCAATTGCTTTTTCTCCTCCTAATATTCCTACAACTTTAATAAGTTAGAGAAGAGAACTTACTATGGGATGGACATTTTGATTAATAAAGAGCACCAGCATGAGTAGAATGAATCCTCAGTTTAACAGCTCGCTGTCTTTGTGTGCTGAAGGCTGCCAGGCCATCACATTACAAATCTGTTTATTGTGATTTATGTGTTGTGTTTTATTTTCATTTAATTTCATTTGTAAATGTGCACTGAGCTCTGAGTCTGTCTAAAGTGGACTGCAGTGTGTAATAAATAAAAAAGAAATACTGACGTGAATTACACTTTAGCAGACCCCTGTGACAGGTCATCTCTTCTGTCACTTTGTGGTCTTCACTGTCTGAGCTCCTGTCTCACATTAACTGTTCACCCTCAGTGTCTCCTCAGATGTTTTCTCTGTGAACTCTCAGCTTTCTCTTTAAATCTCCTCCTCCTCCTCACTGAGCACAGACAAACTTTCATTTTCGTTTCTTCACAACTTACTTCCTTGTTTGTCTGACTGATTCTCTCTGCCTGCTTCTCCTCAGACTGACGATGGCTGAAGCCCAGCTGTTTGTATCTCAGGACGAGTTCACCTGCTCAGTGTGTCTGCACACCCTGACTGACCCTGTCGCCATCCCCTGTGGTCACAGTTTCTGTCTGAAATGCCTCACAGACTTCTGGGATCAGAGCCAAGTGTGCAGCTGTCCACAGTGCAGACACACCTTCACCACAAGGCCTGAACTGAACAGAAACACTCTGCTAAATAAAGTTATCAAGAAATTTAAGAGACCAAGACTCAGTACTTATTCGTCTAAGAGTTATGCCGGCCCTGGAGATGTGGAGTGTGACTTCTGTACTGGGAAGAAGTTCAGAGCGTGAAGTCCTGTCTAACCTGCATGGCCTCCTACTGTCAGACTCACCTGCAGCCTCACTATGAAGGAGACACCCTGAAGCATCACAACCTGGTTGATCCTGTCAGAAATCTAAAGGAGAAACTCTGTGAGAAACATCAGATAAGTCTGGAGATGTTTTGTAAAACTGATGAGACGTGTATCTGCTTGATGTGTGGAGTGACTGAACATGATGGTCATGAAAAGGTCGCTGGAGACAGAAAGAGAAGAAAACAGGTGAGTGGAGTTTAGTGTTTAATGAAAGCTCAATGCATAAAAGAGTTAATTAATACGTAAATGTAGTTTGGCAGAGAAATCTGTTCCTTCATTTTGAGGAGTCTGAATATGCTTGTATAGGACAGCAGGGAGCTGGAGGCTATCCTGGTGAGACTGGGTGGGAGACATGAAACAGTCCAGGATGAGATACACAGTGTGATCCATGGACAGTCGAGTGAGCTGAGTGCTCTCATTAAACTGAGCGGAGGTTCATTGTGTTCTGATCACTTGTGTCTCAAGCACCTCAGGACTCTCTAAGTTCAGAGATTTTATCTTTCTTGTGAACTGGAATGATAATGGCTACCTTAAAGCTGTCCGGGCCTTTCTCCAGCATCAGAGAATATTAAATATGTCAGTAAAGACAGGGGCTTACTGGTCTAAGAGTACCAGGTGGGACTCTTCAGGGTCTGCTGCTTTTCTGATATTCCGTTTCCTAAAAAGGTTTTTGTACCTCCACGGTAAGGTGGAGAGGAATGACTGAGGGAAGTTGAAAAGGTGAATCAGACTTCAGTGAAGGGGGTCTGAGGGGGGTGACACTGACATAGTTAGAGGGAGGGGGGTACTGTTGATGTAGAAGGCAGAGGGTCAGAGTCCAAGCAGGGGCTCATGTCCTTGTCAACCCAACAATAAAACTCATTCAGCTGATTAGCTAAAATGGAGGCGAATGAGGCCTATGAGCTCTTCTGCCTGGTATTTGTAAGTTTTTGTAAGAACTCCACCCTGCTTGCCTATTACTGCTAAAGCCTTTCTCCAGCTGATTTTTAGAAGTGGCTTTTGTAGCTCTCAGAACGTTTTTAAACTGCAGCTTTGCAGATTTATATTCATCCCTGTTTCCAGACCTGGGCCTGGGCATTAGCAGCTCTGAGAACCCTCAGCTCCTTGGTGAACAGCAGTTTCTCGTTGTTGTATCTCACAATGGACTTCTTTGGGAGACACACATCTTCACAGAAGGAGATGTAAGATGTTACAATATCAGCATATTCATCTCTGCTGCTACACCAGCCATCCATGGCTTTCCAAACTGTGAACCCTAAACAGTCCATCAGCCTTCCAACAGCCTCAGGAGTCCATCTGTGGCTAACAGTCCTGGTGGGCTTTGATGGTTCAAGTTTCTGTTTACAGCTGGTGTAATGCCCGGATATGTACCCCAACACAGACAGGCAGGACATGGGTTCAGCACACAACACACACTTTTATCTACAGTGGGCAGCACTTTTCTCTCCTCCACACAGCACAACACAGTACAGCAAAGCACCACCACAGTCCCTTTCCCACCCCTTCAGTCCTCCACACAGGCTTTGTCCTCTTCCTCCCGACTCTGGCTGTTGGATGCTGGCCACTGGCCCCTTTTTATAGGCCACCCAGAAGGACTGGTGGTAAAATGGTAAAATGCCCCTTTAATGTTGGTGTAAAATTGATCCAAAGTTCTGCCCTCACATGTGTGTCAGTTGATCAGTTGGTGGTATTTGGGCAGATCGTCTTTCATGTTACTTCAGTTAAAATCCCCCATAATGGAAATGAAATAACTGGGGAATTGATTTTCTAAATTATGGATGTTATCAGCTAGCAACTGTTGTGTCAATTGAGTATTCACTTCAAGAGGAATGTAAATACCAACCAGCATAACAGAATGAAATTCAAAGGGTAGATAGAATGGGTTGCAATGAATGACAAGAGCTTCAATATCAGCAGAGGAAAAAGAAAGAATTTCAGACACATCCCTGCATAAGCTGTTGTTCATAAACAGGCACACGGCGCCACTTCGAGATTTGTCAGATAGTTCACTGCTGTGGTCCACTCTGA